>NC_070620.1:14521515-14824545 GCF_027172205.1 Podarcis raffonei | reverse complement strand
CCCCAACTGAGAATGAATGAAATCCATTGAGTAACAGTTCATCCGCTGTCCATGTTTCCTGGATCATTATGATGCAATGATGGGAGAGAAAGTCTTTAAAACAAGGATCTCTGGTGGAAGCAAACCACCCGGCCACATTCCAGGATAAAAGGGTGACCTTATGCTGGTCACTTGATTGTCAAGCAGTTGCATTGTGAACCAGAGGCTGGGTGGGTAATTTTTGCAGGAGCAATAGCTGCGCATTGGGTGATGGTTGAGATAGTTGTAACTGTGTGTGCTGCCAAATGCAACAGTTCTTTCCAAGAATATCAGGACAAAAGGAAGGAGGTGGAGGAAGGAGAACCAAAACATTTTTAAAAAACAAACAAACAAAGCACAACACAACACAACACAAAACATACCCAACAGGGGCCACCCAATCTCCTCTTCAGCTGCCTGGAGCCCCAGGTAGAGCAGCAGGAGAAAGACCCCAGCCGTTGGTCTCCCAGCATCAGGTCCTTTGATCTGGGCAGAAGCTCACTGGGCCCCTTCCACCTATGGCTTTTATAGCCTGCCTTGATGTAATCAAGTGCACCTGGCATTACTCATGATTAATACAGAGCGGCTGAGAGTCTCCCACTACCTGCAGCCGGCATCCAGCCAGCACCTGCAACACAGAAGAACCCAATAAACTCCCGACAGGTATGTGAAACACAAGAATCCAGCAGCCCTCAAACTGGGGATGTTAAAGGGAAAGGGACAAGCTACCTAACTCCTCAAAATACAACTGTCTTCCCCATTTCCACTACACTGTGTCTCCCTCTGTGTGTTGGCCAGGGGGTAACCCGAGAAACGCTGTCCAGGACCGGTCCAGAATCCGAAGGTTCTGCTAGGAGTCAGTTCAACGGGGCCAAGGCAGGACACGAGGCAGGAAACCAGGCAAGGACAGGTACAGGATCTCTGGTAGAATCTGGCATACAGCA
The DNA here is from genome assembly GCF_027172205.1 of Podarcis raffonei. Lineage (NCBI taxonomy): Eukaryota > Metazoa > Chordata > Lepidosauria > Squamata > Lacertidae > Podarcis > Podarcis raffonei. Next base: position 14,823,583 of record NC_070620.1, on the reverse strand, counting down.
ATATTGCTCCTGCAACCTGGGGCGGGGTCCAACAGCCTTTTATCTTTGTCAGGTAATGGCCGGTCCTGATCCCCTGGCGACTCACCTCCCTGTTTCTCCTGGAGGCGAGCACTCCTCCTGTGAGTAGTCAGGTCTCTCCTTGTCTCAGACCTTAGTCTCTGCAGCTCGGGAAATATCGGTGGGTTACTAGACCCAGGGGCCGCCTCAGCCTTCCCTGACCAAACTGGTAGTGGAGCAGCTGTAAGTGATGGCCCAGCTGAGGTAATCCCCGCATCTGGAGCCAGGGCAGGCTCAGGCCCCTGACTTGGCCCAGCTGGTGCTTGTTGCAGGGGAACCTGTGCAGACTGGGACTCTTCAGGATCAGGTCCCAGACTTGGTTCAGATGATGCCTGTGCAGACTGGGACTCTTTAGGATCAGGCCCCAGACTTGGTTCAGATGATGCCTGAGGCAAAGGATCCGGTGCAGACTGAGACTCCTCTGGTTCTGAGTCTGAGCCCAAGTCCCAGGCCATCACACTCTGTGACGAGGGGGAAGGTGCTCTACCAATTCGCAGCATGGGCAGCAAAATGTGGATCCCAGGCAAGCAGGGATGTCATCTCTTTAGCAGGGGAGACATCCTTTAACTTGTCCAAGGAGAGGAGAGGGGAACTGTTTCTCCTGTGAATCAGGTTCCCTCAGGGCCAGGCGGGGCTTCTGAAATGGGGAAGCACATGAGGATATATCTTCAGGTTGGGCTTCTGCAGTGCTTGTCAGAGGTTTCTTTTGCTTGCAGGGCAGATTCTTTTGGGAATCAGTTACTTGAGGTTGTAAAGATTCCTTATATACTACTGGTACGGAGCTTCCAGAAGAGTTACTCTCTGCATCACTTCCACTGTTATTAGTAAAGAAGTCAGAATGGTGTGCTGACATCTTCCTACATGTCCGAGTGAAAGGGTGGTTTAATAGGTGGGCAGCTCAATGGGATGGGTTGTCTTTAGACATCTATGTCACGACTAGCACCAGGATGGCGTGTCAGAGTTGTTACTTTGATGTTAGCTAATTTCCCCCTCAGATTAACGAGTTCTGTGTTTGTAGTTTCCTCCCTAGGAGCATGCTTTGGCTCTTGGTTCCTGGCATGGCTGGCAGATTTACAACATTTGGAATGTAAGGTTTTTTGGTTCTTATCTGTAGGGTCACGACCAATTGTCACTTTCCCAGTGATGAGGTCATGGACTGACGCTTCCCTAAAGACTTTAACAGTTTGAATGTAATTAGATTGCCATAGGATTTTTCTCATTTGTGTGAGTCTTTCAGGGAGAGATGGTTGATTGAAGGTCAGCAGGATGCGTTTAGCATATCTTATGCTAGGTAAGTAGTGAAAAATCTTCCAGATCAATTGTTTTATTTTGACAATTTAGGAGCTGAGATAGGGATGTCACAATAGCCTTATGGCTGTTCCATCTATGGGCATTCTGATGAATTTCTAAGAGGAGTTGTTTTTTTTCTGTAGCACATAGTGGTAGTTAGAAGTGCCGACTGCTCTACTGCAGCTTTAACCCCCTGGTTGCCATACAGGCTTTGCCGGTCAAGGCTTTGTTGGAAATAGTTCACTTTATTTGCAATGTTATTTAGCTGTTGCAGTGTGAGGATCAAAGTTTCTGCAGACAAAAAGCAAACCTCATGGAGAGGTTGGGTGATATAGTTGCAGGGGGTGCAGGAGACTTGGTCCGGGAGATTATCTCTGCAACCCTCCTCCTTTGGAGAGTGAATTGGGCTAAAACTTTGTAGGGTCGGAGAAGCAGCTTGACTTGTAGCTGTCTTCTGTAGAATCATATTCTTTGAGGTTAAAGGGGATCCTGAAGCTATTAATCCATTACTCACACTTGGCGCTGTTTTTGCGGTGGGGAGATAGGAGTTCATCCTCAGCTGTTTCTTTTTTTTTTTAATTATGTTTATTGAAATTTTCAAAAAAGAGTATAAAAGAAAAACAGAAAAGAAAAAAAAGAAGAAAGAAAAAAGAAAAGAAGAAAAAACAACAGTTAAAAAAGTTTACCTTAATTACATTCCATACCCAATTTCCTTGACTTCCCCACACCTGCCCTTCTTGTATTCCAATTCCAATTTTTAGCTCAGCAATTTTTATCCCTCCCACTTTACCTTATTTCCTCTAATTCAATTTACTTAATCAAATTTTAACTTCTAAACCTCAATCTTTATATTTCAAAACTTATTCTTAACCTACTTTTCCTAAATTCCTCCATCAATTTAATTAACCTATTTAAACTTAAAAATCTCAGTCTTTATGCACCAACACTTAAACTTGACAATCTTTAGCTAAGGTCGGCCCTAAATCTCTCCCCAAATTCCCCATTTTTGTGTTAGTGGCAAAAGCCAACTTAATTAAAACAGAATTATATTTTTACACCCTTTGGATTCCCGAAGCCCTACCACCCCCTTTCCCGGTTTGATCCCCAACCAAAGTCCATCAGTCCATCCAAAATCAGCCTGGCGATCTCACATCCGAGGCACTTAACCCTCTCTCAATTTCTCTCTGCCGGTTTTCTTGATAGTCCTTTATTTTAAATTCCGAATCTTGAAGAGGCTCTGTTCCAATAAGGTCCATATTTCTTCCAGCCAGACCTCCATATTTAACAATGGAGCCAAAATCTTGTTTCTTACTTCTCATAAGTCCAGATGTCCCAAAGGCTCCAAATTCAACATTGGCCATATTTATATTCCATATGTCTTCAGATCCCCATAAGAGGAGATCTCTCCAATTTCCATTCTTCACTTCCAACCAAACTTTCATCGTCATGTTCTTATTTTCCATTATTTCCAACTTAACAGGCCTCTGGCTCTCTTTAGTCATCTGCAACATCCCAGCGCCTCCTTCTTTCTCATGTTCCTCTTTAAATGACTCAGACTCTTTCTCCTGTTTGGCTATAAGGATTTTTGGATCAGCAACAACACTTCCCTGTTCATCTGCAGGAGCTTGAATCATATCCTTTCCAGGTTCAGCAATTTTGTTTACTGTTCCCTTCATTGTTATTACATTCATAGTCAAAACATTTGTCTGCTCCTGTAGATTTCCCAAGAGACGAAAGGTCTTTTCCAGTTCAGCCAGTATTTTTCCACTTACAGCCATTTTTGTAATGTCCTGGACCCCCTCTAGAGGGATTCTAGTTACTTTATGACAAATTAACCTTTTCTTCTTTATTTTTAACAGTTTGTTACCAAATTGTATCAAATGTAACCAGCAAAGACAGCAGAGACACAGTTCTCCTTTTTTTTTCAACTTTGACAGCTAGTTTAACAGCTGTCAAAATCTATAAACCTCTTCCGCAGGCTCTCTCCCCGATCGCTCCCGGGTTTTGGGGGAGGGGTGAATTCCGTTCTCTTATCCTCCAGCACAGTCACTTAAATTGGCCCAATATAAAGTTAATTGCTCTTTTCCACAAAAAGAAAGGCGTTCACACAACCTTAGTAATAAAATCCTTGCTTTACGATGTTTACAAGGCGGGTAGGCTGACTTCCTTTTAAGCACCTTGCCCGATCTTGCCGAATTCCCAGAAATAAATTTCCCTTTTAAGTCCAATTACCGTGTTACTCACGGGTCATTACTTTTAATCCAAATGTTCAAAAGAAGAAGTTAGCGCTCTCCATCCATGGCATGCAGCTTCACTCAGCAGGGGAAGCAGTCGAACTCTCAGCACCACGCCACTCCCGTCCCCCGTTCCGAAGCCTTTAAAAAGGCTTCTTTGCGGGTCGGGGGGGCGCGCAAATGGTGCCCACCGAGTCACCAGGTCCACAGGCTTCAGCGCCTGTGGTTTCTAAGGGTCCCCGCGTCGCCGCCGCGGCAGGACCCGACCCCTGTTGAGCAGATTCCCTCCGGAGCTCGGAGGGAATCCGCCATTAGACGATGGCGCCAACCCGGAAGTCCATCCTCAGCTGTTTCTTCTTTACTGGGTTTATGAGCCCCAGTATCATTACTGGGACTGGTCCAGATTCTTTTCTTGCCTCTGGATGACATTTTAGGTTCAAGGGGCTGAGCAAGAAGGGCCCAAGTTAATATCTCAGTCGTTACAGTGTCAGATTCAACTGCCTTCCACACTTCCACTCAATAAAAGGGATGCTGACAAGACAAGACAAGCTCCGGCTTGTTAATTATTGCTTATCTCACAGCTCTGCGTTCTTCTGCTCTCCAGCTTCCAAGTTAAAAGAACAGTTGATAAAATACTTGGTTTAAAACAAGTTAAAATAAATTAAAAGTCAATTAAGATATGTGGAGCTCTCTAGTGTGTACATACCAGTAATGCCAGAACTAGCTCTTACACAAAGCACCTCCCCTGAATTTTCTGCTTCCATTTTTAAGAAATAAAATTGAAAATTTCCATAAGTATTTATAAGTGAAAGTGTGCAACTAGTACTCTAGCCAGTTGCCCAGTACCTAGTAAACTTTTTTTTTAAGAATAATTTTTTATTAACCGACCAATCACATCAAATCAAACCAAATTACATAAATTCCAAATTACACAGCCGAATTTTAATTTTTTGTTGGGGGTACCCATATTTCAAGTTCCGAAGGGGATCCAATCAACTTCTTGCTTCTTGCTGCTGTTTTAATGTCCACAAATCTAACCATATGATGTTCACAGTACTATCCAGTCCTTTCTTATTGTTTTTCCACATCTCTTGTTGTTATTTTCATATATTTTTCCTTTCTCTTTGTGACCTCTGATAGTCTCCACAAGCTGGTTAAAACAGTTTGCAATCCTGTGTGGATATTATTTTTTTTATCCAGTAGCCATATCCAGACGTTTTCCATATAACATCACTTCCATACATCAAAACAGTCTTAGCGTCATTAATCTTCACCAATCTGCCTCTTTTCTCAAACCTCTGAGGAGATTCACCAGGAATGCAGTCTGAAAACAAGTCCGTTCCTCCTCCCGGCTATAAATCCTTTGGCAAGATGGCGACTCTGAATTAATTGCTGCGCCATTCCAAAAGCTCTTATTGCTTCTCGATCTCCATAAAGCATACTTTTGGTTAAAGTTTATCTCCACACAGACCTTAATCATCCTGCTTGGGTCAGTTAAACCTGTTAGGATATTTCCGTTCCACCTTAAAAGGGAGCAGGATGTTTGTATAACAGCCTGCGTAAGTTCCTGTCTCACAGGATGTTTATGTTGTAAGTTCGTTTCGTTTTTGTCTGTTTTGCCTGAGCAGTCGGAGCAGACGGTCATGATTTCTTTGTTCTGACCAACGCCTAATAAACTGTAAATATGCATGTTCTGCTCTCATGCTGTGCAACTTCTGTTGTGTGAATTCTGCTGTCAGAGTGTGCACTAAGCCTGAGGCTTAGTGTCGCTGAATTGCTGATATTGCCTGACTACGGGAGGTCGATGGATCGTCCGGCACCGAGCTTGGGGGCTCAGATGGATTCTATCTCCCTGGCAGTATCCCAACAACAGGTCTCGGGCCCAGATTCACGGCACTTGCAGGAGAGTAAGACTGCGACAGACTGCTGAGGTATGTGTGGGAAAAGCGAAAGCAGAGGCTTTTCTGTTGCCGCGGCAGCCTCTTTGATGTCCGGCTGGCCTAATTGGCCTGGGAACCGAGCCAAGCAGGCTTCGTGATTTATGGGTGCCAAGATAAGGAGTCTCTGAAGTGAAGAAGACTCACGGCTGGCGTTAAGAGGTGGAATGGAGTTTTTCCAAGCCTCTGAAGCTGCTGAGTGTCCAAAATTAAATCGGGACAATTATGAGACCTGGGCAAAATGGTGTGAGAGTTTGCTGCGTCAGTTTGGAGTCTGGCATACTGTCTGTGAGGCCCCTCCAGTTCCTCTGACAGGGAGATGGGAGGCTCAGAATTCGAGAGCCATAGACGTAATAGTCTTGTCCGTCTCTCTGGAGGAAATTGCTACGCTAGCTGGCAACACGACTGCACGTCAGATGTGGAATGCTTTGAAGATAGCCCATCTGCCAGTCATCCCAGCCCAGAGTTTGAATGCGTCGGAGGTCCTGGCTGTTTCCCAGAATGCGAGTGAATGCAGAGATGCCGAGGGCACCGGTTGCAAGCTGCAGGGGGAGCTGACTGTGATGTCATCCCAGGCAGCATTCCAGCCTCCAGGGGGAGCCAAGGAGTCGGCAGCTGAGAGCTCTGTTTCTCGTGAGAACCAAGGTCAGAGCCTTTGCAGAGGCCGGAAGACCAGATGTAAACAGAGCAAGATGCTTGCAGGTGGCCAGGAGCGGGGGGGCAAGTTGCAAAAGCCCACGCCAGTGGAAAACGAGGCTATGTTTGCTGGCACAGCTCCACCAAAGGCTAAAGGCACGTCTGATGGCCAGGAGCAGGGGGGCAAGTTGCAAAAGCCCACGCCAGTGGAAAACAAGGCTATGTTTGCTGGCACAGCTCCACCAAAGGCTAAAGGCAAGCTGCAAAAGCCCACTCCGGTGGGAAACAAGGCCAAGGCCAGGTTTGTAATTGACTCAGGTTGCACGCGCCATCTCAGCAAAGACCGCCATCTGTTTATCTCCTTCACACCTCAAGATGGAGAGGTCCAGCTGGCTGATGGAAGGACTTTGCAAGCTACAGGAGTTGGGACTGTGAAACTTGAAAGTCTGCATACTACCATTAGTAATGTTCTTTTTGTTCCAGGAGCTGTGGACAATTTGATTAGTGTACCACAGCTGACTGGGCGTGGTTTTGAGGTTTCCTTCAAGAGGACTGTCTGTGTCATCAGAAAAGGCAAAGAGGACATGTGGCATGCAAAGTTGATGGATGGTTTGTTCTGTCTAACTTATGATGACAATGCTGTTATATCTAATGCTGATACTTGTTGTGTTGCACAAACTAACAAGGTTCTTCATGCAGGATGCATTCATGATGCACATCGCAGATTTTGTCACCTCTCTTGGCAAGCGCTAGCCAAGATGCCTGGGTTGGTTGAAGGTTTGGACATCAAACCTTGCAAATTTCACATGAAATGTGTATCTTGTGCAGAGAACAAGGTGAAGGTTGCTCCAAAAGGCAAGGAGTCTAGCAGGCAGGCTTCCAAACCCTACCAGCTAGTTCACGCAGACCTGGTAGGTCCTCTAGCACCCTCTTTGGGTAGAGCAAGGTACTTCATGGTTCTAATTGATTCTTTTTCCAGGTACATTCATGTGTTTATGCTCGAGCAGAAATCGCAAGCATTTCCTAGGTTCAAGGCATTCTGTGCTTGGTTGGAGAATGCTCATGGTAAACGTATTGGTTGTCTGTTTACTGATCGAGGCGGGGAGTTCACTTCTCAGCAGTTTGAAGCTTTCCTGACTGAGAAGGGAATCCAGCATGACTTGTCAACGCCTAGATCGCCATGGATGAATGGGCTTGCGGAGAGAGCAAATCAAACGTTGCTGCAAGGAATAAAAACCTTGTTGCATGATGCCAACCTCCCTGAGAAGTTTTGGGGGGAGGCTCTCTCGAATTTTGTTTACAGTTTTAATCGCAGACTGTCATCACCTATTGGCTGCACTCCCTATGAGAAAATGTTTGGTAAGAAACCTAATGTCAAGCACTTGAGAATCTTTGGTTCTGACATGTGGGTACACACCCCACAAAGCAACAAGCTTGGGAAGCGTGGGGCACATGGTTTGTTCATGGGGTACGAAAAAGGTGCATACAGGGTATGGATGACTAACTCAAAATCCATAAAGTTCACAAGGAGTGTTGAGTACAATCCTAAGTGGGGGGAAAATGTGGGAATTTTCCAGAGTTACCCAGAGGAAGATGTAGGTGATGTGAAGAAAGCAGATCATGCTGAGAAAGCTGAGGAAACTGAGGATGATGATGATCAGAGTTCGGATTCCAGTTCAGTGGGCGGCGCTGCTGCTGCTGTCAGTGACAGTGATGACACAGCAGACTACAAGAGCGCAAAGGCCTCAGTCAGACCATCTGATGAGTCTGACAATGAACTGGAAGAACCACTGTTCACCATTGGTCACTTTTCTCCTAAGAAGGAGGAGATGAGTCCAGAAGACTTGCGTCTGGTTCGCAGGTCTGAAAGGGCGACCAAAGGCAAACCTCCTAAGAGATTTGCTGATGAGTTTGCTAAGATGGCAACTGCTGTTCTTAGTAGCTCGGAGAAGGTGTGGGAACCTTCTAGCTTCAAAGAGGTCCAGGAGTTAACCTCTAAAGATGCTGAGCCTTGGCTTAATGCCATGAAGGCTGAAGTTGATTCCTTAAACAGGAACCAGACTTGGGAACTGGTACCGGTAGTCCCAGGAATGAGACTGGTTGGCAGCAAATGGGTCTTCAAGGCCAAGACAGACCAGAATGGCAAGGTTGTCAGACACAAAGCCAGATTGGTTGCCAGAGGTTTTTCACAGGTACCAGGGCAGGATTACCACGAGACCTACTCACCCACGGTCAAATATGAGAGCATTCGGCTGATGCTCAAGATCGCTGCGGAGGAGAAACTGCATGTTTCCCATCATGACATAAATACAGCTTTTTTGTACGGGATTCTGGGGGAGGAGCTGTACATGCTTCCACCTGACGGGATGCAGATACAGAAGGGAATGGTCTGTAAACTGCGGAAATCCTTGTATGGTCTCAAGCAGAGTGCCAGGTGTTGGAACACAAAACTCACTGAAACGTTGCTTTCTCTAGGTTTTCACCAGGGCAAAGCAGATCCATGTGTGTTTGTCAAGGAGGAGGGGCAAAACAAACTGTATTGTTTATGTTTTGTTGATGATCTTCTGATGTTTTGGAAGAATCAGGCTTTCTACCAAAGCACCCTAGCTCAGCTGAAGGAGCACTTTGACATGAAGGATCTTGGTGAGGTATCCAACTATCTTTCTCTGCAGGTGGAGAGGGACCAAGCAGGTAATTTTCTGGTACACCAAACACAGAAAATTGCTGATGTGTTAACCAGGTTGAATTTGGTTGATGCAAACCCAGCAGACACACCGATGGTGACAGGTTACCAGGTAGACAGTACTGCTGAAGCGTTTTCTGACACAACGCTGTACAGATGCATTCTAGGCAAGCTGAATTTCATTGCTAGATGTTCAAGACCTGACATTGCTGTAAGCACTAACCTGCTTAGCAGACATGCTAACAATCCTACTGTTCAGGATTGGAAAGCTCTGAAGCGCATAGCCCGGTATTTGAAAGGGACTATGCACTACAGGCTGAGGTTCACCAGTCAGAAGACTGGAGGTCTTGAAATCTTTGCAGATGCAAGTTTTGGAAGTGACACCACGGATGGTACAAGCACTTCTGGAGTATGCTACATGTACAACCACTGCCTGTTTGACTGGTTGTGCAAAAAGCAGACGACAGTTAGCCTAAGTTCCTGTGAAGCAGAACTCAATGCTCTGTCATTTTCACTCATGGATTGTGAATGGTTGATGCAACTGTTTAAGGACATTGGGGTTTCTGTGAAATGTCCTATACAAGTGTATCAAGACAATAGATCTTGTTTGGCTTTGCTGAACTCGGAGAGTTGCAAGCAAAGGACCAAGTACTTGCAGATTAAGCTACATCGTGCAAGGGAGTGTATTCAGAAAGGACTCATTCAGGTGTCCTACATGCCAGGAAATGAAATTCCTGCTGATCTGTTGTCTAAGGTTGTTAACAGAGAACAACTTAAGGTTTACGCACAAAGGTTGCAATTGGGTTGAACCACAGGTACTACAGGTTACACGGAAAGGGGGAGGATGTTAGGATATTTCCGTTCCACCTTAAAAGGGAGCAGGATGTTTGTATAACAGCCTGCGTAAGTTCCTGTCTCACAGGATGTTTATGTTGTAAGTTCGTTTCGTTTTTGTCTGTTTTGCCTGAGCAGTCGGAGCAGACGGTCATGATTTCTTTGTTCTGACCAACGCCTAATAAACTGTAAATATGCATGTTCTGCTCTCATGCTGTGCAACTTCTGTTGTGTGAATTCTGCTGTCAGAGTGTGCACTAAGCCTGAGGCTTAGTGTCGCTGAATTGCTGATATTGCCTGACTACGGGAGGTCGATGGATCGTCCGGCACCGAGCTTGGGGGCTCAGATGGATTCTATCTCCCTGGCAGTATCCCAACAAAACCGACGGTTCTAATGAGGAGGGGTTCTTAGTAAATCACATAGAAGGAAAGTAAAAAAGGTCCCCATCCCCCCATTCAGTCCCGTTGCCGACATACCCAGCCTTTGGTGTATCTTCATCGTAAAATATTCCTGTTGCTCCAACCCGTCGTCTTCTTTCGCAGAGGTCCCTTAAATTAGCAGTCTTCATTCCCCTTCATCACTTGAAATATGTGCATTTGCTTCTTTTGTAATTAATTATTCCAAATTGCTGCAGCTAGTGCGTGATCAGAGACAGCGTCCAGGAGAGCCGAGGTCCACACGGGGGCATTCTGCCTAGTGCCCTCACCCCCTTCTTTCGAATTTGGGGGTAATTTATGGGCACAGAAGGCAAGGGCAGTGTTCCCCATTCCCTTGGGGCAACAAGGGAGGCTGCCTACTCCCATAACAGCCTCTTAATTACCCCATGTGGGTCGGAGAGATGGTATTGTCGACCATCTTCCAATGCGCCCCTAGTGGCCCCCGTACCTAGTAAACTTTATCTCACTTTCCATTCTTCTGACCAATGAGTGCAAAGGTACTGGGATGACTGACAACCACTTGAGCACTTGGTACCATATTTTCTTTTTTCTTTTATAGTTAAGCTTTTATTTTTTAAAAAAGAAAGAAAATGGGAGAGAAGATAAATACTAGCATTTTAATCAGGAAAACTAACACAATATTCCACACATCTGAATGCACCGTCATTCTTCCTGCAATCCTGAGCTCAGTACTGAATCTTCAAGCTGACCTCATGGCTTGTTTTATGTGAACAGCAGTGAGACACATATGAGTGCAGTTCATTTATAAGGTTGTGTTTATTCCAAGAAAAGAACAGATTGCCGGGAGCTCCTCTCCCACGAGCTGGTCGCCATTACAATGATGACTCAACTAAGTTCTCAGTGTCGCGTTTCCTTCTACGGAAGCAACGTGGGAGCAACCTTCTCTTCATAAGCTGGGACATATCGCGTCCCCTTTCCTGCACCCCTCCTTTCCTCCGCTCTTGAATGCTCAAAGGCTGGCACGCCATGTCTGAGAGACTATCTGTAGAATGTGGCCTTTCCCCTACATTCTCAGAGAGTGTTTCCATGACAACCCCGCCCCCCTGCTCTGGGCCGTCTTCCAACACTGGCAGCTGCTTGGGCTCAGAGGCTTCCTTAATCCTGACATTATAGCATCCAGCTTAATTTTTGTACTTTCTAACTCACCTCTTCCCAACCGCCCCATTTTGTGTAACACCATGAAGTGTTGTGATGAAGAGTTCTAGTGAACTCACAAGCTTGCTTCATTTTTGTGACTGGTTGGTTGGTCCTAACAAAGGTACTGCCCACCTGTGGATTTTTGGAGTTTGAATCATAGACAATATACATTAAAATGTTAAACATGGGTCAGTAACGTCAATCAGCATTCACCTGCTGATTCTCCCCTCAAAATGCCCCCGCCCCCCGCATGATGCAGAAGACACAGGATGGGGATCATTAGGAAATATGCAGGGCAGGTTTCAGTGGAGACTCAGCGGGTTGGAGGAAGTGCTTCATGGTGCTTCCTCCACTAGTTCTGTCTTCTTTGGAGATGCCCCCAGTCATTTAAAAATTCTTCATTTCCCCCCACCAACTGGGCTTAAGAACGTAAGAGCCTGCTGGATCAGGGCATTGGCCCATCTGGTCCAACATCCTGTTCTCACAGTGGCCAACAAAATGCTTCAGTGGGAAACCCACAAGCAGGACCTGAGTGCAAGAGCCCTCTCCCCTCCTGTGGCTTCCAACCACTGGTATTCGGAAGCATGACTGCCTCCAACTGTGGGGGCAGAGCATAGCCATTGTGCCTAGTAGCCATTGATAGCCCTCTCCTTCATGAATTTGTCTAGTTCAGATGTGCCGAGTTGAGCCCAACATTGGGGGGGGGGTGCTGTCATGTGTGCTCCCCCCCCCCAGGGTAATACTTACATTTTATTAAGGTGATTTCAATGGAAAGAAATAAAGTGATACAGAAAAAAGAAGGAAAAGGGAGAGGCAGAAAAACAACAACAAAGATACATATAAAAGCGAAAATATGCAAAACAAAAAAAAGAGAAAGAGAGAGCAATATACAATATTCCCATACATTATTGTATACATGTCAGGGACTGTGCTGAGGAGGGCTACACTGAGGAGGAATGGTGGGAGCCACCCTCTCCTCCTGCTCCTGATCAGGATCTTGAATCTTCCCATGAGCAGGAGGACAGTATAGATTCGGAACAGTGGTTTACAGAGGGACATAGCTCAGAAGGCAGAAGCTGGGAAGTACTGGGTGGGGAACAGCTAAGAGGAGAAGAACTGGGAGAGAGAGAGTTAACAGATTCACAGTCTCTGGACAGCGTTCACCCCACTTCTCCAAGGACATGAAATGCTCAGAAAGTGTCAGAACAGAAAGCACAGAGGCTACAAACTCAGTTTACAAGACGTAGGAGTGACGTAGATTAATAGGGACGGGGGGGAGTGATCCTTAATTGGGAATGCCACCATTTCTAGGAGACGTGTTCTTTGTTCTCTCACTGTGATTATTAAAGATTCTAATTGATAAGATGCTCCTTTCGTTTAATCTTTTGTTTATTGCCATGGAGGAGGAAGCCAATTCCCCGAAGTCTGACAATACGTTGGTATAGTGTTATTGTCCTAGTGCTTATGTAAATGTTAATAGCCTAGTACATTTTCTATAAACTCATGCCTGTAAGCAGTCTGTTCATAAATTGCGAGTGATATCATATTGTCAGTCCATTGATTGAAGGGTATCGTACCTTTATTTTTCCAATTCCTCAATATCAATCTCTTGGACACCATTAGGGCACGGAAATTCCATTTCCATTGTCCCGTTGATAATTTCCATACTGCAGGTATATAGTTCAATAAAATATTCTCTGCTGAAAGATTTAACTTTTTCTGCACAATCTTAGTTACACAGTCCAGCACTTTCTCCGAAAACTTGTTAAGTATGGAACACTGTACAAACATATGTTTCAGGGAGGCATTGTCCTTGCCACATCTCCAACACTGAGCTATCTTAGCTAACCCTTTTTTATACAACCGTAAAGGAGTCCAATAGGGACACGGGTGGCGCTGTGGGTTAAACCACAGAGCCTAGGACTTGCCAATCAGAAGGTCGGCAGTTCGAATCCCCGGCGGAAAGGTAAACGGCGTTTCCGTGTGCTGCTCTGGTTCACCAGAAGCGGCTTAGTCATGCTGGCCACATGACCCGGAAGCTGTATGCCGGCTCCATCGGCCAGTAAAGCGAGATGAGCGCCGCAAACCCAGAGTCGGTCACGACTTGACCTAATGGTCAGGGGACCCTTTACCTTTACCTTTTTAAAGGAGTCCAATAAACTCTAAGTATTATTTTCTGTTGTATTAGTCTTAACTTTAAATCTAATGACACCTTGGATGATGATAATAATAATAATAATAATAATAATAATAATAATAAGAAGAAGAAGAAGAAGAAGGGGGTCCCTTTTATTGAATATTACAGCATTGCCACGTATGTGCTTGTTGCTGATTGGTTAACACAAATACATTGCGAGGATTGCATATAAGACATTAATCATCAATAGATAAAAGGAACACAGAGTTAGACAGGCCTAAAAGCCTCCTTATTAAACAACTACTAATGATTGATATAGTGAGACTTGAAGAATATACAGAAAGATAAGAACAGGTCAGGATGTGCACTTAATGTGAACTGAACATTCCAGGGTGGTAAGAAAAGAATGTACACAGATAGATAAGGACAGGTCGAGATGTGATGTTTCATGAACTGAACATTCCAGGAAGGAATGTTTCAGACTCAGAGCAGTTTGTGTCAGACTCATGTGCAGAAGCAAATGTGTAGAAAATGTGTAGAAGCAAATGTGTAGAAGCAAAGCTTCCTATCATCTCCCCCTTTCTTTTCTTATTTGCGAGGTGTTACTATATGATTTCATGGTGAATAAGACAAAAATACTTCGGGATACGTGGTATGCCAGCGAATGCCCAAAGTAAGTTCGCCCACATCTCCCCTATCATTTACAGCTGGTGCTGCCACTTCGCAGAGTAGACAGCAATAATTTTATTAGGTGGCTGCGGGGGAGAGAAAAGCTGAGAGCAAAGACGTATGAGACCAGGAATGCATTGGATGAAGCAGCATAGCAAGATTAATATACATATTATGACAATACCATATTGAAAAAGATTACGAAGCCAATTCAGATTTGGCAACCAACCAGTGAGCCACTGGGTGAACGAATCCCAGAGGCCAGAAAATCCAACATCCTGTTTAATGTGGTGTGTAAGATTTTGCAAATGGGAGATTTGCTTTTGAACGGCTTTGGAATTATCAGTAATATTAAAACAACACATATCATCCACTTGTTCACAGCCATAATGATGAAGCATCAGCAAATAGTCAATAGCAGCACGATTTTGTAAAAGTCCATGCTGGAGTTCACTCTGTTCTTTATTCAAAAGGTGAAGAGCTTGTGAAGTAAAATTCAAAGCCTTTGCTGCGGAGCAAGCTAAAGAGTTAATGTTCATGCTATTCCGTACAGCCAATCCAGGGACTCCTAAGAGAGAGACAGCTAAAGAAATATATTCAGATCTACTGGGAAGTGAAACAGAATCGTCACAATCATTAGTTAATTCCACAGAGCGGCGATATCGAGAGCGGGACAGATGATGCTTTTTAGGTAAAATGATGGACAAACGGCTTAAACAGCAAGGTGTGCCATGGCTGATGTTTGCTGGAATATAATTGAATGTATAGCCTGGGCACGACCAGAACCAGCCTTCAGGCAGCTCTGTATATTTATATACATAGGAAATATTTACATAATCAGAGCAGTTAAAATTATCCTTGCCCATTTTCACACAGTTGGTTTTTGTGCAATTGACCATACGGGCGCAAGTGACATTAAAGGAAGCCACATATGGGGTCGACAAATCAATGGCCAGAGGAGGGCGCCGGCACACTTGGGTACCCCAGGTATAGTAACCAGAATAACCAAGGGTGCGGAGAGAATCATTTTGGAGTAGGGATGAGTAAAACCAGGTATCATTTTGTATATCAAAAGGGTCATGACAAACAGGGATAAGGCAAGAGCCAAGTATTTCACCTATTGATACCTGCTGGGTTAGGCAAAACGAACAAACATGGAGGGTTTTTGCAAAAGATTCCCACACATTTATTGGTGTGGAACCACTGCCATTAGGAGCGGAAGCAGAGAGGGGCAAAAACAAAACGCTGAAGATGAGCACTATCATGGAATTTATGTTAAGGCAGGAGATGAGACACAGAAGCAAATTATCAGGGGTTGCTTCTAGCTGCTTTTCATTTCTAAGCTGTTCAGCTTGAAATGAGAGTGATTTTATTTGGCCCCACGTCACCGGTCCATTACGATTTATTTTATAACGGACCAGCGGGGCTGGAAGTACTGAAGACGGAAAGGCTGGAGGGCTTGATTCACATAATATTGGCACATGGTAGGGGAATTCAGCATTCCTTGCGGTAGGACTTTCCATTGATACCGTTCCGTGGGCTGGCTGTTATTTAACACAGGAACAGTGAAGGCAAAGAATTTACGATCTTTCTCCTGTAAGGGGATGGAGAAGAAGCAATCTTGCAAATCTATGATAGCCAATTGATAGGAATGGGGGATGACATTCGGATTAGGCAGACCACACTGCAAGGGCCCCATGGGTTCAAGGATGTCATTAATTTTCCTCAAATCCTGGAGAAATCTCCATTTCCCACTTTTCTTTTTTATGACGAAGATGGGGGTATTATAGGGGCTGACAGAAAACTCAATATGGTCTGCTAATAATTGTTCATTCACCAATTGTTTTAAAGCAAGTAGCTTTTCCCCCCGTTATGGGCCATTGTTCCACCCATACAGGGGTGGTGGATTTCCAGTTGAGGGGAAGTGCAAGCTTACTCATTAAATTGAATGGTAGCTTGTAATTGTTGTAGTAAGTCTCTGCCCCACAGATTGAGGTGGATTTTCAGCACACAGGGCTGGATGTATGCAATGGTTTCAGAGCTATCAGGCAGAGAAACAGGCAGCCACTGCACACTTTTGGAAGAGGTTTGAGGTCCACCCACACCCCAAACTGCAGAGGCAGACTCAAGGGGCCACGTGGGGTCCCAGCAACTACTGGAAATTACAGAAATGTCTGTGCCCGTGTCAATCAAGCCTTCCAGAACTTTGCCATTGATTTTATACTTACGAAGAAGTTTCTGGTCACCAATCCTCTGGATTACAGCTAACAGCTGTGGAGGGAAGGGAGAGAGCTCGTGCAAATTACTATCCATAATAGAAGCAGTAGGATGAGAAGGGAGCACCACCAAATGCGCCCAAGACTCACCCTTTTTTAACTGCATGGGCATATGGCTCCAAAGTTGAACCATGATTGTGCCCACATAGTCAGGATCTAGGACTCTTGGAATAACCAGGATACCTTCTTTGGCCGCAGAGAATTTGGGTAAAATTAAACCTGCAACCTTGGGTGGTAGAGGGCCCGCCAATTGGGTGGGCATAAGCACAATTTCACCAGGTAAAACAGCGTCTTTGGTTTCCTGATTGATTAGATCAATGGTAAAATCAGAGGGTGTATTTTTAGAAAAAATTTCAGCAGTGGAAACTAAGGGCGGAGGGCTCTCTATTTGTCCTGGCCCGAGAGCAGGGCCCCCATGGAGTTTCCCGAACTCCTGCACTGATTTGCCCAATGATAGCCTTTTCCGCATTTTGGGCATTTTTTGGAAGGTTTAGCCCTATTGGCATCACCATTCCTGTTTGCTCCCCCGCCAGGGGCTCTGCATTGTTTAGCAAAATGACCTGGGCGTTTGCAATTGAAGCAATTGCCCGTAGGCTTATTGCCAGCCTGGAATGCACCAGCAAGCAAGGACATCGCATGACTCTGGCTGCCAACATCTGCACAGGTTTGAATCATGTCGGCCAGGTCATATTTAGGGCGATGTATGATTGACTGCAAAGCCTTCTTGCAATCGGTGTTTGCACTTTCAAAAGCCATTTTTTTCATCAATTCATTTTGAGCTGTAGTGTTATCAATCTGCCTAGTGATTGATTCTTTCAATCTATCTATAAATTGATGGTAAGGCTCCGAATGTTGTTGCTTAACATTAACGAAGGAGCTCAGCGGTTGCCCTGAGACAGGGACTTTCCGAAAGGCGCGTTGCACACAGGTCGCGGTGCAACTGAAATGTAAAGGTGTCAATTGCGCCTGGGCTGTTATATTATCATACGGACCAGCGCAATAAAGTTGATTGGCTGAATGTTGTGGATCAGCCAGGGCTGATGCGCTATGCTTAAATTCACTTTCAAAAACCACATACTGAGCCGGAGATAAAAGCATGCGCATCAGATCTTTCCAATCTTGAGGTAGCATTGTATAACCATTTGCGATCCCCTCCAGCATTCCTAGCACATAAGAAGATTTTAGGCCAGAATCAGTAATGGCTCTCCTTAATAAGGAAGCGCCTCATACATAACTTGCTGTTGTGCAGTGCTGGGGTTCACATAGGAGATAGGGAAAGCAGATGGCATTTCACCAGCCCATCCAGCCTCTTCCTCAAAGGTTAGGAGCCCTTGCTGCCTAGCTTGAGAAAGCGTGGCGTGCACAGCTCCTGTAGGAGAGCACGCAGGGGCTGAGGAAGGCGAAGGAGGGGTGGATGTGGGCTGAGGCGAAGGGAGGGGTTGGCAAGGCTGCGCTGGAGGCAAAAGCTTCGGGTAAGGTGGGGGATTGTCTGCTGCAGCTAAAAGGGCAGGGGCTGACGGGGATGCCTGAGGTCCTAATTTAGCGATGGCATCTGCACATTTCTGCCAAGTGAGCAGACAATGAATCGGAGCCCTCGGTTCTGCGAAGAGGGTTTTTCCGATCTTTTGCCAAGCCTCTATCCCCAGAGAGCCTGACTCTGGGTACCAGGGGCACTGGCAAGCAATCTCACATAACAATTGTTCAATTTCCTTCAAAGAAATATGAGCACCCGCCACCCCCTGTTTAACTAGATGAAGCAGCTCCTTGGCGTGCTTCTGCTGGAACTTTGTCAGTCCCCCCCCCCCATACTCACGAAGTAGCGCGCTGAGACTTTTCCAGTCGAGTGAAGTATGGAGGCTGCGTGAAGGGATCTGGCACGTCGGGGTCACCAGATGTTGGGTTGAAATAAACGACAGACGAATGGCAAGTGTCATCTGGGAGGCATCTCTTGAGCATGTCTCGGGGAGTCCCTTTTATTGAATATTACAGCATTGCCACGTATGTGCTTGTTGCTGATTGGTTAACACAAATACATTGCGAGGATTGCATATAAGACATTAATCATCAATAGATAAAAGGAACACAGAGTTAGACAGGCCTAAAAGCCTCCTTATTAAACAACTACTAATGATTGATATAGCGAGACTTGAAGAATATACAGAAAGATAAGAACAGGTCAGGATGTGCACTTAATGTGAACTGAACATTCCAGGTTGGTAAGAAAAGAATGTACACAGATAGATAAGGACAGGTCGAGATGTGATGTTTCATGAACTGAACATTCCAGGAAGGAATGTTTCAGACTCAGAGCAGTTTGTGTCAGACTCATGTGCAGAAGCAAATGTGTAGAAGCAAATGTGTAGAAGCAAAGCTTCCTATCAAGGTATAGCACTGGGTGAAAGTGATCCCATGGCGAAGACCCCATAAAGAGTCTCACCACTGCATTTTGCACCTGCTGGAGTTTCTGGGTCAGTTTCAAGGGCAACCCCATGTAGAGAGTTACAATAATCAAGCCTGGAGGTGGCCGTCGCATGGATCACAGTGGCGAGGTCAAGGCGAGAGAGGTAAGGGACCAACTGCTTAGCCTGGCGGAGATGAAAAATGCCACCTTTGTTATAGCTGTAACCTGCACCTCCATAGAAAGGGAGGCGTCGAAGTTTATACCCAGACTCTTGACGGAAGGTGCTGGCACTAGTTGTGCCCCCACAAGGGATGGGAGTTGGCCCCCCAACCCCATATAATCTCAACCCAGCCAAAGGACCTCTGTCTTCAAAGGATTTAGCTTCATCCGGCTCCCATGTAGCTTCTAGCCACAGCTTCCAAACATCTGAACATTGTGTCTGGGGCCGAGTCAGGGTGGCTGTCCATCAACAGATACAGCTGGGTGTCATCAGCATACTGATGTCAGCCCAAACCAAAATTCCGGACAAGCTGGTCGAGGGGGCACATATAGATGTTAAAAAGCATCGGGGAGAGAATTGTGCCCAGCGGTACTCCATATTGGGATGTTTCCAAGGGAGCAGGAAGCATCAGCAAAAGCTATACACAATGGAAGTTCCCTGCAGGCTGTACTGGAAGTAAACAGACATGTGACATACAACAACTCCACACGCCTGTTCTTAAGGTGGAACGGAACATCAATATCCTAACACTCCACACACAAAGGAGTAGCACAACAACAACTCCCCCCCCCAGCGCCACCCTCTGTCCCTCACCAGAGAGGAACGAGCACAGCCATTGAAGGACTGTTTTCCTTTGACAACCACCATCAGCCAGCTTTTTCACTTTAAAAACCCACTTACAGCTTATGGGCTTTTTACCTTCAGGCAATTCGGTAGGTACAAACACATTGTTGTTTAGCAGAGAGTTATAATCTGCCTGCATTGCCTTTAACCACGCCTCTTTCTCTAGAGTAGGTAACTCTTGCACTTCTTCAAAGTTTTCTGGCTCAGTTACACAAACCTGGTTTATGGTGACTGGGAACCCATAATGGACTGGAGGTTGACCTTTATTACTTCTTTCAGACCTCCTTGGTTCATTAATCTCACCCCCTGGGCTACCTTCAGGACTGCTTTTGGGGTGGAGTGACTCTGGAGATTTACCTCCTCCTGTCCCGGTTGCACTTTCTTTCCCCCCCCCCCCCTGCTCCATGCAAGCAGCTGGAGAAAATTGCTCAGTCTTTACCCCCTCCCTTTCAATTTCCCTGGGAGTGCTGCCAATTCTTAGCTTTGTTTCAACTGCCTTATCAGGTACGCTCAGCAGTAAAACCTTTTCTGGACCTCCCGCCGGGCGCGCAAGGCTTGCAGACACTCGCCCGAAGCACGGGGAGCCTTCTGGAGGGCTCCCCGTGCTTCGGGTGACAGGCTGCCGCCCCAAGCCTCGCGCGCCCGTCGGGACCTCCCGCCGGGCGCGCAAGGCTTGCAGACACTCGCCCGAAGCACGGGGAGCCTTCTGGAGGGCTCCCCGTGCTTCGGGTGACAGGCTGCCGCCCCAAGCCTCACGCGCCCGTCGGGACCTCCCGCCGGGCGCGCAAGGCTTGCAGACACTCGCCCGAAGTACGGAGAGCCCTCCGGAGGGCTCCCCGTGCTTCGGGCGACAGGTTGCCGCCCCAAGCCTCACGCGCTCGGCGGGACCTCCCGCCGGGCGCGCAAGGCTTGCGGACACTCGCCGGGGCTGCAGGCTGCTGCCCGCAAGCCTTGTGAGCCCGCGGGAACTCCCGCCGGGCTTGCAAGGCTTGCGGATAGCTTCCTGAAGCCTGGAGAGCGAGAGGGGTCGGTGCGCACCGATGCCTCTCGCTCTCCAGGCTTCAGCGAAAGCCTGCATTCGCACCATAGGACAACATACCATACAAGATTCTCTATAACAAAAGTCCCAGTTTGCAACATTTAAGAATTTTTGGGACAAAGGCATGGGTTGACATACCTGTAAAAAAACGAAAAGGTGGGAAAAGGGCACAGCAGTTGCTATTTCTTGGATATGAAAGTGGAACAAAATCTTACAAGTTTGAAGACGATAAAAATCTTTTGAGTTATAGTCAGTCAGCCAGCTTTAATGAACAAAGAAATTGGCCCGACGGGCGCGCGAGGCTTGGGGCGGCAGCCTGTCACCCGAAGCACGGGGAGCCCTCCAGAAGGCTCCCCGTGCTTCGGGCGAGTGTCTGCAAGCCTTGCGCGCCCGGCGGGAGGTCCCGACGGGCGCGCGAGGCTTGGGGCGGCAGCCTGTCACCCGAAGCACGGGGAGCCCTCCAGAGGGCTCCCCGTGCTTCGGGCGAGTGTTCGCAAGGCTTGGGGCGGCAGCCGCGGCTGGGGGGGGGAATAATTTTTTTTTTATTCATTCCGCCCCCCAAAAAATGAGGTACGTCCTATGGGCCGGTGCGCCCTATAGAACGAAAAATACGGTAATTGGCTGTCTTAATACTCTCAGCCCAATATTTTGGAAGATTTGCATCTGCTAACAATGCTTTCATTTGTGTCTGCAAGACACCTCCCCTACGCTCTGCTACTCCATACTCCTGAGGAGTTGCCACGTTGGTAGTCCTATGTTTAATCCCTTGGGATCGCAACCAGTTTCTTAGGGAGCTTGCCATAAATTCTCCTCCCCTGTCTGTCTGAATAGAGCACACCTTTTGGCCAAGCTGCCTTTCTACCCTTCTTATGCAGAACTTCAAAGTTTGGGCAACTTCAGACTTTTGCTTTAGTGGGTAGACCCAGCTGAACCTAGAATAGTCATCCACTAGGATTAAACAATACTTGTTATGGGAGACACTTGGTGGAAAAGGACCAGTTACATCAGCATGAATCAACTCCAGTGGTTTTTTGGTTTCTCTCTGGCTTGCTCTTGCTACTGGGAGAGCCTTGCTTTTAACCTCCTTGCAAATATTGCAATCTAAGTAATTATCACAACTTTTAATGTTTTTCATCCCCCCACACAACTCCAAGGTTTTGTTCAGCACCTTATAGCTTGCATGAGCCAGACGCCTGTGCAGGAGATGAATACACATATCGTGGGTTGGGACATTTTGCACATTCACAACCTTAGACTCACACCGTAGTACATACATATTAGTTCTAAGGTTAGCATTTGCCAACACAGCCCCATTTTGCTTTATCTGGCACTGATCTCGTACGGTTTATATCAAAGCCTGCTGTTGCCAAGTCAGGAATACTCAGGAGATTGTTTTGCAAACTAGGCACACACAACACATTCCTGAATGTGTGTCCCAGCTGTGGGAACACACTCTCCCCCTCACAGATCACATTAGCTTTCTGGCCTGTAGCAAGACTTACATGCTTTTTGTTTGAAGCCCTAGCATCAGTCAGCAATGTTTTTCTTTTACAAAAAGTTTGAGGAGCTCCGCTGTCCAGAACCCACAGCTCTTCATTTTCTTGGCCATCTGCAGACACCCAGGTGGTAGACTCTCTCTGCTGCCTCTGCACTTCTGCTGTTTTTGTTGTTTTCTCGAGCAGTCTCGAAGCAGATGTCCACTGGACTTGCAGCAAAACCACTTTTTTACTTTGTTGACCACCAGCTGGTCTGCAGCAGCTCCTCCTGGCTGTTTCTCTGGCTCCCGACACCTCTGCTCATCCCGGCTGTTGTTCCCTCTGGAATGCTCCGACAGCTGGGCTGAGGTCGTCTTTCGCTTTGCATGCCTGTCCTCCTCTGCATACAACCGTCCAGTAACGTATTCCAGAGTCAGCTTATCAGTCTCTACCGACTCGAGGGAATTCACCAGCATATCATAGCTGTCATCAAGGGAACTCAGGACTATAAAGACTTTGTCCTCTTCCTCCACAGGCCTCCCTCTTAAGGCTAGCTCCTGGAAACAGCCTGTTAGGAACTTTAGGTGGTTTACCAGGGAGTCACCCAGTTTTATCCAACACCAGTACATTCTCCTGGTCAGTGTTATCAGCAAGCCAGCTGTCTCTCGCACATGGACAGCCCTGAGTGCATTCCTTTTTTAAAAAAAAAAAAAATTATTGGCTTTTCAACATATAATATAAGACATTACAAACGACAAACACAAACAAACAAACATAAAAACATGTATAATTTCATGAATTTTTTCATATACCCAATTTCAACGACTTCCCCATGCCTCCCTTTTCTGCATCCCTATTTTAAACTTTTTCAGCAACCCCTGATCTGAATTACTTATAAATTCCTTTCTTTAACCCTTTTCTTTCCTCTTGTCCAATCATTAATCTCTGCAAATCTGCTATGCTTTACCCATGACATTTTAGCACTCACTAATTTTACAACAATTTTTAAGATAAAATTTAAATTTCTTCCAATCTTCTTCCACCGTCTCTCTCCCTTGGTCACGGATTCTGCCCGTCATCTCTGCCAGTCCCATGTAGTCAATCACCTTCGTCTGCCACTCTTCCAGCGTGGGTAGTTCTTGTGTCTTCCAATACTTTGCTAGTAAAACTCTTGCTGCTGTTGTAGCATACATAAAGAACGTCCTATCTTTCTTTGACACCAATTGGCCTACCATGCCCAGGAGAAAAGCCTCTGGTTTCTTATGAAAGGTACACTTAAGCACCTTCTTAATTTCACTATAAATCATTTCCCATAAGACCTTAATCCTTGGGCACGTCCACCAAAGGTGATAGAAAGTACCTTCAGTTTCATTACATTTCCAGCATTTGTTATTGGGCAAATGATAAATTTTTGCACGCTTGACTGGGGTCATGTACCACCTATAAATCATTTTCATAATATTCTCTCTTAAGGCATTACATGCCGTGAACTTTATACCGGTGGTCCATAACTGTTCCCAGTCAGCAAACATAATGTCATGACCAATGTCCGGTGCCCATTTAATCATAGCTGATTTAACCATTTCATCCTGTGTATTCCATTTCAACAGCAAGTTGTACATTCTTGACAAATTCTTAGTATTGGGTTCTAACAATTCTGTTTCTAACTTTGACTTTTCCACCTGGAAGCCGATTTTCCTGTCCTGTTTAAAAACTTCATTTATCTGGTAATAATGAAGCCAATCTCTTACTTTAGACTTCAGTTTCTCATATCTCTGTAATTTCACATTTCCACCTTCTTGTTCTATAATTTCCCAATATTTTGGCCATTTAGATTCCATGTTAAGTTTTTTCACTTCCTTAGCCTCCATTGGTGACAACCACCTAGGGGTTTTATTTTCCAGCAGATCTTTATAACGAATCCAAACATTGTATAATGCTTTCCTAACAATATGGTTTTTGAAACCTTTATGAATTTTTACCTTGTCATACCATATATGCATGCCAACCAAACCTATTATTGAACCCTTCTAAATCCAAAATGTCTGTGTTCTCAAGAAGTAGCCAGTCTTTCAGCCAGCAAAAAGCTGCTGCTTCATAGTACAGTTTTAAGTCCGGCAGGGCAAACCCCCCTCTTTCTTTTGCATCAGTTAATATCTTAAATTGTATTCTGGGCTTTTTGCCCTGCCAGACAAATCTCGATATATCTTTCTGCCACTTCTTGAAACAGTCCATTCTGTCCACAATCTGCAATGTTTGAAACAAAAACAGCATTCTTGGCAAAACATTCATCTTAATAACAGCAATTCGGCCTAACAAGGAAAGTCTCAAATTCGACCATATTTCTAAATCTTTCTTAATTTCTGTCCAACATTTCTCATAATTATCTTTAAATAAGTTCACATTCTTAGTTGTTAAATTAACCCCCAGATATTTCACTTTGTTTGCTACCATTAATCCAGTTTCACTCTGAAACTTCTCTCTTTCCTCCACTGTTAGATTTTTCCCCAGTACCTTTGTTTTTTGTTTGTTTAGCTTGAAACCTGCTACTCGACCAAAGGCTTGTATTATCTCCAAAACTCTTTTAGTACTAGTGTCTGGCTCTTGCAAAGTTAGAACTAAATCATCTGCGAACGCTCTCAACTTATATTGTTTAGCTCCGACCTGAATCCCTTTAACCAGCTGGTCCCCTCTAATCATATTTAATAACACCTCCAGTACAGATATAAAAAGTAATGGGGATATTGGGCACCCCTGTCGTGTCCCTTTTTCAATAGCAATTTCCTCAGTAACCACATTATTTACAATTAGTTTTGCTTTTTGTTCAGAATAAATTACACCTATACCATTCTCAAAACCCTGGCCTACCCCTATTCCTTTGAGATTCTTTTTCATAAAACTCCAAGAGATATTGTCAAAGGCTTTCTCAGCGTCCACAAATATTAATACTGCCTTCGTATTAATATTGTTTTCAAGCAACTCCATAATGTCTATTATATTTCTCACATTGTCAGATAAGTGTCTTCCCGGGAGAAAGCCAGCCTGGTCTTTATGAATCTCACCCACCAAAACCCTCTTCAATCTTTTTGCCAAAATGCCTGCAAAAATTTTGTAATCCACATTGAGCAATGATATAGGGCGGTAGTTCTTAATCTGGTTCTTTCCAGTCTCGGATTTTGGTATAAGTGTAATATATGCTTCTTTCCACGATTCAGGTGCCTTCCTCCCCTCTAATATTTCGTTGCAGACTTCCTTAAACGGTTGAATCAACCAGTCCTTCAAAACTTTGTAATATCTGGAAGACAAACCATCTGGTCCTGGAGATTTTCCCAATTTCATATTTTGAATGGCTCCCTCTATTTCTTGCTCAGTTATTTTCTGGTTTAAGATCACTTTACTTTGATCAGATATTTTTTGTAGTCCATATTTTCTGAGAAATTCTTCTATCTCTTTTTCATCCACCGGCCCATGTTCATAAAGTTTTCTGAAATAACTCTGAAAACAGTTTCTAATCTCATTTGGTCTAGAAATGTTCTTTCCTTCAACCTCTAAGCTTGTAACCATATTCAACTTTTGTCTTTTCTTCAATTGCCATGCCAGAAGTTTCCCACATTTATCTGCCGATTCAAATGTCTTTTGTCTCATTTGCCTTATTTTCCATTCTATCTCCTGGTTCATCAATTCCATATACTGTCTCTGATAAAACTTTATTTCTCTTAGAATTTCATGAGACTTTGGCTTTGATCTCAATTTCTTTTCACCTTCTTTTATTTTTTCCAAAATCTTATCTTTCTTTTCATTCTGTCTCTTCTTTTTTAAAGTATTCTGCTGTATCAAAAATCCTCTCATAACGGCTTTGCTTGCGTCCCATATTATTCTTTTCTCCACCTCTGTTTTCAGATTTATCTCAAAATAATCCTTCATAGTCTTCTGGGCCTTTCTGTACACCTCTTCATCTCTAAATAGGGAATCATTCATCCTCCATCTGAAGGAACCAGCTGTTGTTATGTTCATTTCCATCTTTACAGCATTATGGTCGGAGCAAGTCTTTGGGCAGATTTCCACTTTTTTTATCTTAGGTGCCATCCCACTAGTTACCCAAATTTGGTTGATTCTAGTCCAGGTAATTTTTTCTTCTGAAAAGAAAGTTCCCTCTCTCTCCAGAGGGTTTCTTGTTCTCCAAATGTCAATCAAATCCATGTTATCTGTCATTTCAAAAAAAGTCTTAGGTAGTCTCCCATCCTTAGAAACCACCTGTCTTAGTGCTTTGTCCATATTTGTAGAGACCACTCCATTCATATCTCCCATCATAATTACATTATAATCCAAATAGTCCATTAATGTCCCATGTAGTTTCTTAAAGAACTCTGACTTCCCTTCATTCGGAGCAAGCCCTGAGTGCATTCCATGCCTCACTTGCCGTCACCTTATCTGCTACGTAGACTAGCTGGCTATCGTCCACTTCAAGGATGATCGTAGCCAAGGCTTTCTCATCCTTTTCTAGCTGGGCCTCTGCTTGTGCCAGCTTTTCATCGTCGTCCTCATCCTCCTCAGGGGGCCGCGGTGGATCTTCCACCACTTTCCACAGGCCCTCACGCTTGAGGAAGTGTTGCATGCGGACCGACCAGATGCTGTAGTTCGTGGCCGTCAGCTTCTCCAGCAATATGCCAGCTCTGGACTGCTCCATACCTGCAGCTCACCTCCAGCACCCACGGATAGATAACTGCTACCTGTACTCTTGTGCAGCAGAAGCGTGCTGGGCCCATAATCCTGTTGCGAATTCTCTGCAGTGCTTTAGCAGAAATGCTCAGAGTTCCAGGTTCTTCAGTGCAGTATATTTATTGTGATATATATATATATATATATATATATATATATATATACACACACACAAATATCTACAGGCTATAATACACAAGCAGTTCATACAGTCAAACAGAGTACCTGGCTGCACCTTAAGGCAAATAGGAAGACCTCTAACACTCTCTCTCTCTGACCACACTCCTCTACACCACCACCTTACTGCTGGACAGATTTCCCTTTTAAACTGATGACAGCCAATCAACTGACAGCATATTACTGCTGAGTCATTCTGACCCAACACCTCCATAGAAAGTATTGCAGGCTGATTGCATCAGCCAGTTGCATCAGCTAGCAAACTCAAGCCTGCAGACTTAATATTTCACACAGCATTCTGTGAATCCCAACAGGTAGAGCCCTGAAAGAACAATCTTCCTGGATTAACATTGCCACCCCTCCCCCCCGCCCGGCCCACGGTCTGCGACTGGTGGAGGGTGGAGAAACCCGGGGGCGCCATCTCTCGTAAGGCAACTGTTTCCCCTTCGTGCACCCAGGTCTCCGTCACACAAGCCAGGTCAACCCCCTGTGAGGTAAAGAAATCTCACAGGGTGGCGGTTTTATGGCCTATAGACCTCGCATTGCACAACACCAGTGATGGAGGTGAGTAATCCTTGCTACCTTACCTTTGTCCCTTGGGATGGGGCACAGATTGGAAGGGGTACAAGCTTATCCATATCTCAAACCTCTTCACCTATAGAGTCTGCACCCACTGCCATACCTCCCTTGCCCCTCCACGGTAGTAAATCCAAGCCTCATTCTTGCCTCCTTTGATAGCATTGATGTTATTCTTTCCCAGCTTACTATTCTACTTATAATATCAACAACTCGATACACACAAAATAATCAAATAAGATAGGCCGACAAGACATCAGGTAGTTATCTAGTTATCAACATGACTATTACATTATTTGACAACCTTCTATTGCAGTTTTAACTAACTAATTTAAATTAACCTGCAAAACAGCTCACAAACTAAACAAAGCTACCATGTAACACACATTAGAAGGTGAGGGACCACGTAACTAAACAAAAAACAACAATTAAACATCTAACTATAGGCTGATAGAACTTAAGTGTGACTGTAGCACAATAACTATTACCATAAACTATCCCTAAAAACGGAAGCAAACAACAAAGGAAAAAGGAAAAGGAAAAGTTTCCTTCCACCCTTAATGTCCGACCAGGATCCCACATGAGGTGTTATTTGCAGCCAGTGAAGAAGGTGGTATTCTTGCTAGCCTCTGAACTTAAAAGCTGAGGCAGGGGAAGGTTGGTGTCAGTCATGGCCGATTCTTTCCGCCGTGTTTCTGTGTTTCTGGCAGCCCTGGGCCCCAGAAAGATTCCTGTGGAATTGGGGGCCAGCTCAAGTCTGTTCAAACAATCTGCAAAACCAGACGGCATCGGGGAACAACCAAAAGGAACGGGGGGCTGATTCTGTAAATGTCCTATTCAATACGAATATTGTGCCCAATGGTCTCAGGGGGGCCCGTCCCTTGCTGTTGCGATGGCACTTAAAGTATCAAGGAAGATGTATCTCTTTGCATCAAAGTCCTCAGATTTCCCCCCACAGCCGGTGTTCTTGGCGGTCGCGAGATGGTACTTCCAGAGGGGGAAAAGACCTCTGTCACACCATCACCCTCCACCGCCGAGCCAGAAACTGCTAGCGTCAGCGCCTCCACCTCCGCCTCTGGGACAGTTCAGCCCCCAGCTGACACCTGGGTCGATTCTGTCTCGGGTGCCACAGACCCGGAGGGTTCAGGTTGGCCTTGTCCAAGCCCCAGCTGCCACCTGGGGGATGAATGTCGACTCTCCTTCCAAATAGAGGGCCCTTACCTCCACAGGGCCTCGATCTCACATAAGTTCTATTGGTTACCTCTTCTGCTGTGGCTCGTTGCCAGCTCCTGATTTCCCATGGCATCTTGAGAGGGGAGTTCCCTCCCGACTGCCTTAATTGCTTTAAGCTGAGCCATCTGCAGAGCCAAATATCTCGGCTCAGGCTCTGTGCCAACATTCAACCAAGCTGTTTCATTTAGAAGTACTGCTGGCATGTAGCAGTATTTACCGTATTTTTCGCTCTATAACACGCACCTGACCATAACACGCACATCGTTTTTAGAGAAGGAAAACAAGGGGAAAAACATTCTGAATGAAACAGTGGATGTATCATTTTTGTGCTTCATGCTGTGGCCACAGACATGTGATCTGATGGTGAATTTGGGGTGACCCAATGCAAAGATCCTGAGGATCCATGTGGATCCATGCTTTTTAACCACATTTTTGCACCATTGCCGCCCCAGGCAACAGTGGGTGCGTGATTTTCGGGGGGCAGGCTGTAGCCATGGACATGCTATGTGATCTGATGGTGAATTTGGGGTGACCCAATGCAAAGATCCTGAGGATCCATGTGGATCTATGCTTTGTAACCACATTTTAAGTGGGGAGCGAATGAAAAACAAAGAATGGACATGAGAGGGGTGTGCAGAGAAGCAGCTGGCTAAGAATGCAGGAGAGGGATTTAACGGGAGGGAGGAAAGAAAGGCAAAAGTTTCCCCCCACCCAAGCCAGCCATCTCTCTCTCTCTCTCTCTCCCTCCCTCACTCCCTCCCCCTCTCTCTCTCCCTCTCTCTCTCCCTCTCCCCCAGCAGCACCGGAGCACAGAGAGGAATTAGAAGGAACGACACTCTGCTTTCCCCTCTGCTTGCCTGGAGGGGAGGGGCTTTCCCTGCTCTTTGTTCCGTTTCAGCAAACACAGCAACGAAACAGAGGAGGGTGGGCAGTAAGACCCTGAGGCAGAATGCAGGAAAGCAGCCGCTTCCTCTTTTCAGGTTTCCCTTCTCCGTGAAGCGCAATTTGATTTTTGCCTGATTTTTCGGCTCCAGGGACCACACATTCGCTCAATAACACGCACAGACATTTCCCCTTCCTTTTTAGGAGAAAAAATCTGCGTGTTATAGAGGGGAAAATACGGTAAGTTCACAAGCAGGTGCTTTCAAAACAGCTTCTTCGGCATCAGCAATAGCAGTCCTCCACCTCCTTCTATTTGTCTAAATACAGGAGAGTCAGTGTCCGAGTCAGGATCAAAGTCAGACTCAATTTTCTTAGAGTTATGAGTCTCACCACTGATAACACTGGATGAAGGAGAGATTGCTTGTTGATGAGACATTGCTGCCTCTAATACATTTTCCCACTGTCTGGGTAATATTGAAAGTTCCAATTCTTTATTCCAATCATTTCTTACAGTCTACATATTAATTTTGTGTGTATTGTTAATAGATATCTATAAAAAGTAATTGCTGGCTTTTTTATTTTTGAATATGTTGTCCAGTTGCTCTAGTCTAGTATCTCAGGTATCTCAGAAGCTGAAAGGGCTGACTGCCCAAACACACGTTAGGAGATGTTGTAGTTGAAGATATTGCCATTGGGCTGCATCTGATAGATGAGACTTTTGTCTTAATACAGCAAAAGTATAAAATTAATCTTCTTCATCTATCAGTTGGTCCAATGTCAATATACCTACTTCCATCCAATTTTTCCAGATCACCATCTTTTTTGCAATTCTTAAGTGTGGGGCTCCCCCACAGAATAAGTTTAGCATGTGAAAATGGATCAAATTTGTGTTTATTAGTCAATATATTCCATATTCTTCTGAGTTAATTGTTTACAGTGTCACCTGAGATTTCAAATATTTTGATCCTAGTATTGTTCAACCAA
Organism: Podarcis raffonei; assembly: GCF_027172205.1. Classification (NCBI taxonomy): domain Eukaryota; kingdom Metazoa; phylum Chordata; class Lepidosauria; order Squamata; family Lacertidae; genus Podarcis; species Podarcis raffonei. The sequence goes on along the minus strand of NC_070620.1, from coordinate 14,792,904 downwards.
CCAAAGGTGTTATGTACATATATTCTAGGATTGCCCACATTGGAAAATTAGGGCCAACAGTGGGATTCCAATATTTAGTACTTGACAGTAGGTAAGCATAGTGATATAATTCAAAATTTGGGATTCTGAAACCGCCTTCTTTAATTTGTAGCTGCATTCTCTGCAAGTATATTCTTGGTGTCGCTGAGCCCCAAAGGCATTTCCTAAACAATGAGTTTATCTTTTGAAAATATGATCTAGATATAAAAACTGGAAGTCCTCTCAGGATATAAATGAATCTGGGAATTGATGGCATTTCATAACCCTAACTCTAACGGTTTAAACGCAGTGTAAGGAGTCTGTATGGGAGTATATTGTATTTAAAAATGGGTATCAGAGTTTTTAGGGGGCTAACCAGGTTGGGATAGCTGGGATAGGAGGCTTGTTGGGTTTTGAATGTTTTGTGTAGATTTTCAATTTAGTTGTTCTGTATGGGACAATGACAATAAAGATATTGTATTCAATAGATTCAATAGATTTTATTGCATTAGCCGTGTGGCCATAGCATGATATACATAGAAATAACAACATAAAATGGGGGTGGGGAGGTAAAGGTAGATATCGTCCTGGGCAAATACTTAAAGGGGAAAAAAAAAGAGATAACAGAAGCAACAGGGGATTTAAAACATCGAGTGACCGATAGTACAAAAACAAAAAGACAAAAAACTGCTGAGGCTGGAGGAGGATCGTTAAAGGGGTCCTTCAGCTCCTCAGATTTGTCCTAGCTCCATTGTCCTTGTACAATAAAGCTACTTGGAACTTCGTTCGATTGTGCAGCGTATCGACTGCAGCTGTGGTGTTAAAAAGAAGTTAGTGCCGCTTTCCTCTTCATCACACTGAGCAGGAAGTTAGCTGTCATCTCGGTAATCCAACAATCAGAATCCTGCAAAAAAAGGGACACTATCCAGGGCTGGATTGGGAGATGAAGCTTGTTCATGAGAGGAGTTAAAAACCGGGATCTTTCATCTGTCCAGTTGGGACAGAAGAGCATTACATGTTCCATAGTCTCCAGAGCCGTGTCATTACAGGTGCATGTTCTGTTTGCGATGGGGACTCTGGAATAACGACCCGACAGAACTGCTGTAGGAAAACAGTTGAGACGGGCACAGGTAAAGGCCCTTCGCTTAGCCTCCGAAGAAATTGTGAAGCAGTATAGAGGGATTCCTTCAGGGGGAGGAATAGCTAGGGCTAGGCCTGAACATGGCCCTCTTGCATCGGCAGCTGTGTTAGAGAAGTCAAGTTGCTGTAGCTTCTTTTTAATTAAAGGTAGGGCCGCCGGACTGATACACTCTAATTTAAGAATAGTTTTGCAATTCAGATTGAAAAGAGAGCGGAGTTTGAGGTTAATTGTAGTTTTCCAAGGGGAATTATGAATATCTCTTAGGATCAGATTGGAAAAACCACCTCTAATTCGAGCATCCGATGCTAGTAGGTGGGAGCTATAGGAAATGGCTCGACACCATGCTCGTTTTACAATTGAGGGCTGAGCGAACTCAAGTCGTAGGGCTGCCCCTGAGACGCATCTCGGGACACCGGCAAGAGATCTCAGAAACATATGAAGTGGGCGATCCAAGTTACCTGATATTGCTGTAGTCCATACTTCACAGCCATATAATAATTTAGGAACAACTTTGGCATTGAATATTTGAATTGCTGCTGGAAGGTGTTTGCCGCCCTTCTGGTGGTAAAATCGGACAATGGCATTGGAGGTCGTGGTTGCGGCGAAAAAGGCAGATTGTAGATGGGTGGTCCAGGAGAGATTATAAGTGAATATTAAGCCTAGATATTTAAAGGCTTTTACCTTTTCTAAGTAGCCACCTGTAATCTTAAGCGGCTCCAGCTTGAGTTTGCGGGAACGAGTGAAGTGAAGGACTTTCGATTTTTTATAATTAATATTAAGAGCTTCCGCCTTACAATAGGCGATAAATGCATTAACTGCATTTGCTAGGTCCACAGCTGTTCTGGATAAGATGACGGCATCATCTGCATAGAAAAGGGAAGCAACGGGGTGACCTGCTAAGTGAGGAGGATACTTAGTTGCTAGCTTCAGAGGGGAAATTGCATCATGAAGATAGAGATTGAACAGTAAAGGGGCCAAGAGACAACCTTGTCGGACGCCCTTGGCTGTTGGGAATGGAGTGGTAAGGGAGCCGTTGGGACCACTTCGGACGCGAGCTGTGGTGTTTGAATAAAGGGAAATAATTAGGGAGAGGAGGTGCGGATCAATTCCCAGATGGGCAAGTTTGGACCATAATCTCTGCCTAGGAATGGAATCAAAGGCGGCCTCCAGGTCCATGAAAGCGGCAAATAGGTGGCCTTGCCTTGGTGCAGTGTATTTACTGGCAAGGTGATAAAGAGTTAGACAGTGGTCCATGGTTGATGCTGACTTTCGGAAGCCAATCTGTTCTAGCGGTAGAATGTTTCTCTCCTGGACCCATGAAAGAAGTTCTTCCAGTAATACAGCGGCAAATATTTTCCCCGGAATAGATAATAAACTGATGGGGCGATAGTTCCTAGGGATGTTTGGCTGGCCGCCTTTGAAGATCGGAACTATTATAGCTTCTCTCCAGGAGTCGGGGATGTCTAGGGCGGAGGAGATCGCGGTGAATACAGGAGTCAGCTGTTCGCTCCACCAAAGAGGATCAGTCAGGAAAAGGTCCAACGGGACCATATCTGGGCTGGGGGCCTTATTCCTTCGCATGGACATTATGATGTTGAAGATGCGAGTTGAGGTAAAGTTTATTGAAGAAGTGGAACTAAGAGAACAGGAACAGAAGTCCGACGGGGGGTGAGGGAGATCTGTAAGATGATTTGGAGAAGCGAAACTGGTTGAATAATAGGCAATCCATTCATCAGCGGAAATCTGGGTAGCTGAATTGAGTGGTGCCGAAGGTCTAACTAAGCGCCAGAAGGAGCAGGAGTCATGCCTCTCTACAGCCGAACGAAGAGTGGACCAAGCCTCAAGGATGTGCTGCTGTTTCTTGCAATGAATCATGTTTCTGTATGTCCTTTTAATATCTATGAGCTTTGCACGGGTTTGGGGGTCGTTGGAAAATTTGATGATTCTGACCATTTTCCTAATTCGCCTTCTTAGGGCTTTACATTCCTTGTCAAACCAAGGTGATTCAGAGAAGAGGCGTAGGTGGATAGGCGAGGTGGTGGTTGTGTAAGTTGTTGAGAAAGCATCAATTAATTTCCGATATTGGTCAGCGGGCAGAATTGGGTCAGAAGGAACAGCAGACATATCAAATGATTTTTGTATGTCCAGGGCAAGAGAGGAACTGAGGCTTGTCCATTTCTTTGTTTTGTATACAGGGTGGCTTTGTGCCGTGGAACTATAGTTTGAGGGGGCTGAAAATGGCTCTATTAGGTTTAACAATAGAGTCAATGGAAGGTGGTCACCACCAAAATATTCAGCCACTTCCATTTTTGTAGAAATTGAAAATAGCTCCGGCGTCAATAAAATGTAGTCGACAACACTGGTTCCCCGGGAAGTGATGCACGTTAACTGCTGCGAAGACAAGGGAGTGAGGTTACCATTCGCGATGCAAAGATCGTTTTCCATGGCCAATTGGGCCATCAGCCTCCCCGACGCATTTGTTATAGGATCAAGAGAGCATCTGTTTCCCCAGGGGGGCTGCAGGGGATTGTCCAAGAGTGCTGCGGGAGATAATATATCATCGTCGTTGGGACCTATTCTTGCATTAAAGTCGCCTAGAAGGATTTGGGGAAGTCCTGGGTTAGTTGTTTGAAGATCATGGAGCCAAGACGAAAGTTCAGACCACCTTTCATTGCGGTCAAAATCATTGATTACTGGGGGCAGATATACTGTAGTTATCAACCATGGGCTTTTGGTCTTTGGAAGATGGATCTTTATAGTGAGAAAGTAAGGGGAAGATTTAATTTCCTCGCAAATAGTGAGGGATAAGTTGGTTGAAATAAGACAGGCGAGGCCAACTTGGGGGCGACCCCTGTTGGTTAGTTTACGAGCACAGGAGCTAAAGGAGCAATAATTAGGGAGAGTGATACTTTGTTGGGACCAGGTCTCTTGAAGGCACACAATGTCAAAAGAAGAGATGAAGTTTATTGCCTCAGGATCCATTTGCTTTGTCGCCCAGCCGTTAACATTCCAGGAGACAATTTTAAGGCTCTGGGATGGATTGGATGCATCTTTAAAGGAAGGGACTGCTTTTGCTTGATTTGTGAGTGAAGATTGAGTCTGTTTATACCTAATGATGTCGAATTTCCGCGGAGATAGGGAGCCGGCTGGTGTTTGCCTCTGGTCTGATCTTTGTCAATTATTTCCCAAGGTGCTTTTAGGGATTACTCTTTTATGAGCCGGCCCATTGCTCTCCATACATGGCAGACTAGCCAAGTGTTCTATAGTTTCGGCTGTTAAGTGATGAATACTGACATTAGTGGTCACCGGGCCTTTGAAGTGTAAGTATTCTTCCGGTACCTGATTATGGCCTAATTCTGCCTCGTCTAGGTACCTCAGCTTGTCCCAAGAGCCTGGTGAGTTCACCTTAGGGATGGTTCTCCTTGTTGGAGGTGGTGTAGTGTTCTCTTCAGTGTGCTGGGCTTCCTTGATTGGAGGTAGGTTAATCTCAGCCACCGTCTGAAGGCAACGTGGCCGACAGGCCGCTGGGTTTTGTTCTTGTATAGGGTTCAAATTATAAGAAGTCTGGTCCTTATTGTGGGCGTCCACATTAATTTCCTTATTTATATCTCTCCCAGCCAGCTTGACCCTTAGCAAATCTAGTCTTTCTAATATTTCAGCCTGCACCGGAGATGGAAAATGGCAAAATTGCCTAATTAAAGTATTTTCTTCCACGGAGAAAAGGTCCTCATCTTCATTCTCTTGAATTTGCAGGTCTTGCAGGTGAGCATCTTTCCTTTTTAGTTTTTGGGGCTCTTGTTTCTGGAGACCAGGCCAGGTTCTGGGAAGTTGTTTCTCCTTACTAGGGTTTGCATGCTTAGTTTCCAGAAGGGGATTCGGTGGGGCCTTGTTTTCAAAAAATCTGAGAATTTTTATCTGGGCCTTTGAGAATATATATCTTGATCTGTAGATAAACTTGGCCAGGTTCTGGTCTCTAAATGTGATCATTGCTCTCATTGAACAACCATCATGATGCAAATAATCTACAGAAGTAATGTCATATGGCTTTACTGCTCCTGGCAATATATCATTCAGAATGTTCAAGGAGCTCATTCTTCGATCTTTCCCTGAAAGGAAGCCCTTTGATTTTGGGAAGTTTGTAAATACCAATTTTTGGGGATTTAAAATCAAGTTCCAACATCTTGCCTGAGTAAAGGCTTGCCCATCTTGTATAATGTTGTCATCGCGATTGGGCATTACATCGTCCCCATTTCCCGATTTGCTAAGGGGTTTGCTGCCTTCATTGTTAGGCACCACTTCTCCCCCAGATTCTAGCTCACTGAGTGAACTGTTACCAGCGCTCTGGGACGTTGCTTCCATCCTCCCATTTAGTTCTGAACTATGGTTCAGAGATGCCACCTTAGCCATTAGCTGTGGCGATGACTTCTTTTTCCCCTTCCTGCCTTTCTCTTTTTTATCTCGTGCAGCAGATTTATTTGAGTCCGATGGGAGTAGATTAAATAATTTCTGCCATTGTTTATGTCGGCTTATCTTTATTTTCCTTGTTGTTTTAATGTTCTTAGTTTTCTTTTCCCTGGCTTTTGATCTATTTTTTTGCAATTTCTTGGTTGTTACTGCTTGTCTCATCTTCACAGGTTCATCTGGGTTATGCACAAGTTCATCTGGTTTATGCACTTGGGGTGCATCAGTTGCTATTATCTCTTTTGGTTGGGGAATAAAATTTTCCACAAGGGTCAGCAATAACCCATTTGTTATTGTCAAGTAATTTTTTATGTTGAAAAGGTCTGTATTTATATCTTGGAGGTGGGCCTGAAAATGGCCATCACTCGGTTCAGTTTGAGTATATTTAGAAGTGGGCGCCTGGTCTTGGTGGCATGTTGTTAATTCTGCCAGGGGCCGCTGATTATAGGTGACAGAAACATTTTCCTCAAGTTTCTCCGCTAGAACTAGCTCTTGCGCCAAGCTTCTTGGGGAATTTGTATTTCCAGAGTTTTGTTGAAGCTCTTTGAAGTAATGTGACCATTCAAGATAAGTAAGGGGGGGAGGAGTGACTTCGTCAATAATTAGTTCAATTTGTTCGCTCATGCATTCCTCCCTCTTAGGGAAATAATTTATAATTTTACTTTGTCTCTTTCCGGGTCCCGGGGGGCTAAGTGGCGTATCTGGCAAGATACCCAACTCCTTACATATCTTTCTGGTGAGGACCATGTTGGGTAGTTATCTTCCAATTAGAAAGCCAGTTGTCCCCAAGTGTTTCTACCTAATTTGCAGGACCGATGGATGAATATGGGTGTATCTGCAGCTTTCTCCTGCTTAGCTCATCAGCAAGCACTGATTCTCAATATGTTTCTTTGGTGGAGCAGGAAAAGGGAGGAAGGGGGGAAGGTTTGAGAGCTCTTCCGTCAGCTCCCAGTGTCCTTTTGCTGATAAAAGCTGATAGAAGCTGGGGGTTAATTGATATAAGGTGAAGGATGGTAATTATTTTCCAAGCCGAGCCTCTTTATCAGCCTGCTTTGCTGAAGACGGTCTTACTCACACAGGCGGGACTCGAAGGGGACTTGCTTCAACCCTTTTTTCAGTGTTTCCGATCACCCACCTTGAGTTTTTTTCCTTTCCAGTGACGGGGGATCCCTTCACGGCAGGGGAGTCAGGCCAGACCTCTTCCCTTCCCCACTCACTCGTTTCAGGGGATAACTCAGCTCCACAGCACCAAATGCACAGCGGGGGGGGGGGGGTGCGGCAAGGCAGCAAGGCAGAAGCTCGAATCAGGTGGTAAAACAATAAAGCAATAAAAGCCCAGAGGGGGTTTAAAAAACTACTTAAAACTACTTAAAACTGCTTAAAGCTTAATCTAAAACAATAAAGCAATAAAAGCCCAGAGGGGGTTAAAGAAAAAAACTACTTAAAACTACTTAAAACTACTTAAAACTTAATCTAAAAGCAGACAAAGTTAACTAGGCTACTGCCTTCGTCGCCATCTTGTTTAACCTCCATCCGATATTGTATTGTAACCCTAATCCTAACCCACAGTGCAATGTTTTCTGACTAAACTTCTTTACAAAGTACATAGTTGAACTATGGAACTCGCTCCCACAGGAGGCAGTGATAGCCACCAACTAAGATGGCTTTAATGGAGGAGGAGAGGGCTATTGATGGCCACTAGGCAACAGTGGTGGAGCATATGGAAACGCTGCTCAGGGCGGGCACTCTTCCAGCAGCGAGGCTTTTTTGACATTCTTATGGAACCTCCAGGTCCAGGAGCAGTATATCTAGATTCCTAGGTTCTTTGGGGTATTTCACCATTGTGAGAACAGGATTCTGGACTAGATGGGTCACTGGTCTGATCCAACCAGGCTGTTCTTCTGTTTTCATGTTCTTATGTTCTTGTTACTTGCTGCAGCCCACAAGTTGAAGAAGCTGGGAAACCTGAAGATGCAAGAGGAAGAGGAGGCAGCTGGCCCCTCCAGCCCCATGGAGGAGCAAGCACCAAAGATGTCCATGATGCGCATTGAGAGCCTGGAGTGCCAGCCCATCTTCCTTTATGTCCTGGAGGCTATCGAGCCAGGGGTGGTGTGCGCTGGCCATGACAACACCCAGCCTGACTCCTTTGCTGCCCTCTTGACCAGCTTGAATGAGCTAGGTGAGAGGCAGCTGGTGCATGTCGTGAAATGGGCAAAAGCCTTGCCAGGTAAGGAACAGTTCTTGCATTCCCCCTCTCTCTCACACACTTTACTCCTTATCTGAAGGATCAGACATCACAGAAAACAGTGCAAAAACCCCCATCTCCTTTCATGTTATGGTGCAAATCTGTTTTCTGCTGCGGTTGCCCTTGCTTATTTGGGTTGGGCCTCTCTAAGCATGATACGGTGATTGTCAGTGTATTCATACTGCATCAACTATGGATCTCCTTCTGCTGACTTGCATCACTCTCAGCCAGAGAAAATTGGGGTTGTCTGGCTTCTTCCATGCAAGATCCTTCCTGCTGGGGTCTCTTATTTAAGGCTTACAAATGGGACAGGTTTTGTTCTGAACCTCTTTCTCTCAAAACAACAATGAAGTTGACTACAGTGGTACCTCGGGTTAAGAACTTAATTCGTTCTGGAGGTCTGTTGTTAACCTGAAACTGTTCTTAACCTGAAGCACCACTTTAGCTAATGGGGCCTCCTGCTGCTGCTGCGCTGCCTCTGCACGATTTCTGTTCTCATCCTGAAGCAAAGTTCTTAACCCGAGGTAATATTTCTGGGTTAGTGGAGTCTGTAACCTGAAGCGTATGTAACCCAAGGTACCACTTTACTATTGATTATTCAGAATAAGTAGATGGCAAATATTTTCATAGCATGCAATTTGCACCTCTTTCGAGATCTGCATTCCATTATTGGCAATTAAAGAGATGTTGTCTTTCATTATCTGCAGTTAAAATGAGTGTCAGGAAGATAACAGAATGCAAAAATCACATATATTAAGAAATGCATCAGTATTTTAAAAATGAGCGAAAATGCTCCTAGATGCTCGGGGAAGCTTGCCTGAACGTTTTAGGTAAAGAGTGGGAGAACAACGTTTAATAAGAATTCTGAAATTGAACAATCTAGAAAAACATCCACTTTCCAGAATCTATTCCAAAAGAAGCGAGGGGCACCTACTTTCAGGAGCACCTCTCTTCAAATTTGGTGTAGAAAGTTGATGCTGCTTGATCTACAGGCACTTTTCACCAGCACTTCTGCTCTCTGCCTCCAGCACACTGTGTGAGTTGCCTTCTGGCTGCCTTCTTAGGGGACTAGCAACAGGAACTCGGTTGTCCAGGAATGTCACACCTCTGCCATTCTTTGCTCAAGTTCAGTAAGCTGTGTGTGGTTGTGTTCTCATAGTATGTCTGTATGAACGTGGGTCACACTTGGAGGGAGCGGGTACACTGAAGTGGCCAAGCATCTGCCTATACTGGGCAGGGATAGATTGCTGGGAGACATGGCTTGACTACATTGGCGGTTAACGTTAAGTGGAAGCAAGGCTGAGTTTGTCTTCAAGTGTCTGTTTGACAGGGGGAGCCGGTACGGTGTACTGGTTAGATTAGATTAGGCCAACCATATGGCTGACGGGCGCACAGCTTCCCTCCCAAGCCTCTGTGGGGATCGCTCTCCTCCCAAGGAGGCTTGGGAGGGAAGCTGCGTACCTGCTTCCGTGCCTGGCTGGATCTCCCCGCGCTCCCCGCCGATATATATATACCCCTCGCCTGCCCACACAGGAGCATGTTCAGATAACAAGCAATGCCATTTAAAGGTGGTGAGACTGCTTCCCTTCCGCCTGACGATGACGTATACGAGCGCTCCCACCGCCCCTCTCCCTCGCCGTGGGGTGATCGCTCTTCCAAGGAATGGCGGAAAGCCCCACCAGCACCCACCGCAGAAACGGCCGGGAGAGGGAGCGAGGGAACCCGGAAGGCGAGGCGGAGGTGGGGGGGGGGGAGAGAGAGAGAGAGGACGACGAGGGACGCGCCAAAACACGTTGCCTCCACCTGCTGGGGGAGGGAGGGTTCCTGGAGAATAAGTGGTCCCTTTCTCGCAGTGGGAGGAGGCGAAGGCAGCCGGGAAAGCAGACCGGAATAGCCGCGATGGGATCTCCCGACTTTAATTCTTTTTTTTAACTTTGAAGCAGCAGCAGAGGAAGCATAGAATCATAGAAGTCCGACTTCGATCATAGAATTGTAGAGTTGGAAGGGGTCCCAAGGTTTATCTAGTCCAACCCACTGCAATGCTGGGGGATTCTATTAGCAGCTTTTACAGGGGGATTTCTCTTTTTTTTTAGCGTGTGAGTGCGGATTTAAATCCCGCTTCCCACATGGTCCGTTTCCTTCCTCTTTACAGTCCCAGGCACCTGTTTCCTGTTTTCTTTTCCTTAGCAGAGATAAACGTGGCGTCAGCTCTTTAAAAAAAGGTCAACAACTCTGGGCAACTCGGGGGGGGGGCGCTGGGCGGATCTTTGCACCCCGGCGCTGCATATGCTTAAGACAGCCCTGTCAGGTGCTCTGCCTCAAGCAGCAAGAAGTTGCCCAAGTTTGGCTTCCTTTGTAATTTGTTTTGCAAATCTCCAAATATAGTGTTGGGTGTGCTTCACCCAGGCAACGGATAGGTACCCTCACATCAGATCTCTAGAGAGAAATGCCCAGCACCCCAGGATGAGGTGGCTCATCAGCCAACTCTCCCCCCCTCCTCCTCCTCTCTCTGTCTTCTTGTCTGTCCACAAACTGTTTCTTTTGTCCTTTCACAAATACCGGTATGTAAGAAGCCCTACTGGATCAAAGACCCACCTAGCCCAGCATCCCGTCCTCACAGTGGTCCAACTGGGGAAACCCACAAGCAGGATTCAATCATAAGAGCCCTTTCCCCTCCTGCAGTGTCCAACACCTGGCATTCAGAATCATTACTCCTTCTGACAGCAGAGGCAGAGCATAGCCATTGTGGCTAGTAGCCACTAATAGCCCTTTCCTCCATGCATTTGTCTAATCTCTTTTCAAGGCCATCCAGGTTGGTGGCCATCACTGCCTCCTGCAAGAGAGAGAGTTCCACGGTTTAACCGTGCACTGTGTGAAGAAGGAATTCCTTTTATCTGTCCTGAACCTTCCAACATTCAGCAGTTTCACTGGATGTCTATGGCTTCCAGTGTTAGAAAAAAGCGGGGAAAGCTTTTCTGTGTCCACTTCGCTGGGAACAGCCTCAATGAGTGTACTCCGTCTGTTGTTTGTTCTGCAGATAGTCCAACAATGGAGGGTGGGGCAAGGGGGCGGGGCAGATTCTATTTTACCAACAGTAAGAAAAGGGACCCAGCAATCGACAGCCATCTACCAAAACCTCCCGGGGGTCTACCAGTAGGGCACGATCGACCTGTTGGACATCCCTGCTCTAGGCCATGCATAATTTTATAAACACCTATTATGTCCTTCTTACTCAACTTTTCTCTCTTTTTTAAAAAAACAATCTATTAAATTATAAGAAATGAAAAGAAAAAATACTGCAGCTGTCAAAACATTATTATACACTTTAAAGGAACAAACTGACTTTGCAAAAGGTTGGCAGCTGATAAACGGGTTAAAGAAGGGGTCAATGTAAAACAAAAGTAAGTTGTTGTTGTTGTTGTTGTTGTTGTTGTTGTTACTATTATATTTTATAAAACAAATGTAACTCCACCACCACAGTGTATACCGTGCCAAAATATGCACTGGTCAGGTAAGTTTGTTACTCACTTCTCTCAGAATGGGTGATTTCAAAATAAATTTAAAAATTTAAACATAACAATTCAAGCATCATTTGTTATATATCACGTGAAAAGGAAAGCCTACGTCAACCAAACCTTATTTTATACCAATATTAATATTAGTAAATATAAAATCAGACCACACCGCAGTAAAGTTCTCTTTCTTCGTCTGAGCTCAGTTTGTTTGTTAATTTGTTTTTTCTAGTAACACTGTATCCCATACCACTTGATGCCAATTTGACACTGGAGAGATCTTTCCAATGCCTAACTCTAACAGCCCTCACAGCTTGTAACAAATGTTCAACTTTTTTTCTAAGCTACCCCCCCCCAATGTTGTAATTGTTCCTCATAGGGGAGTCATTCCACCCCATGTTCATTTTGGTTGCCTTTTTCTGAACCTTTTCCAGCTCTACAATGTCCTTTATGAGGTGTGGTGACCAGAACTGCACACAGTATTCCTAATGTTCCTCCCTTTACATCAGCTTCATAGAATCGTACAATTGTAGAGTTGGAATGGACCCAAAGTGTCACCTAGTCCAACCTCATTCTCCCTTTAGTTGGTGGGACTGCGGGGGGGAGGGGTTACCTTGTCAAACCTCTGATGTCTAACACTGAAGAGAAATCACCAGAGATTTCCCAGCTAGTTAGCTACCATTCAGAAAACAGTAAAAATATAAAAATAAAATACTGACCCATTAAGAAGCAATTTCATTTTCCGGGGTACAGTTAAAGCACCTTAAAAATGTACTGTGTGACCTTCAACAGTCTCTCAAGCAGACTGCAAAGATCTCTCAAGTCTATCTGAGGAACAATGATATTGTTATATGCCATCCCAATCTCTGAGAAGTGAGAAACTCCAGGGGTTCCTGTGCTTACCCAGGGTTTAGTTTCCTTGGACTGGAGGTCAGTGCAGACTGTGGTATCTTTAGGATGTGTGGTTTTATTTGTGTGTTTAGTTGTTTAGTCGTGTCCGACTCTTCGTGACCCCATGGAGCAGAGCACGCCAGGCACTCCTGTCTTCCACTGCCTCCTGCAGTTTGGTCCTTCATGGATCACTGCCTTGTTGTGGCAAAGGGGCTTGAATAACTCAGAGAAGCTATGAGCTATGCCGTGCAGGGCCACCCAAGACGGACAGGTCATAGTGGAGAGTTTTGACTAAATGTAATCCACCTGGAGCAGGAACCAGCAAGCCATTCCAGTATCCCTGCCAAGAAAACTCCAAACAACAGTGGTTTTCTCACAGCTTCGACACCTCAGCAAATCCCCATTAACATCCCCATTAGTCACAGCTTTGGATCCAGCACAGAGCAAGCAGATCTTTGTCTCTCCACTTCCAGCTTAGCTCACATACCCCCCCTCCTCCCTCCCCCCCCCCCGCGCCAGACTAGGGTGGTCCAACATGCAGCCCTCAATGCCGTTTTTTTTTTTTTGCGGCCCTCAGCAACATTTGATGCAACCCCACCCCCAGCCCTTGTGCTACCTTCCCAAAAGTGGGTAACTGAGGCGCCAAGACTTTGGAAAGGAGACATGAGGGCTCTGGCAAGGTCATTCCCCAAGCCTAGTTAGTGTTTTTCCCAGCTTTGGGAAGAAGGTGGGAGGGCTGTAAGACATTGTCAGAGCCTTGTGCCTCCTTCCCAAAGCCTAGCATCTCGCTTAGCTGGCTTTGAGACGGTGGCGAGAGGGCATGTGTCAAATTATGGCCTCACTCTCCCCCTCCCCCACATAACAAGGCAGTGTGCAGCCTGTGGGTTCTGTGTCAAAGTACTCTTACAACCCTCTTGGTATGAAAATTTGGGCCACCCTGATCTAGCCTGCTCTCCCCCCACCCCAACTTGAAACAAGTTTGATTTCCAGTGACAGTCAATGGGCTTTTTGGGAGGTATAGCAGGGAAATAGAGGGAAAAGAAGAAGTTGAATCCTGATCACATCTGAGGACTAGGAACACTTGTATTGCCAGCCTGTCTACTGGTTAGAGCCAGGGGCAAAGAATAGGTTTTTTTGGATCACGGCAGATGGAGAACCAACAGGTCACCAGGTAAAGAGGAAAGCAGTTTATTATTTGAGAAATATTAATACATTATAAAGCTCTGCAATATAAAGACTTACAATAAGTAAATAATAATAAATAAGCAAAGACTTAATACTAAGTAACATGTAATCAGCAGAATAACAGTTAAAATAAACAAAATAGTTAGAATTTATGGAACGAAGCTCAGTAGTTCACCCCTTCGGCTTTTTTTTTTTTATATACTTAATTTTTATTCAAATTTCCAATAACCAATCCAATTACAATTTAACATCCAATTTAACTTATACATCTTGTAGACTTCCTTCAGCCTATCTGACAATTTCCATAGTTTTCACAACTTTTCACATTTCTTAAATTTATGTTGCACTTTAACAATCCTTATTTTATCTTTTCATTTAAGCGACATTCCTAACTATTCTTTTCACAAAGCTTCCTGAAATCCAACAAGCGTTATTTCCTGGTCACACACAGTTTTGATATACTCTGTAAATTTTTTCCAGTCCTCGGTGAATCTCTGATCGCGTTGGTTTCGAATTTTACATGTTAGTTTGTCCATTTCTGCGTATTCCATCAATTTCATTCTCCATTCCTCCCTCGTTGGCATTTCTTCCTGTTTCCATTTTTGGGCCATCAAAATTCTGGCTGCTGCAACTGCATATCTAAATAATTTCACATCTTTCTTTTCAACATCGTTACCTAATATGCCTAGTAACAATGCTTCTGGTTTCTTTACAAAAGTATATCTCAGCATTTTTTTCATCTCATTATAAATCATTTCCCAAAAGCTTTTCACTTTCTTACATTCCCACCACATGTGATAAAATGTTCCTTCTTTCTCTTGACATTTCCAACATTTGTTACTAACTTTAAACATCTTTCCAAGTTTCACTGGAGTTATATACCATCTATATAGCATTTTCATCACATTTTCTTTTATCGTAGTACATGCGGTGAATTTCATTCCCTCTTTCCATAACTTTATCCAATCCTCAAATTGTATATTATAACCAAAATCTTTAGCCCATTGAATCATTACCGTTTTAACTTCCTCATCCTTTGTGTGCCATTCAAGTAATAATTTATACATTTTTGACAATATTTTTACATCACTATTCAAAATTTCTTGATGAAACCTTGATTTTTTTCCTGAAAAACCTTTCTCCCGCATCTCTTTTTTAAACATTGCATTCAATTGAAAATAATGCAGCCAATCGTACACCTTTTCTTTAACCTCTTCATATGGTTTCAAATTCAATTTATCACCTTCTTTAATTATTAAATTTTCATATGTAATCCAATCTCCTGTCATATTGACTTTTTTCGTACTCATTATCTCCAGTGGGGATAACCACATTGGCGTTTTAGGCTCTAGTAGGTTTTTGTACCTTTTCCATACTTCAATTAACGTTCCTCTAAAAATATGACTTTCAAAACCTTTATGCATTCTGTTTTTATCACACCATAGATAAGCGTGCCACCCAAATCTGTTGTCATGTCCTTCTAAATCCAACAATTCTGTGTTCTCTAATTTTATCCATTCTTTCAACCAGCAAAGACACGAAGCCTCATAATATAACTTCAAGTCTGGCAGGGCAAAGCCTCCTCTTTCTTTTGCATCTGTTAATATCTTAAATTTAATTCTCGGCTTTTTGCCCTGCCAGATATATCTTGACATTGTTCTTTGCCATTCTTTAAATATTGTCACACCTTTAATTATTGGTATTGTTTGGAACAAAAACAACATATTCGGTAGCACGCTCATTTTTATCGTTGCAATTCTTCCCCAAAACGATAATCTCATTCTTGCCCATACATCTAAGTCACGTTTAATCTTATTCCAAACTGGTACATAATTATTTTGAAACAAGTCAATATTTCTAGGAGTTAACGTGATTCCTAAATACTTTACTTTTTTTACCACATTCATTTCTGTTTGTTGCTGTATTTCTTCTATACCTTCTTGATCTAAATTTTTAACCATTATTTTGGTTTTTTTCCTATTTAGTTTAAAACCCGACACCTGACCAAAATATTCAATTTCTTCTAGCACCTCTTTAACACTCCGTATAGGATCTTCTATAGTTATGACTAAGTCATCGGCAAAGGCTTTAACCTTATATTGATTGCCACCCACTGTTACACCTTTTATATTTTCGTTGTTTCTTATAGTTCTTAGGAAAACCTCCAGGACCGAGATGAATAACAGCGGAGATAACGGACATCCTTGTCTTGTACCTTTCATTATGGCAATATCTTCTGTTATAACATTATTCACAATTAGTTTTGCTCTCTGTTCTGAATATATTGCCTTTATACCACTTAAAAAGGATTGACCCACATCCATATATTCTAAATTCTTTAACATAAATTCCCAAAAAATGTTATCAAAGGCCTTCTCAGCATCCACAAAAATCAACATCGCTTGTTTATCCTTCCCGCTGGACAGATATTCAATTATATTAATTACATTTCTTATATTATCTTTCATTTGTCTACCGGGAAGGAAACCCGCTTGATCCTTATGTATCATTTCATTCAGAACCTTTTTCATCCTATTTGCCAAAATATTTGCAAACATTTTATAATCATTGTTCAATAATGAGATTGGCCTGTAGTTTTTAACCTGCGTTAAATCCGAACCTTGTTTGGGAATTAACGTTATGTATGCTTCTTTCCAGGTTTCAGGTAATTCTCCTTTTTCCAATATCTTATTCATTACTTCTTTCAATGGTACAAGTAGAGTGTGTTTCATTTCTTTATAGTATCTTGCACTGAATCCGTCCGGCCCTGGCGCCTTCCCATTTTTTAAGTCCTTTATTGCTCTTGAAACCTCTTCCAATTCTATTGGTTCATTCAATTTAATTTTATTGCTGTCTGATACTTTTTGCACCTTTTTCTTCTTTAAATATTCTTCTATTGTTTTAATGTTAAGTTTCTCTTTTCTTTTATATAAATCTTTATAAAAGTCCACAAAACCTTTCCTTATTCCCTTCGGGTTCTCTATCTCTTGATCTTCTATTTTGATTTTCTTAATCATACTTTGTTCCTTCCTCTTTTTAATTTGCCACGCAAGCCATTTTCCAGATTTGTTTGCATATTCAAAATTCTTTTGCTTCATTCTTCTTATATTCCATTCCACTTCTTTGTTAATTATCATTGCAAATTGTGTCTGTAACATTTTTATACTCTGTTTGACTTTCTCATCATTTGGCCTTATCGTTAGTTTCTTTTCATTTTCCATTATTTGTTTTAAAATTTCCTTCTTCCCTTTTTCTCTCATTCTATTTTTAATTGAATTTTGTTGAATGAAGAATCCTCTCATTACGGCTTTACTGGCGTCCCAAACCACGCTCGTCTTCGTTCCTTTATTAGAGTTGTTCACAAAATAGTCCGTCAAACATTTCTTGGCCATATCCACAATTTTTTGGTCATCTAGAAGGTTTTCATTTAACCTCCACCTGAAGGACTTTTCTTCACTCCCTTTTAGAATGGCTTTAACCGCATTGTGGTCTGATAATACTTTGGGTTGAATCTCAATCTTTAATATTCTTGTAGTTAACTCACCAGAGACCCAGATCTGATCAATTCGAGACATTGCTTGATTAACTTCTGAATAAAAGGTGAATTGTTTTTCTAACGGATGTCTCAATCTCCAAATATCCACCAAATTACAGTTTTCCGCCATATCAAAAACGGTTTTTGGTAATTTCCCTTCTTTCGATTTACCTTTAGCCCGAAGTCTGTCCATTTCCATTGAGACCACCCCATTGAGGTCTCCCATTATTATTATTTTCTGATCCAAATATTCAAATAATTTTTCCTCCAATCCTTTGAAAAAATCTGCTTTGCTTCCATTTGGTGCATAAACTCCAATAATTATTAATTTTTCACCTTGCCAGTTGACTTGTACTGCTATGATCCTTCCTTCATCATCTTTAAATAATTGTTGTGCCTCTAATTTACTTTTTATATACAAAACCACCCCTCTCTTCTTACTTTTATCCGATGAAACAAATTCATTTCCCAATTTTTTATTAACCAAGATTTTTCTATGCGCTTTTTTAACATGAGTCTCTTGTAAACAAATAATGTCCAAATTCTTCTGTTTTAAATATTGTATCACTTTATTCCTTTTTTTCCTTTCATTCAAGCCATTTGTATTCCATGTCCATAATTTTAGTGCCATGATGTCTATCAATTAAATATATTCTTTTTCCTCTTTACTTCTCTTTCTCTTCCTTATCTTCTTCACTTTCCTCTTCTTCGTCCTTCCCTCCTCCTCTTCCTTTTCTTTTTTCCTTACTGCCTCGCTCTTCTTCCTCCTCCGGCTCCACCGAATCTCCCTCGTCACCTCTAGCTCCTAGCGCTTCTGCCTCTTCTCCAACTCTGGTCAGCTCTCTGTATCTTCTGAAAATTTTTTCCACATCTTCTGGTTTTATCAGTCTGTGCCTCTTCCCTTTGTATGCAAATGTCACTCCTTCTGGAAATTCCCACTTAAATTCTATTCCATTTTTCTTCAATGTTTGTATTGAAGAATACAAACATTGTATATCGATCCCTTTTTTTCAGCAGTCTCACCGGCACGTCTTTAAAAATAATTATATAATTTCCATCGATGTTTAGACGCTTCTCTCTATTTCTTTGCAAAATCAAATCTCTCATTTCTCTGTCTCTAAAGATAATCAAACAGTCACCAGGAAATTTTTTTGCTTTGGTCGTTCTTGTTTTAATCCTAAATGCGTTTTGTATCGTTTTCTCCACTTCTTCAATTTTCATATCCAGCCATTGGGCGATTTCTGCCATCAGTTTTTCTTTAATCTTTTCTCCTTGGGTTTCTGGCACCGATCTTAATCTCAAGTTGGACTCCCGTTGCCGAAGTTCATTCATCGCAACCGCGTCCCAGAGCTCTTCCTGCGTCCTATTCACTTCTGACATTTCTGCTCTGATTTTTTCCTCTTCCTTTCGCACCTCTCTCATTTCTAATTTTGTCCTTTTCATTCCTTCTTCCAGGTTCTGTGTTCTTTTAACAATCTCAGTATTTTTCTTTACAATTTCCTTCATTTGGTCTTTCAGTTCATTCACTGTTAAATCAATTTTATTGTCCATTTGTTCTAATTTAGTTTCCATATTACCCAGTTTACTCTCAAGATTTTTCTCACTACTTTTTATATCTGTCTTAAGTTCTGAAAACATCTTTAGAATATCTGCTTTCCATTCCGGTTCTTGTTTTGAACCCTTTCTCTCTCCTGGTGTTGCTCCTTCTATCTTTTTCTGGGTATACGACATTTTACCTTCCCCTCCCCTTTTTGTCTTTCACACAAATAAATGATATTACAGAAAAAAACCCAATAGTTTTGTTTTACACAACCCTAATAGATATCAACCAATCAGTCAATTTCCCTAATCAAACTATTTTTGTTCAATGTACAACCAAAATAAAAATCTTAAACTCAGTATCAATCAAATAATTTCCATATCTTGTACATCTATCTCATAGACAAAGTCAAAATATATTAAGTTCTGGTAGAGGGAAAAGTTAGTCACTTTGTTAATATGTAAACAACAGCCGAATAAACCAGAAGACCCTTTTATATCTTCTTGCCACTTGCTTGGCTAAATCCCAGGAGTTGGTTGCGTATTTTAAACTAAAGCAATTATCTCTTCTTTTCTTCTATCTTTCCCAAGAGTCTCTTGCAGAAATCTTAAATTCCAGTAACCCAGGTTCCAAACAGAGTGAGTGACATAACTCCCCCCCCCAAAAAAAAGGGGACCAAAAAACCCAAAAAGCAAACAAACTGATATTCCTTATGTAGGGAGGAAAAAAGACGAAGAAGAGCAAATCCACAAAAATCCGTTATAGAGGAGTAGAAAAAATTCTTTCCCCTGGTAACTAAATAGCCACCAGAGTGTTCTCTTTTGGCAACAAAATGGCGCTTTGTATCCCTTGCTTGTAGCTTCAAAGAGACGGGGGGGGGGACTCAATAGTAAAAGAAAATAAAGGCTTTACTGTCACACAGGCTCCTTAAATATCCCAACAGAGAATTTCACAAAAAGAGGTAGGTGTCCATCATCATAGTTCTCTCCTATTACTTGAATTGCATATATTTATATAGTTCCAAATCGATGCCTCAGAGTCTGCAACTTTTACTACGCAGTTTTTTTTAAAAGTGAAAGTAATCTCGCTGTCTCCTTTTCTCCTTCCCCCCGCTCACAGAGAGTTCTCCGAAAGGCTGTTTTTAAATGCTTCTCCACAATTCCTTTCCCCTTTCACTTATTACAAAGTCAATATTTTGAGAGGCTTTCCTCCTACAGTCTCTCCGTTATATCTTTAAAAAACTTTACCGCTTGTCAAAACTTACAGTCTTTCCGCTCCGCGAATTCTTCTTGTGCCCAAATCCAATTCCCGGCAAGGCTGACCCTTAACACCTTGCCTCCGCGAATTAGTCCATATTTATCCAAATCAATCATAGAATTCAACTTTGTAAAATCCAAATTCGTTTTCTTTTTGTTTGAGAACGGATCGCTTTGTGCGCAAGCTCGGGGCTTCACTATGGAGAGATAGAAATGGCTTCCCGCTGCCGACGTCTCAACCCCGCCACACTCGTCGCCTCCAAAAAGGGGCTACTTGGTGGCCGGGGGAGAATTTAAACGGCAGAGCTGGGACCCCTGCCTCTTGGATTCCCTTCCAAGAGTGTTTGGGGGGCTGCGGCGCCCTTGCAAACCCCCCTTTTTTCTCCCGATAGCTGGATACTCTTGCGAGCAAAAGATCCCGCTTGCTTCCACTTCGCGATCCGCCGGAAGTCCCCCCACCCCTTCGGCTTTTAATGAACAGCTGGCCAATGCAGCTCCCTGATAAGGCACAACACATCCCACCGCTGCTGGGGATCTCTAAAGCAACAAGCCGGTAACTGGACGAAATGGGTCCAGAAATCAGGTCCAGAGTACTGCCATCTTCTCCCAAGACGAGATCCCGTTGGTCTGCACCAAACACAGTTCTTTTATACTTTTCTAAGGCTATAGTCGTGCCAGGATCAGTAGGCGTTCTCATGAGATAATTCCATTCCCATTCTTTGATGTGGTCTGGGAGTGGATGCACAGCCAGCCTTATCTCTGGTCAATTAGGGTGCATGACATCAGCTGTCCTTCGGGTTGAGTCAAGTACAGTTCATGTCTTGGGCATGGTAACTTGTCAAACTAGGGCAGTGTCTGGCAGTTGGCCAAATTCTCATTAAGTAACGAAGTGAGCTCCAAGCTCTTATCATATAGATATATAGTTTTAATTCCTCCAATTCCTCATAAGTTGGCTCTATGACGAGGCCCTCATTATATGGATAAATATATAAAGATTTAAAGCTACAACAAACGTTGAAATTATAATTGGTTACATTTCATATAAACAAGCAATAGGCACAGAAACATAACGTAACAGGCATAGAATATTTATTGTCCTTACAAATATGTTGTATAGCCAATTTAAACTACAAATGATTTCATGGGTTAGATCACAACACATTAATCAGAAAATTATTGTTTACATAAACTTCTCAAGTTAGGTGGGCTTTACATTTTGGAGTACAAATACATTGATATCACATTAAAATAATTGATATACATTGACTGTTCCTTTCATTTCTAGCAGCAATATAGGTAAATGACAGATACAGAGATACAGCGATACACACCGAACACTCTATAAGCACATCCAGGAGAAATACTACTATGATAGCTTAGAAAATTAAACAATGAAAACTTCCCACAGTCTGCATCTTCAATGCATTAACTAAAGTGCTTCCATTCACATGGAGTCATCCAGCTATGCCGCAGGTCTCAATAGTGACAGGTTCTGGCAACTACACTGTTCAGGGTAATACGGCTTTGCCCTCTGGACCTTCAGATATTTCATAGACTCAGATGGAGGAGTTTCCTCTGCCAGGGCTAGGCACACAGATGGATTCCAGCTTGGCAAAGGTGTCTCTCCACCCCTCCAGCCTGGGGCCGTTTGGTCCCAGCTCACTACTAGTCTGGTTGCAATACTCCTCATACCTATCCCTTGCTCAAGCAAGGTGGCTTCCAGCATAGCGTCTGCAGAGGAGAGTTAGACCTTTCAATCTTAACTTTGGGACAGTGAATGTGCAAGTGAATAGCAAGGCCCCAGGTGCATCTTAGCCATTAGGGTTAGTGGCGCCCTGCACCACGGCGCTTGCCCATCGGGGCGTCCAGCAGTGGGAGTCCGGGACTCAGGGGCGTAGCAACGGGGATGCGATGGGGGCGCACCACCCCGGGCAGAATTTTGGGAAAGGGTGCCATTGCGGCTGCCCCCCCCCCCGGCGTGCCCCGCGCCACGCCCCCATGCAGCCAGCCAGCTGAACCTGGTGCACAAACACAAGGGTGGCGCAGCAAAGCGTGCAATCGGGATCTTGGCTATGTATATGAGGAGGCACAGGACCCGGCAAATCCATAACCTTCTGGGATCCCGATTGCACACACTGCTGCGCCTCCCTTGTGCTTGCGCGTCGGGCTCGGCTGACTGGCCGGAGAGAGCAAACGAGAGCAGCGCCTCTGTCGCTGGCTGCCTTGGCAGCCTCCCTCCCTCGGCCGGGCACTGTGGCCAGGCAGTCAGGCTGAGCCTTTGGCCAGCAACCAGGGAAAAAAAATCCATCTCTCCTCTCCGCTGCCACTGCAACTGGAAAGCGACAGGCAAGGCGGGGAGGAGCTTGGAGGGTTCCGCGTGAGAGTTGCAGGGAGGCCAGGAGAGGAACGGCTCCAGAAGTATTCCTCCCCCCCCCCGCGCACACACCCCTTCTCGCCATTTGGACATGCACATTGCACGCTATGCACCCCGTGGGTGCAAACCCAGCAGGAAGATCACGCAGTGGGATCCAAGCTGCTGTACACGAATCGCCTACTACGCCTTGCCAGCAGCCACTTCCTCCAGCCTTCAGATCTCCGGCAGGGCCTGACCCAGCCACCAGCCTCTTGGATGGTATCCATTGGTGCATATACATAGAGCACATTCACACACAGGTGGAATGAGAATCATGGGAACTGTAGTTAGATCAGGATGCTGATGGTGGTAGCAGCTTTGTGCGGGGTAAACTACAGTTCCCGGGACTCTTTGTGGCAGCAGTAGAGATGTGCATGGTGCTTTGGATGGGGCTTCAACCCCAAATGTACTTTCCCACTGTATCCTCTTCTAATGTTATGCTATACTGTGTTTGCTGGACATCCTACTTTCCTCTTTCTGCATTTCTCTCTCCTTCTCCTTCCGCTTTTCTATTTCCTCGCCCTGAAACTTTTTGCTTTTTCTGTCTTTAAAATAAACAAACACACACACACACACACACACCACACTGGGTATTTGGAGGGCGCTGTTGCATCTGCCACCCCACCCTGTAAATGCACTCAAGCTGCGTGTGAGAGAGATGTGGGACTCTTTATTCAAATAGGACTCTCTTGCTCCCCTTCCCAGAGTACCTTTTCTTAATACAAAGAGCTAAATCCAAAAGAAAACACTGCTTCTGCCCTGGTGTGACCCATGTTAGGTTGACCCACCCAACCCCTTTTTGGCAGGCGAGTTGTGTGCGTGCGTTCTGTTTTGCCGTCCTCTGATCCATTTGGAGGTGTCCACTGTTTGTAAGGCCATTCTATCCAAGTGCAATCTGGGAAGCCCATTGGGTGACCTTGGGCCACTCACTGTCTGCAAGCCTAACCTACCTCACAGTGTTGTTGTGTGGATAAATGGGGAAGGGGTAAACTATGCATGCCACCCTGAGCACCTTAGAGCAATGGTAAATGTATTAAAAGACAGGGGCAAGGTGGGCGGCCCTGGTATCATCCCTCAGGGTTGGTGTCAAAATCCCCACCGGGTGGTTCTGCGCTGTGGCACTCACCCGCCTGACAGCTTGTGCACCCCTGTCAGCTTGCATGTGCACTCCTGTTCCGCGGAAATCCTGTTCCGTGCAGCAAGCCTCCCTGCTCTCCATGCAGTTAGTGGTTAAAAACAAACAAACACCAACAAAAACTCATTTAAAGACAGGGGTGGGTTTTAAGGTCCTATTAGATTCAGCGGGGCTTACTCTCAGGTACGTGCAGTTAGGGCTGCAGCCTTTGTGACCCAGGTTTTGGGTCCTTTTTAGGTTCAGAATGTCACTGCTTTACACTCACCCCCACCCCACCCCCCATAATATTTGAAAACGTCAGCTTTGTACTTAAATGCAAATTGGCTGGGAACTTCATTCTCTGTGTCTTTATCAATTTATTTAAAGAACAACAAACTGGTGGTTTTTTTGATATGTGGTGATTTGAATCATGATGAATTAGAAGAACTGCTGAGTCTTGCTTTGGAATTGAGGACTTCATTTGATTTTTTTCTGCATTTTCATTTTATTTTGTTCTAAGCGCTTGTTAGAGATAATGTGGTGTCAGCGCCCTAAAAAAAAAGTCAACAACTTTGGGGTCCCCCCCCCAAAAAAGGTCAACAACTCCCAGAGGGAGCCGGAAGGATCTTTGCACCATGGCGCCGGATATGCTTAAGACGGCCCTGCAAGGACCATCACTTATTAATTTCTGGTGAAGGATCAATATAATCGGTTCACCCACTTTTCAATACTTCCTGAAATTTATTTACCGTACTCCAATTCCAAATATAAACCACAGGTGATGGCAATGGTTGTTGCTGTTTGCCCTTTAAATATCTACTTTTAAAAGTTACACTTCACATTTAAGTAAAGCAATCAGCAGCTTGTTGGCACACAGCTTATCAGTTGTATTAAATACATAGACATCAATTTAAACAATAATTTAAGTTGACAATAACTAATTTGTTATATTTTGCAATTGGAAAGGAAATGTAATAAGGCATTGGACCCTTGAAATCTCTTCCTTTGTTTAAAATTAATCCAAACAAATGGAGGAGGTTTTGCTAAACTGAAAGCTGGATACCTCCTTCCTTTCCCCTTGATCAAAACATTTATAATTCCAGGTTTTACCAAACACAATTCTGTTTCTGGGCTTTTCAGCCCTTATAGACACAGGCTGATTTTCACTCTGCTGTCTTCAAGAGCAGTTGGCAAACAGCCTGGGCTGCAAGAGTATCAGATTTCAGCTTCTTGCAGTAGAACAAAGCAGTTGAATAATTAGCTCTTTTCCATGGATGGGATGGGAACTGAGCACAAAACACTACCCCTCCTCCTTCCCCTGGCCAGGGGAAGAAGCAAAAGGCAGTCCTTTCTGTAAGTAAGGTAAAGGTAAAGGGACCCCTGACCATTATGTCCAGTCGTGGCCGACTCTGGGGTTGCGGCGCTCATCTCGCTTTATTGGCCGAGGGAGTTGGCGTACAGCTTCTGGGTCATGTGGCCAGCATGACTAAGCCGCTTCTGGCGAACCAGAGCAGTGCATGGAAACGCCGTTTACCGGAGCTATTTATCTACTTGCACTTTGATGTGCTTTCGAACTGCTAGGTTGGCAGGAGCAGGGACCGAGCAACGGGAGCTCACCCCGTCAAGGGGATTCGAACCGCCAACCTTCTGATCGGCAAGTCCTAGGCTCTGTGGTTTAACCCACAGCGCCACTCGTGTCTGTAAGTAAACTTCTTTAAATAATCAGCATTTAAAACTTCTCAGCAGCCTGTTAAAGTGAGGCTCGGCTTCCACCTCCTTTTGAGCGAATCTGGAGCTCAAAGAGAGGGAGTATAGCAGGTACAGTGGTACCTCGGGTTAAGTACTTAATTCGTTCCGGCGGTCCGTTCTTAACCTGAAGCACCACTTTAGCTAATGGGGCCTCCTGCTGCCGCTGTAACACGATTTCTGTTCTCATCCTGAAGCACTATTTCTGGGTTAGCGGAGTCTGTAACCCGAAGCGTATGTAACCTGAGGTACTACTGTATAGGCAAACTCGGCCCTCTGGATATTTTGGGACTACAACTCCCATCATCCCTAGCTAACAGGACCAGTGGTCAGGGATGATGGGAATTGTAGTCTCAAAACATCTGGAGGGCCAAGTTTGCCTATGCCTGGAGTATAGCATTTCCCCTCTCCGCTGTAAAAGGGAAGGGAAAGACAAAAGGCGATTCCTGTCTCTTTAAAATCTGCATTTTACTTTGCAAGTAGCCTAGTGCTCTTCACATCCACAGAGACTGTGAGACAGTCACTTCTATCTTTTTTCTATCTCCTGCAGTGGGGAAGGAGAGTTTGTTTTCTTTAACTTTTCCCCCTTAAGCTACCAGGGGCTTTCTCTGTGATTGATAGTGAATCTTTCCAGCCAATTGGAATTTAAAGTGCCAGGTCATTCCCCCCCCCTTCCCCAAAAGGGGAGGGGGAATGAGATGAGATGAAACTTTTAACAGTTTTAACCTTTAAACAACATAAGTTCAACGGCAGGTAGTTATTAAATAGCTAAACCATAAATTCATTGGTCTTCATAGCCCTCTTCCCAGCCTAAAAGCTGGGAAGACAACAGCATTTCACTTCTCTGTGCCACGGTGGGATAGAAGTGAAAGAAGTTTCTTAGATGTTGGTTATAGACTCATACTTTAAGACTTACAACCACTCACACATTCACGCTAGCAGCAATTAAATAAAGTACCTACCACACCTTGTATTCTCACCAATAAACAACTTACACACATTGAAGCTTCAATTACACACATCCCTCAGGAATTCCTTACATTTTAAAATGCATCCTAAATTAACTTAGCACTTCCCCCAGCCTGCCCAAAGCCGGCAGACTGACAGGATAGTATAAACAAATGCACTGATTAAGCAAGCACGGGACATCGAAGGCAGCAATCCCTGGCAACAGTTCCCCGCTTCACTCCTTCCGAGAATCTGCCCAGCGGCGTAGCTAGTCCCACGGGTGTCTGGTGCGGCGTGGACGTCCTGCAGGCAGGGGCGGGGCAGGGCGAGCCACCCATGGGGGCGGGGCGTGCTGCATGGAGCCTCTCTGCCATCTCCCCCTCAGCTATAGGGCGGCTGAGGGAGAGGCGGTGGGCAGGCGCAAGCACCATGCTGCTGTTTCAGGCAGTGCGGAGCCTGCAGGCGCTCAAGCCACCATGTCACTCCCAGGAGAGAGGAGTGGCTGCGGCACGCTGCAGGCCCCATGGTAAGTACTGGCCCCCACGGTTTAGCGCCCAGTGCTAGCCGCATTTCGTTACGTTTGTTGAATGAACTAAAAAGTTTCGTGAGCCCAATTTTTTAAAATTATTTTTTTAAACTCATTGTTGTCGTTTTGTTAACCCCCCCCCCCCAGTGATGACACCTGGGGCAGCCCTTCCTCTGCCACCCCTGTGCCGTGGAAGGTGGGGCTGCTCCCCCCCATCCTTAGATAACTCAGATGGGCAAGGGTACGATCTTTCTCCTGGCTTGCCAGCTGACTTCATCGGGTGGGGCGATGAGCATTCCTTGACCCTCAGAAGATGCCTCCTCCTGTTTCGCTCCTGCGGATTTCCCTCAATAATTATATTGACAGAGACATCTAGCGCCACTTCCTCATTATAAGTTGGCTATATAACGAGGCCCTCATTATACGGATAAATATATAAAGATTTAAAGCTACAATAAACATTGAAACCGGAAGCTCCACCTACTGGCCATATCTGGAGATACAACGCTCATGTTACCACAGCTGCCCTGTTTGGCCGCTTCTCATTTTTAGCACATCAAAGAGGTGGAATGTCAGCTTCCCAGAGCTTAGCAGAGAGTGACAATTGGAAACGCCTCTGTCTCTTCTCTGTTGAATGAAGACACAGGGGAGGACTTTGGTCCTGAAGCACAACCCAGTGCTGATGTAATTCATAATTACTGGCCACAATTAAGCTAATGAAGGGTTTTAGTGTTCTACACGGTCTGGTTAGTTTGGCTAGACAGTCACTTCCAATAGAATCGTGAGCTTTCTGGCAGTACAATAAGGTTACCAGACGTCCCCGGATTTACAGCTTTCTCAGCATTCACATGTACGTAGCAAACAAGTGTCCCCGGATTCACTGAAAAAAAATCTGGTAACCTTATAGTACAAGAATTTTGGAGAATAGCTTTTGTCCTATAGCAGGAAGAAAGAAACACTCTCCAAGCATAGACAGTTATGGGGATGAAATTAACCACTGCATAGGAGCAAACTCCTAGGGGCTGTGGGGTCTTCGCCCCCCAATATAATATTTGATGGGGCTGTCCCCCCCAGTTGATAGGCATTGCCATTCAAATGATGTGCATGCAGCACATCATGTGATCAATTATGTGGCACGAGGCTTACCTGCCCCCCATATTTTATTCAAGTTGGCCACTGTTAGGGATGGAGGGTGTGCTGCCAAATGCAGTTCTTTCAAAGAATATCAGGACAAAAGGAATGAGGAGGTGGAAGGGGAACCAACACAGTTTTATTAACAAACATACATACAAAGCACAACACAAAACATACCCGACAGGGGCCACCCAATCTCCCCTTCCGTTGCCCAGAGGCCCAGGTAGAGCAGCAGGAGAAAGACCCCAACCATTGGTCTCCCAGCATCAGGTCCTTTGATCTGGGCAGAAGCTCGCCGGGCCCCTCCCACCTATGGCTTTTATAGCCTGCCTTGATGTAATCAAGTGCACCTGGCATTACTCATGATTAATACAGAGCAGCTGAGTGTCTCCCACTACCTGCAGCCGGGCATCCAGCCAGCACTTGCAACACAGAAGAAACTCCCGACAGGTGTGTAAAACACAAGAATCCAACTGGGGATGTTAAAGGGAAAGGGACATGCCACCTAACTCCTCGAAATACAGTTGTCTTCCGCATTTCCACTACGGGGGGGAGGGGGGGATTCATTCTGTCCACATTTTGATGTGAGCCTAATTCTTTCCTAAACTGAAACACACCTACCCTTCAACATTTGCACTTCTCCATACATTGTGATATACTCCTCAAAAATAAGGAAAGCGCACACACAAAATGCATGCACAAATGAAAACCACATACTTAAATGTGTTATATAGGGAAGAATTTCTTGTAAAAATGTGTATACAGTACGACGACATCTTAAAGGTAAAGGTAAAGGTACCCCTGCCCGTATGGGCCAGTCTTGACAGACTCTAGGGTTGTGCGCCCATCTCACTCAAGAGGCCGGGGGCCAGCGCTGTCCGGAGACACTTCCGGGTCACGTGGCCAGCGTGACATCGCTGCTCTGGCGAGCCAGAGCCGCACACGGAAACGCCGTTTACCTTCCCGCTAGTAAGCGGTCCCTATTTATCTACTTGTACCCAGGGGTACTTTCGAACTGCTAGGTTGGCAGGCGCTGGGACTGAGCAACGGGAGCGCACCCCGCTGCGGGGATTCGAACCGCCGACCTTTCGATCGGCAAGCCCTAGGCGCTGAGGCTTTTACCCACAGCGCCACCCGTGTCCCATTTGATGACATCTTACATGCATTTAATTGTGTGATTTCAGCATTACGTGGTTGAAGGCTGACCGGTTGAAATCACACGAATTAAACAAACAGGAGGCAGAGAGCTTAAAAGCTCTTTTGCGTAAGGTTTTCATGGGGTGGAAAGAGCTTTTAAGCTCTCTGCCTTGCTTATCGGGCTCTGGGGTGCTCTTGTGGAAACTTGGGCAGCCCCACAAGATCTCATGAGAGTCTCGCAGAGTCCAGTAAGCATGTCAGAGACTTGAAAAGCTCTCCTTGGCTCACAACCAACTCCAGAAAGGTAAGGATGGTCACTTGGGGGCAGTTCCAAGAGGATGGTTAAAGTATACACATTTTTGCATGTGTATTTTTGTATTGCCGCTGCGCAATACACTATTGTACTGTATTAGACAAAATTGTATAAAAACAAGTCTGTTATACAAAAAGTGAATACAAAATGTGTGCACGTCACCATGCAGACTTTTTGC
The DNA here is from genome assembly GCF_027172205.1 of Podarcis raffonei. NCBI lineage: Eukaryota > Metazoa > Chordata > Lepidosauria > Squamata > Lacertidae > Podarcis > Podarcis raffonei. The sequence goes on along the minus strand of NC_070620.1, from coordinate 14,763,611 downwards.
ATACTGACCAAAGAATGGGGAAATCTAAACTCAAGACTGGAAAACTGAGGAAGGGAGAAAAGTCAGAAAGTATGTGTCTTAGTCTGATACTCTGATGGCTACACCAGAAGGGTAGGTGCTCTGGATGAGGTTGTACTGTCTCTATCAAAAGCTGCTGAGAGATCAAGTAAGAATCACAAGGCCACCCTCCCCTTGTCTTTCTCTCAATAAAGGTCATCCAAAGCCAATTCAGTCATGGTTGTCCTAAATGGATCAGGATAATCGATGTTTCATCCAAGCGTTTTTGCAATAGCCGCATGACAACCCTCTGCATCACTTTCCCCCCAAAGGGGGTCTTGGTGACCAGACCAGACAGCAGTTGTCAGAAACCGATGCATCCACCAGGGTGAGCTTCTTCAGGTGTAGTTGAGTCACTCCTTCCTTCCAGAAAGTGGGGCCACTCCTTCCCTCAAGGATTCACTGCCACATCCTGGGTCCACCCCGTCATATCCCCTCAGCAGACTTTAATCATCCAAGAGGGGAAGGTATTGAGAGAACACATGGATGGCCACACCATTACAAGCAATTTGTCCAATGCCATCAAGATGCATCAACTGAAATGGATCAACTTTACCCTCAAAGTGCCTTGGAAACAAGTCACAATAATATTCTGAAAGGTCTAAAACTCCATTGCCTGGAGCATAGGAGCCAACTCCTATGGCCCAAGGTCCCTTTGCCCCCCCCCAATAAAATATTTGATGGGGCTGCCCCCCCAAAAAAAGTTCATGGGCATTGACAGTCAAATGGTGTGTGTGACCATGTCACGTGATCAGTTATGTGGGGTGGGGCTTACCTATCCACCCCCCCCATTATTTTATTCAAGTTGGCACCCCTGGCCTGGAGCAGATGTCAACAGACCCTGGCAGAAGAACTTAAGAAGAGTCTGCTGGATCAAGCCAGTGGCCCACATAGTCCAACATCCTGTTCTTACCCAAACGCAAACTGGCGAGGAGGTGCCAAGATTGGGTTGGACCTGGTGGCACAGCAACAGTGGTTTGTTTCAAGTCTCCAGGGCCAGATGAACTGCATTCAAGTCTCCAGGGCCAGATGAACTGCATCCAAGAGTATTAAAAGAACTGGCAGATGTGATCTCAGAACCACTGGCAGTCATCTTTGAGAATTCCTGGAGAACAGGCGAAGTCCCAGCAGACTGGAGGAGGGCAAATGTTGTCCCTATTTTCAAAAAGGGGAAAAGAGAGGACCTAAATAATTATCGCCCAGTCAGTCTGACATCAATACCAGGGAAGATTCTGGAGCAGATCATTAAGCAAACAGTCTGTGAGCACCTAGAAAGGAATGCTGTGATCACCAATAGTCAGCATGGATTTCTGAAAAATAAGTCATGTCAGACTAACCTGATCTCGTTTTTTGACAGAATTACAAGCCTGGTAGATGAAGGGAACGCAGTGGATGTAGCCTACCTTGATTTCAGCAAGGCATTTGACAAGGTGCCCCATGATATTCTTGTAAAGAAGCTGGTAAAATGCCGTCTTGACTATGCTACCACTCAGTGGATTTGTAACTGGCTGACTGACCGAACCCAAAGGGTGCTCATCAATGGTTCCTCTTCATCCTGAAGAAGAGTGACTAGTGGGGTGCCACAGGGTTCTGTCTTGGGCCCGGTCTTATTCAACATCTTTATCAACGACTTGGATGATGGACTCAAGGGCATCCTGATCAAATTTGCAGATGACACCAAACTGGGAGGGGTGGCTAACACCCCAGAGGACAGGATCACACTTCAAAACGACCTTGACAGATTAGAGAACTGGGCCAAAACAAACAAGATGAACTTTAACAGGGAGAAATGTAAAGTATTGCACTTGGGCAAAAAAAATGAGAGGCACAAATACAAGATGGGTGACACCTGGCTTGAGAGCAGTACATGTGAAAAGGATCTAGGAGTCTTGGTTGACCACAAACTTGACATGAGCCAACAGTGTGACGCGGCAGCTAAAAAAGCCAATGCAATTCTGGGCTGCATCAATAGGAGTATAGCATCTAGATCAAGGGAAGTAATAGTGCCACTGTATTCTGCTCTGGTCAGATCTCACCTGGAGTACTGTGTCCAGTTCTGGGCACCACAGTTCAAGAAGGACACTGACAAACTGGAACGTGTCCAGAGGAGGGCAACCAAAATGGCCAAAGGCCTGGAAACGATGCCTTATGAGGAACGGCTAAGGGAGCTGGGCATGTTTAGCCTGGAGAAGAGGAGGTTAAGGGGTGATATGATAGCCATGTTCAAATTGTCATATAGAGGAGGGAGAAAGGTTGTTTTCTGCTGCTCCAGAGAAGCGGACACGGAGCAATGGATCCAAACTACAAGAAAGAAGATTCCACCTAAACATTAGGAAGAACTTCCTGACAGTAAGAGCTGTTTGACAGTGGAATTTGCTGCCAAGGAGCGTGGTGGAGTCTCCTTCTTTGGAGGTCTTTAAGCAGAGGCTTGACAACCATATGTCAGGAGTGCTCTGATGGTGTTTCCTGCTTGGCAGGGGGTTGGACTCGATGGCCCTTGTGGTCTATTCCAACTCTATGATTCTATGATTCTGCCAGGCAGATACATTGGGAGAGACACATGGGCCGATCCAAATGACTCCCTCGGTTTCTGACTTTGGGAAGGCAGAGGGAATCCCCAGAGACAAGCCAGCAAGAGTGCAACCTTCAGGGAAAGCAGAGGAGGAGGAGGATGGTGAGAAACAGCAAAACAGAAAGCTGCCAGGGCGCTGTGCCTGAAGTCTGGTCTGGGTTTTGCCTCCAGTGGCAGAAGCAAGAGCAGCAACAGGAGGAGCTTCATGGTGGAGGAAAGGGTTGAGGGGGCCTGTCAGAATCTTGTTCCTGGGGACACCACCCCTCTGGCCCCACCATGCTACACCACTGCTGTAGCCAACCAGATGACTGTGGGAAACCCACAAGCAGAACCCAAGCACAACAGTGCTTCCTCCTCCGGCCGTGGAGGCAGAGTACATCCATCATGGTTAGTAGATAGCCTTATCCATTGTTCATCCAATCCTCTTAGAGCCATCCAAGTTGGTAGCCATCATTGTCTCCTGCGGTAGCAAGTTCCACAGTATGTCTAAGCACTGCATGAAGAAGTTCTTCCTTTTATCTGTCCTGAATCGTCCAAAATTCTAAGTTCCTGTGTTATGGGTAAGGGAGAAAAACTTTTCTGTATCCACTTTCTCCATGCCATGCATGATTTTATAAACACATTTGAGGATGCAATGACTGCAAAGAAGTGGGCCTCTTGATCTTGCTTCATATCCTTGCATGTGTACATGTAGAATTAGACGTAATTCTGCAGTGCAAAAGTCACATGGTCTGCATGGACAAAGGCTGTGAATTACACCATTTGGTTACTGAAAGGCTCAATTTAGCTGCAAACCAATATGTTCTCATTATTAGAGCAAGCACTTAGGTTGCATGGTTGCTCAGGAAATATGTTTGTTTCAAAATGGGAAAACGGATCCAAATCTATGATTTAAATTTGCCTTTTCTTTGTTATTTAAATCATGGTTTAAACTGATCATTTAAATCACCTCAATAGATCACACTGCATTTTTGAATATTGAAATTCAATGCGGGGGAAAGCCTCCACGTGACTGTAGTAGGTATTGTTTCCAGAAACTGTTATAGGCACCTGTTTAGGGCCCCATCTCATAGAATCATAGAATTGAATTGAACAGAAACACAGAATTGTAGAGTTGGAAGGGACACAAAGGGTCATCTTGTTCAACCCCATGCAAAGCAGGAATCCCACTGCTACCACCTGTGCACACCAACTCACCCTCTCCAGAAGCACTGATGACTTCTTGGATGCCAGTAAGTTGGCAGTCTGCCTCCAGAGCCTTTGGGCTCAGACACCCACACCCACATTTGCAACACCCACCACTGCTTTCCACGTACATCATCTTGTTTTTTGAAGGGTTTTGCTCTGACGCACCCTTAGCAATTGATCACCATATTCCTGAGAAACCATTGTATCTTATCTTATCCAGGCATAGGCAAACCCGGTCCTCCAGATGTTTTGGGACTGCAACTCCCATCATCCCTAGCTAACAGGACCAGTGGTCAGGGATGATGGGAATTGTAGTCTTAAAACATATGGAAGGCCGAGTTTGCCTATGCCTGTTGTTATCCAATCATGATTGGCCAGGATATCCACCTGCACTCCATGTCTAGACAGCAAGGGCACTTGGAAACAAACTCTTGGTGGTTGCCTCCCAGCTGTAGGACTCTCTCTTGCAGAGGAACTTGTCAAGCTATAAGAACCTAAGAAGAGCCCATCCAGCCAAGAACCCTGTTTACCATGGTGACCAGCAACAGGCAGGGATGTGAAGGTCAACAATCTGCTTTTGTTCCCTAAGAACTGGTTTCCAGAGGGATGACACCCCTAAACTTGGCTGTATTTAGCTACCATGAGGAACAGCACTTCCTCCTCCTCTCCCTGATTTTGGTTAATCCCTTTCCAAAGCCATCACAACCACTTGCGCTGCAAATTCCCGTGCATCCATTATTCATTGTGTGAAGCCTTCCATTTTTGTTGTCCTGAATCAGGAGGCCAATCAGTTCCACTGGCGGGTGGGCGGGGAGGGTGGGGGAGATATCCCTCAGATCTGATGAGAGGAAATTCTTCCTTTCTCAGGTGTTAAACCATGGCTTGTGTTCAATGCAGAGCTTGATGTGTTACTTTTTCTTTCTTTTTAAAAAATAGCAATGGCAGGGCCATAGCTCAGTGAGTAGAGCATCTGCTTTGCAAGCAGAAGGTCCCAGGTTCAATCCCTGACGGCATCTCCAGGTAGGATTGGGAGAGACTCCTGGCCTGAAATTCTGGAGAGCCGCTGCTGCCAGTCACTAAGTATGAAGCAACTTCCTATGCTGATGGGACTTGGAAGATTGTTTTAACAAAACACCCTGCATTTTAGCTTTTTGAAGACTGTGATTGACTTTCCATGTGATAAAGTGTCCAGGGGATTGTAGCAGGTGGCATTTCCAGCAACTGCTACAGCCACTTGCCTGGAGCCTCATCTCATGGAATTGCAGAGTGGGAAGGAATCCAAAGGGTCATCTATTCCAATTCCATGCAATGCAGGAATGCCACTCCTGCCATCTGTTCCCACTCACTCACCCTCCCTCTCTCCAGAGACACTGACAGCATCTTAGGGCTGCAGCAGACAAGCAAGCCAGTAAGTTAGCAATTTGCTGTCAGTCTTTGGGCTCAAAGGCACAGCCCATCCCTTACACACACAACTTGAAACCCTCACTGCTGCTTCCCATGTGCATTATCTTGCTTTTGGAGTTATAGGTTTTATCCAAGCTCACCCTTAGCAACTTGACCACCATACTTTGTTGTTGTTGTTTAGTCGTTTAGTCGTGTTCGACTCTTCGTGACCCCATGGACCAGGGCACGCCAGGCACTCCTGTCTTCCACTGCCTCCCACAGTTTGGTCAGACTCATGTTTGTAGCTTCGAGAACACTGTCCAACCATCTCGACCTCTGTCGTCCCCTTCTCCTTGTGCCCTCAATCTTTCCCAACATCAGGGTCTTTTCCAGGGAGTCGTCTCTTCTCATGAGGTGGCCAAAGTATTGGAGCCTCAGCTTCACGATCTGTCCTTCCAGTGAGCACTCAGGGCTAATTTCCTTAAGAATGGATGTGTTTGATCTTCTTGCAGTCCATGGGACTCTCAAGAGTCTCCTCCAGCACCATAATTCAAAAGCATCAATTCTTCAGCGATCAGCCTTCCTTATGGTCCAGCTCTCACTTCCATACATCACTACTGGGAAAACCATGGCTTTAACTATACGGACCTTTGTTGGCAAGGTGATGTCTCTGCTTTTTAAGATGCTGTCTAGGTTTGCCATCACCTTTCTCCCAAGGAGCAGGCGTCTTTTAATTTCGTGACTGCTGTCACCATCTGCAGTGATCATGGAGCCCAAGAAAGTAAAATCTGTCACTGCCTCCATTTCTTCCCCTTCTATTTGCCAGGAGGTGATGGGCCCAGTGGCCATGATCTTCGTTTTTTTGATGTTGAGCTTCAGACCATATTTTGCGCTCTCCTCTTTCACCCTCATTAAAAGGTTCTTTAATTCCTCCTCACTTTCTGCCATCAAGGTTGTGTCATCTGCATATCTGAGGTTGTTGATATTTCTTCCGGCAATCTTAATTCCAGCTTGGGATTCATCCAGCCCAGCCTTTCGCATTATGAATTCTGCATATAAGTTAAATAAGCAGGGAGACAATATACAGCCTTGCTGTACTCCTTTCCCAATTCTGAACCAGTCAGTTGTTCCATATCCAGTTCTAACTGTAGCTTCTTGTCCCACATAGAGATTTCTCAGGAGACAGATGAGGTGATCAGGCACTCCCATTTCTTTAAGAACTTGCCATAGTTTGCTGTGGTCGACACAGTCAAAGGCTTTTGCATAGTCAATGAAGCAGAAGTAGATGTCTTTCTGGAACTCTCTAGCTTTCTCCATAATCCAGCGCATGTTTGCAATTTGGTCTCTGGTTCCTCTGCCTCTTCTAAATCCAGCTTGCACTTCTGGGAGTTCTCGGTCCACCATACTAGGACATGTCATTTTAGGGGATGAAACTTAATTTCAACCACCATACCCCCAGGTATTTAACTTTATTATGTATACTTAAATCTGTATGTTGTTGTAAGTCCTTTTTATATTGTTCTGTCATATTATTCACCATGGTCTTAGTTTTATTTTTATTTCATTTTAAACCTGCTACCTGTCCAAATTCTTGGATCCTCTCCAGAACCTTTGGTAAACTGTTCTTAGGATCTTCTCTACAGTAAACACAAGGTCATCTGCAAAAGCTTTCAATTTATATGCTTTATTTTCTACTGTTATTCCTTTAATTGCATGAATTTTTCTCGCCAGGGTCTCTAATACCAAAATAAATAATAACGGTGACAGGGGGCACCCCTGTCTTGTCCCCTTCATTATTTTACATTTTCCCATAATTCCATTATTCACAATCAGCATAGCTTTTTGATCTGAATAAATTGCCTCAATACCTCTACCAAAAACCTCCCCGAAGTTCATCATTTCAATCATCTTTTTCAAGAAGGCCCATGAAATATTATCAAAGGCCTTTTCTGCATCTATAAACATTAAAGCTGCTTGTTTCTCATTCCTGACCTCCAGATATTCAATAATGTCAATTATATTTCTTATATTATCCTTCATCTGGCGGCCTGACAAGAAACTTGCCTGATCTTGATGAATTAGATCGACTAAAACCCTCTTCATTCGGTTAGCAAGTATACCGGCAAATTATTTAATAAAGAAATTGGTCTGTGATTTTTAACTAAAAGTGGGTCGGCATTCTGCTTCAGAATCAATGTAATATAGGCCTCTTTCCAGGACTCTGGTACTTCCCCGTTCACTAGTATCTCATACATTAGCTCTTTAACTGGTTGTACCAGAACGTACTGTAATTTTTTATAAGACTTTGCTGATAATCCATCTGGCCCTGGCATTTACCTATTTTAGCTTGTTTAATTGCCTTTTGCACCTCCTGCATCAATATTGGTGCATTTAGCAAAACCATTTTTTCTTTTGGAATTTTTGGTAGTTAATTTTGTTTTAAATATTCTTCAATTTTCTCTTTGTTTTCAGAACCCGCTCAGTACAGTTCTGTATAATATCTTACAAATTGGCTTTATATATCTTTCGGATTATCTGTTACTTTCACCTCTACATTTGTCAGGATCTCAGGCAGACACAAGCAAGCTACGATAAGAACTAATGAGCCTCTGGCAGGTTTATGGTACATTTATTTACAATATACACACAGAGTGTGGCACTGAGCCATCCGCCCATGGTTACGAGTTGCTCAGTCTGAATCTCCACCCCTTCTGCAACACAGAGCACGCCAATGTCCCGTCCTCCCTCCTTTGTACTTCCGTTGCATTTTAACCCATTCAGCCCTCCTGGAGTGAGGGGAGGGGAGATGGAATTGCCCTCCACTCTCAAACGAGGAGTCTTCTAAAGGTTGCCTCCCGTCTGGTTTCATAGCAACCTCCTCAAGTCAATATGTTCCCTCCCCTCCCGACTGCGAGCCTTCTGAGGTTACTTCTCTATCTGTGGCTGGGAACTCTGGAGGAAGGGGGGCCAAACTAACCCATTCTTGCTCTGACTATGACTGCATTCTCTCATTTCCCGAGTCAGACTCTTCCCAGGCATCTGACTCAGCCACGTCTCTGACAACATTTAGCTTATTTATTCAATTTATGCCCTGTTTTCTCCTTAACTGCCATGCCAGCAATTTACCTGGTTTATTAGCATATTCAAAGTTTTTCTGTTTCATCCTTTTTATTTTCCATTCTATTTCCTGATTTATTATAATTGAATATTGTGTTTGTAACATCTTTATTGTTTGTTTTATTATCTCATTCCCCAGTTTTTTAACCAACTCTTTTTCTTTTTTAATCAATTCTTCCATCACTTCTTTCTTTTTTCCTTCTCATAATTTTCTTCTGATAAGCATTTTGCTGAATAAAAAAACCCTCTCATTACCACTTTACTGGCATCCCAAACCACTTTTTTACCTGTTTCTTGATTTAAATTTAATTCAAAATAATCCTGCAGGGCTCCCCCCCCCTTTTGGATAAAGTTTATTTTTAAAAGTATATGTACATTCAATATAACATTCTTTACAAAAACATAAAACAAAAATTCCACCACTGTGACTTTCCTCCACACCAACTCGACATCTTTTAATAATCTATAGTCTTATTTACATTGTGTTTTTACATTGTTCAACCTTCCCCTATAGTTAGTTTTGTCTAGACCCAATTAAATTTTACATACTTAATGCATATCAACAAATTTTCTTTGGAGCAGTGTTCTTTTCATATAATTCTCAAAACATTGCCATTCCTTCCTTAATTTCTGGTTTGATTGGTGTTTTATGGCTGCCGTTAATTTAGCCATTTCTATAAAGTCACATAATTTACCTATCCAGTCTTCTTTTGTTGAAATGATGTTCCCTTTCCAGTTTTTAGCAAGTAATAATCTGGCATATAATCTGGCATATAAAAATAACCTTTTCTTATCCTGTGGGATGTCCTTTCCTAAAATGCCCAACAAGTATGCCTCTGGACTTCCGGTTGGTCGCCCATTATGGCGGACAGGAGCTCTTTCGCGGAAAGGGCACCGGTGCATTGAAGGCTGGGGAGAACTGCTAGAGCGCTGTGATATCCTGAAAAAACCTCGGATCAAGCGTTCCGAGGACCTGGTGTTCCTGCGGGTGCCTGGAACGACTCCCCCGCTCCCTGATAAGCTCCCAAAAGAGCGCCGAGTGCGAGTGGGGTCGGAGACGATGGCACTTGGGAATAGACTTGCTTCCTTCGTTGCACAAAGCTCTGAGTCCGGCGATCGTGAGCGGTCAATTCCTCCAAAGAAAAATTGACCTGAAAATCGTGAGTATAAGGATACAAATTTGATCATCTAATTTGGAAGGAAAGGGATTTAAAAACGGAGGTTGATCCCTTCTGCTGAATAAAGGAGAAAGCAGCTAACGCAACCAAAGCCACGATTTAAAACTTGTTTTTCTCTGAAAACTTTCAAGTAAATGTTGACCCCCCCCTTCTAGCAGGGGGGAGGGGGTAAAAAGACAAACTTTAAAATTAATTTCCCTGCAGAAGATTTCTTGGACTGTTGTATCTTCTTTGTGGATGTGGACCACCCGGTGGGGGAGGCTAGACTCTATTGTGACGTCACAAAGGAATCAGATACTTTCAACTTTCGTTTTCCTCTTTGGGAAAAACAAAGTAACTGCAGCTGCCAGAACTCTAAAATTACTATTAACAGTATCTCTATCCCCCGATACAAATTGCAACTCTGAAATTAACCTCTTGGGAATCCAGTTAAAGGAGTAAAAAAAAAAGGGTTTATAAGGGGTTTATAAGTTGGGGAAAGGAGAGACTGCTGTCCTTTGCAGTAGGACTAGTGGAGAGGCTTGGAAGAGAACCTGCTTGCTCTCTTATCTCCCCCTTGTGATTGAGGTTGACCTTGGACAAAAAAGCACAAAGTTATGGATGGGGGAAAGAAAGGAGAGAAGGGAGAAAGGCCAGAGAAAGTTAAAACTAAAGCAAGGAGGGACTCTAGGTCACCAACTTTTGAAGAGTCTGTGATGCAATTGCTCCAGGAAATCAAAGAAGAAGTAAGAGGAAATCAAAATTCCATACAGGACCTAAAAAATGACTTTGTTGAATTAAAGCAAAATTTGAAAGAGGTTAAGACAGATGTATCTGCACATGAAGCAAGAATGGAAGCCCAGAATTCAATCGCATTTCTTCAATTGAAAGAGAGGGAGACCCATTTGAGATTGAGAGGAGTACCCCAGAAGGAGCAGGATAATTTAAAGGACTGGCTTATTAATGAATTTGCAGCTCACTGGGATCTCTCAAAAGAAGAATTAAATTCCTGGATTGACAAGGCCTATAGATTTGGACCAAAAAAAGGATACTAAGATCACACACAATTGTATGGTGATTTTTAAAACAAAAGAACAAAGAGTTATTATTCTAGGCCATCACTATAAAAAAAAAAAAGCTTAAAGATAGAAGGGAAAGGGATAATTTTATTTAAAGAGATCCCGAGACACTTCTTGGCCCTGAGAAATAATTATATAGATTTGGCGACTGCTTTAAGAAGAAAGAGCATTTTTTTCAGGTGGGAGTTCCCAGAAGGTCTCTCTTTCAAATTTCAAGGGAGAAAACAGAATTATAAATGTGGGGGAGAAAGAGAGATTTCTGGAGAAAAACGCAAAAGAGCTTGGCTTGCAAAGTCGTTCTTTACTGGGGGCCAGGGCAGTGGGCCCCTAAAAAATTAGGATGTCCCTAAAAATTTACTCCTGGAGGGGGCCACCAGGTGGCGCGTTGGAAGATGGCCGACATTAACATCTCTCTGACCCATACGAGGTACTAAGGGGCTGCTATGGGAAGTATGCAGCCTTCCTAATCCCCCCAGGATGCGGGGGGGGGGCTCTGCCCTGCCAGCGGTGTTCACAATGCACCCCCTGATACGAGTGATGGGGGTGCCGAACACTTGGCACAGGCCCTCGGTGAAGTCAGATCTTCCTGACGCCGATTCCAATCAGCGCGTGCTGGTTGCTTCAGCTTGGAATTATAATTGGAAACATACGATTGGAAATGAAGCTGAAAGCACATACATCAAGTAAAGCTCAACGATAAGACTGCTGATTAATGGATCTCTGCGACCAGGAGTGACGGACGGATAAGTAAATCTTCTGATGAATTACCACAAGGAGACTGTATGTTTGGAACGAAGGGGGGGTGGAGGAAAAAACTCTTTTTTTCTCTGCATGATGTGACATTAATAACCCTTCACCCCAGATAGAAACAAGATCATTGCGTTTTTATGAATCATAGGCAGGATTTTAAGAACTATGTGGGATGGATTAAAACAGGAAAGAAGACTGGAAAATGGTGAGAAAAGAGGAAAATTCTTATGACGCAGTTAAAATATGGCGTCTCGCTAAGACAGGCTTGCCAGAGGAAGAAGGACTGGGGGAGGAGAATCAGGACTGTTCGAATGAGAAGGAATGTTGGAATGCAAGTTTGACCTGACAGAGCCCCCAGACTCATTTGATTTGATTTATTTGAAAAATAAAGGACAGATCGGAGACTAATCTTGTGTATGGAAGCGTTGTACAGAGGCTGTCCCTGATCGATATGATTTTTGGAAGAGTACAAAAATCCACATAGAATGCCAGCTTTCAACCTGCTTGTGAAAATCATCAGAGATCGCAAAGAAAGGAATTTATGATAACAACAAGAAGAGAAAGGAAGTAATAAAGGACTATCCGGATCAAACTGGACAGAACTGTCTAATGAAAGCAGTAAGATAAGTGATGCTGTTTTGGACTCGAGCAGAGCTTGATGTATGGGTACCCCCAACAAAATTTAAAATTTGGCTGTATAATTTGGAATTAATGTGATATGATAATGTGATGTGATTGGCCTGTTAATAAAAATTATTTTACAAAAAAAAATTACTCCTGGAATGTGAATGGTTTGAACTCACGTCGAAAAAGGAACCAAGTTTACCATGTCGTGGCAAGACAGAATCTGGATATAATTTGTTTACAAGAAACACATGTTATTAGACTTCACAGAAAGATTTTACAGAATAAGAAACTTGGACAGGAATTTATTTCATCGGACAAAGTTTAAAAAAGAGGCGTGGTTTTCTATGTTAAAGAAAAATGGAATCCCAAGTTGTTGTTCAAGAATGAGGAAGGGAGATACATAGCTGTTGAATTACAGCACAAGGTGATAAACTTCTTTTATTGGGAATCTATGCACCAAATGATGGCAAAGTGGATTTTTTTAAGAATTTGGATTTAAAATTTACGGATTATCTGGATTACAAATTGATTTTAATAGTCGACTTGAATGGGGTAGCCTCAACATTTATGGATAAGTCACAAGGACAAAAATCCCAAAATTCTGGCAGATTACAGTGGTGCCTCGCAAGACGAAATTAATCCGTTCCGCGAGTCTCTTCGTCTTGCGGTTTTTTCGTCTTGCGAAGCGCGGCTATTAGCGGCTTAGCGGCTATTAGCGGCTTAGCGGCTATTAACGGCTTAGCGGCTTAGCGGCTATTAACGGCTTAGCGGCTTTAAGAAAAAGGAAACAAACTCGCAAGAACTCGCAAGACGTTTCGTCTTGTGAAGCAAGCCCATAGGGAAATTCGTCTTGCGGAATGACTCAAAAAACGGAAAACCCTTTCGTCTAGCGAGTTTTTCGTCTTGCGAGGCATTCGTCTTGCGGGGCACCACTGTACCAAAGTTCTTTTTTGATATGATGGATAAATACGATTTGTCAGATACATGGAGGCTACGGAACCCTATGGAAAGAAATTATACTTTTTTCTCAAATTTAAGTCAAACATTTTCGAGAATAAATTATTTATGGATTACTAGAGATTTGGTTCCCAGGGTTTGTAAAACTCAAATTTGTCCTAAGACTTGCTCTGATCATAACACAGTGTTTCTGGAAGTACGACTCTGGCTTTTTTTCTAAAGGAGCTTTAAGCATTTTTTTTTTTAGCTCTTCGTGAATACACCCCTAGAATTTATTGATTTTCTCACAACCTCACCATACATGTATCATTGTTCCTTCTGCATTATTGCATTTCCTATTTAAGAATAATTTTTTATTAACCGACCAATCACATCATATCAAACCAAATTACATAAATTCCAAATTACACAGCCGAATTTTAATTTTTTGTTGGGGGTACCCATATTTCAAGTTCTGAAGGGGATCCAATCAACTTCTTGCTTCTTGCTGCTGTTTTAATGTCCACAAATCTAACCATATGATGTTCACAGTACTATCCAGTCCTTTCTTATTGTTTTTCCACATCTCTTGTTGTTATTTTCATATATTTTTCCTTTCTCTTTGTGACCTCTGATAGTCTCCACAAGCTGGTTAAAACAGTTTGTAATCCTGCGTGGATATTATTATTTTTTTATCCAGTAGCCATATCCAGACGTTTCCCATATAACATCACTTCCATACATCAAAACAGTCTTAGCGTCATTAATCTTCACCAGTCTGCCTCCTTTCTCAAACCTCTGAGGAGATTCACCAGGAATGCAGTCTGAAAACAAGTCCGTTCCTCCTCCCGGCTATAAATCCTTTGGCAAGATGGCGACTCTGAATTAATTGCTGCACCATTCCAAAAGCTCTTATTGCTTCTCGATCTCCATAAAGCATACTTTTGGTTAAAGTTCATCTCCACAAAGACCTTAATCATCCTGCTTGGGTCAGTTAAACCGACGGTTCTAATGAGGAGGGGTTCTTAGTAAATCACATAGAAGGAAAGTAAAAAAGGTCCCCCCCCCATTCAGTCCCGTTGCCGACATACCCAGCCTTTGGTGTATCTTCATCGTAAAATATTCCTGTTGCTCCAACCCGTCGTCTTCTTTCGCAGAGGTCCCTTAAATTAGCAGTCTTCACTCCCCTTCATCACTTGAAATATGTGCATTTGCTTCTTTTGTAATTAATTATTCCAAATTGCTGCAGCTAGTGCGCGATCAGAGACAGCGTCCAGGAGAGCCGAGGTCCACACGGGGGCATTCTGCCTAGTGCCCTCACCCCCTTCTTTCGAATTTGGGGGTGATTTATGGGCACAGCAGGCAAGGGCAGTGTTCCCCATTCCCTTGGGGCAACAAGGGAGGCTGCCTACTCCCATAACAGCCTCTTAATTACCCCGTGTGGGTCGGAGAGATGGTATTGTCGACCATCTTCCAATGTGCTCCTAGTGGCCCCCCGCATTATTGCATTTCCAACACTGGTTGGATTTAAGTTTGTATATCTCGGCTAATTTCATGCCCCCCGCCTAGCTGATTTTCGCTGCCCTCTACTCCTATATGCCGATGATGCAGCGATCCTTTCCTACTCTAGAGTTGGTTTATGCAGAGCTCTAAAGATTTTTGCGGCTTATTGCAAACTTAACCATCTGACAATTAATCATGGGAAATCTAAAGTCCTGGTCTTTTCCAGGTCTCGGAAAACTTACAGCTGGAAGTTAGATGGAGTCCAATTAGAACAGGTTTTCAAATTTAAATACCTGGGAGTCTTTTTTCATTACAATCTAAGCTGGAAGCCACAGATACAGTATTTACTAAACAAAGGGAAAACAATACTTTATACTCTACTCCAATTTTTTGCGGCCGACGGAGCCTCTCACATCCCTTCTGCATTGAAGGTATACCACGCAAAAGTGGTCTCCACCCTCTGTTATGCTGCCCCGCTCTGGGCCCCAGAGTCCAATTTAACATCGCTGGGGACATTGCAGAATCAGTTTCTCCGTCGCCTTCTGAAACTCCCCATGTGTGTGAGCAACGCAGCCATACGTCTGGAGTTAAGGATTGCATCATTGGAGACTGTCATCTGGAAGCGAGTCTTTGGCTATTGGCTGTCCAGCTGGCATAGGCTTCCCGATCATTACCTTTTTCAGTGCCTTTGGCGGGACGTCTTTGTCAATCCGTGGGTAGGAAAAATCCATGCCAAACTTCTGAGCATCGGAATTTCCCCAGCGGACTCCTTAAAGATGAACTTACGCTCAGCCAAAAGCCTTATTGAGCAAAGATTAGCGGACATTGAAAATCAACACAACCTCGCCAGGGGTGGGGGTGTCTGCTCCCCCAGGTATCACGGAATAACCCCACCACTTGGCCTTCCATCATACATGTCATCTCTTTCATCAGTACCACACCGACTTGCATTTATTCGTGCAAGGTTCAATGTCCTTCCATCGAACCAGCTGAGCCACAGATTTTCCAAGGGTTTGGTGTCTCCGCTATGCGTGTGTGACGGGGAAACTGTTGAATCTCTTTCACATATAATGTTCAACTGTCCCCTACATAGCATAGCCAGGACTAAATTCCCGGGTCCTGCTTTACTGCGCTTGGTTGGCAGGCCTGTTGAGTCACATGCCGCACTGCTTTTGCAGGATACAGATCCTTCTGTAACTCTGCAGGTGGCGAGATTCCTGAATGCGGTTATCTCACACTCAAAAACCACCAAAAAACAACAACAACATCAAAACTAATCGGACTGTTATGATGAGAGTGCATGTCAGATTTCGTCTTCAGTTTTCCTTTCTCTGTGATCCGTCCCTTGGAGCTCTCCTGGCCCCAAGCTGTCATTTGGCTCTGCTCACTGACCCACCCTTGCATCGTGGTGTTCACCTTCTGTTGTCGGATATATTGGTTTTTATGTCTCTGTGTTTTTATGTTTGTACATATTTTATGGGCTAATAGCCGTAAATAAATAAATAAATAAATAAATAAATAAATAAATAATTTGGAAGGTGTCATATACCACCTGTATAACATTTTCATTAAGTTTTCCTTAATAGTATAACAGGCAGTAAATCTGATATCTAGCCTTCAAAGTCTCTCCCACTGATCCATTTGTATTGTATGACCGATGTCCTGGGCCCATTTAATCATTACGTCCTTTACTTCTTGTCTTTCAGATCCCATTCCAATAGCAGATCATAAGTTTTAGATAATAATTTCTTGTCATTTTGTAATAATACTTTTTGTAATTTAGACTCCTCTTTCCCAAAGCCAATTTTTTTATCCGAATTGAATACATCATTCAATTGGTGATGTTTTCAATTTCAAATGACCCTGATCTTCTTTTAGTAATTGACAATAGGTTGCCCGATTTCTTTCCATATTTAATTTTTTTGACTGCAAATGCCTCTAATGGGGACAGCCACCATGGCGTTTGGGGTTCTAATAATGGTCGATGTCTTGTCCACAGTTTGTAAAGAACATTTCTGACTATGTGATTGGTGAACCCTTTGTGAACTTTGACCTTATTGTAGCCAAGGTAGGCATGCCATCCATACCTGTTGTTACAACTCTCCAGATCAAGTATAACTGTTTTCTCTAATAAAATCCAATCTTTAATCCAACATAAGCACGAAGCTTCAAAATATGTTCTTAAATCTGGGAGTGAAAACCCCCCTCTTTCTTTTTTATCTGTCAATAATTTGTATTTTATGCGGGGTTTCTTACCCTGCAATATGAACCTGGTCAGGTCTCTCCTCCACTCGTCAAAGCATTCTGTTTTCCCTATAATCAGGATCATTTGAAAAAGGAAGAGCATTTTGGGGAGAACATTCATTTTAATTACCGAGATTCTTCCCCAAAGTGACAGTTTTAGTCTGGACCAAATTTCTTAATTTCTTTTAAATTTCCCTCCAGATTTTATTGTAGTTGTCATCAAAGAGATTAATATTTTTCATTGTTATTTCAATTCCTAGATATTTTGCCTTTTTCACTATTGACAAACCTGTTTTTTTCCTGTAGTTCCTTTTTCTCCTGATCCCGTAGGTTTTTAACCATCAGCTTCATTTTTGACCTATTAAGTTTAAAACAGAAACCATACCGAATGCTGTTATTTTTTTCCAATGTTATGGGAATACTCTCTTCTGGGTCTTCGACTGTTAAAATTAGGTAATCAGCGAAGGCTTTCAGTTTGAAACTCTTTTGAGCTAGTGATGTCGTTTGATTCTGTCTTCGTTCTTCAGGTCTGAATTGAGTATTTCCATAATTAATATGAAGAATAGAGGGGAAAGTGGACATCCCTGCCTTGTTCCTTTTTCTATTGGGATATGTTCTGTTTTTTCATTATTAATTATCAAATTGGCTGTCTGATTTTCATAAATAGCTTTTATGCCCTTGGTAAATTGGTCTCCCATTGTAGTCAAATCAATAATTTTCTTTAAGAATTTCCATGATAAATTATCGAATGCCTTCTCTGCATCTGCTAACATAAACACTGCTTTTTTGTTTGACTTTGAGTCTAGATATTTGATCAGGTCTATCACCACCTGTCGGAGAGGCAAACGGGGAAAGAGCTGAGGGGAGAAACCAGCACTTACAGAGAGCCGAAAGAGATAATTAGTAGTCTGTCGTCTGGCAGCGAAGAGGAGGCTGCGAGGGGGGAGGATGAGCCCGGAACTAGTCATTCTGTAAACAGAGGAAATCAGAGGCGTGGTTTCCGCAGACTTGCATGTTGGGCAAAAAAAAGTAAAAAGAAAACAGACGCGGCATCTTTCCCGACCGGGTCGGACATGATTTGAAGCACTGGAGATGTTCTTTTGAACTTTGTAAATAAATCAAAGAGATTGTAACTGGCAGCGAGCCCGGAGTTTTTAATCTATGCCGGCTTGGCAGCACACACCTCTTACAGCATGCCATGTCTCTAATTTGCTGCTGGAAAGCTGGTGGAATAAGGAATAAGCCTCAGAATGGAGAAGGAGGTCTTGGAGCTGAGAAAGTGAAATGTCGCTCTGGAACAGAGATCGTCCGACTTGCAGGCCCGTCTGGAAGAAGCCAGGGCTGCTCAGAAAGGACCCACAGGTGGGCTATCGGCAGATGGGGGCAAGTCAGTGTGGGTGGAACGGTTCCATGGCGACCCGGAAAGTTACATGGATTTCAAACCAAGATGCGATATTTTTTAGAGCTTGAATCAGCGAAGTTTGAGAATGATGCCCAGAAAATTGCTCACATAATTAGACACCTGGCAGGAGGGGCTAGAAGTTGGATTCGGCCGGCCGTTAATAGCCTCGAATAATGAAGCCCTCAGAAATGAGGCCAAGTTTTGGCAAGCTATGGACTTTATCTATGCAGATCAAATTTAATTGACAAGACGCAGGAGGAGCTTTTGGCGTTGAAACAAGGCAAATCCACAGTACGCAGTTACTGGTCAGAATTTGCTATGCTCGTGCAGAAACTGGGTTGGGATTTAGAGGCAGATCCTGTACAAGCTTTGTTTAAAAATGGACTTAATCCAGAAATTAAGGACGAGCTTGCAAGGGGGGCCCACCCTAAAAATATGGATGAATTGACGAAGGCTGCTCTTGCGGTGGGTTTGAGACAGGAAGCCAGATGGCGGGAAAGGAAGCAAGGCAGAGAGCGGAGTTTCCATGGTGACTGCATTCTTGAGATGCCTGCAGCTGCCTCAGAACATCAACCAGAGCAGGAGCCCATGGAGATAGGCACAGCCCGGGCGCGGGAGAGTTTGAAAGCCCAACGGTTGGGCGGGAAGGAGAAAAAAGACTGGCAAGCGGCAAAAAGATGTTTTGTGTGTCAGAAAACTGGGCACTTTGCCAGAGTGTGTCCAGAGCGTCGTAACTGGCAGGGAATGGTGGGGGCCACCCAACAGGCAGAGGCAGAGGAGCCCCAGCCTTCGGGAAATGAAGAAGCCTGGCTGGTGGTGGACCGGGGCAACAGCCAGGCGGGAGAAACACAGAAAGTCCTCGGCTTGGGCACCCCAAAGCAAGCATAGTGTTGAAGGTGGTCCTAGAACTCCCAAATGGCCAGGCGGTGGAGGAGTTGGCGCTCGCTGATTCTGGGGCCTCAGCGTCCTTTTTTAGCAAGGAGTTTTCAGCGCAGCACCAACTGAACCTGAGGCCTTTGGATTTTCCGCTGCAAGTGACCACAATTGATGGAAGAGAACTGCTGGGAGGTGAAGTGACGCATCGAACACCTCCAATGCGAATGCGGGTGGCTACCCACTCCAAGCTCATCGCCTTTCACGTGGCCACACTGGCGGGTCCGCCTATCATATTGGGCATGAGCTGGTTGGCTTTGCACGATCCGGTGGTTTCCTGGCACCAACGGTCCCTGACGTTCGGTTTGATGCACTGCATGGAGAACTGCCTGGCTCAAGGGCAACCTCAACAAAGTGAGGGTAGGAGGGCAGCAGAATGCAGAGCGGGGACGAGCGAGATCCTGTCGTGTTACAGGGATCTACAGGAGGTGTTCAGCGAGAAAGAGGCTGACACTTTGCCGCCGCATCGACCCTATGATTGTCAGATCAACCTGGTCCCGGGGGCCACGTTGCTGGTGGGGAAGACCTATTCCATGTCGGAGGGAGAGCTCAAGGACCTAAAGGAATTTATTGAGAAAAATCTAAGAAGGGGGTTCATCAGGGAGTCCAAGGCGGCAGGGGGGAGCCCCGTGTTCTTCATGGACAAGAAATCGACTAAAGAAAGGAGGCTTGTAGTGGACTTTAGAACCCTGAACAGCCTGACGGAACCGGTGGCTTTCCCAATGCCGAGGATCGACGATGTTCTGGCCCGGGTGCGAAAAGGGAAGATTTTCACCAAACTGGACCTTTGGGGGGCATACAACCTCATCCGAGTGCAAGAGGGGGATGACTGGAAGACCACCATGTTCACCCCGATGGGGGTGTTTGAGTAGTCATGCCCTTCGGTTTGCAGTGTGAAAGTCACTGTTTCCAAGCCTTCATGCACCACGTACTAGGACCTTTGCTGTACAAGAACTGTGTTTGCTTTTTGAACGACTTGCTCGTGTACTCCGAAGATGAGAAACAGCACGTGAAGGACGTACGGCAGGTCCTGAGCAAACTTAAGGAACATCGCTTGTGGGTCAAGCTGGAGAAATGTCAGTTCCACGCAAAGGAAGTCGAATTCCTGGGGTACCGGCTGTCGGACCAGGGTTTGGCCATGGATCCGGAGAAAGTGAAGGCAGTGGTGGAGTGGGAGAGTCCCAAGACCAGGAAAGATGTCCAGCGTTTCCTGGGTTTCAGCAATTTCTACAGGAAATTCATCAAAGATTTCGCAAAACTGACGGCGCCCATAACAGACTGTCTCAGTGTCAAGAAGAGGTTTCAGTGGATGCAGGCGGCCCAAGAGGGGTTTGAGAAGCTTAAGAGGGCTTTTGCTTCGGAGGAGCAACTGATCCACGTCGACCCTGCTCAACCACTAAGGGTGGAGACAGATGCGTCGGATCGGGCGATAGGGGTAGTGCTGCTGCAGCCAGATCGAAAAGGGGAGTGGTGGCCGTGTGCTTTTTCCCCGAGGAAACTGAACAAATCGGAGCAGAACTACACCATCTATGATAAGGAATTGCTTTCGATCGTCGCTGTCTTCAAACAATGGAGGCACTTCCTGGTTGGGGCAAAGCACCAAATTTTGGTGTGCACTGACCACAAAAAATTGGAGTACTGGCGTATGGCACGGGTGTTGTGCCAGAGACAGATAAGATGGGCAGAGTTCTTTGCCAACTTCAACTTTAAGATCCAATATGTGCCGGGAGAGCAGAATGCGAGGGCAGATGTGCTCTCCCGGAAACCCGAGTATATGATGGGGGAAGGACCTCCGGTGGCAAGACTGATGTTCCCTGAGAGCAAATGGATGTGTGGGGGGACATTAGTCAAGGACGACGAACTGATGCAACTGCTCAGAGACGATGACTTTGCCAGACAAAAGATGGGGGAGTTAAGAGAAAAAGGGGGTGCTGAGGGGGTTTTTGAAATGAAAGGAGGGCTTCTGTACCATAGGGGGGCCTTGTACGTTCCAGGAGAAAACCTTCGGGGCAGAATTCTCAAGCAACTCCACGACAGCTGCATGGCAGGGCATTTTGGACAGCATAAGACTATGCTACTGGTCACCAGGGAATTTTGGTGGCCAAGGGTGAGAGAGGATGTAAAGGAATATGTGCAAGGGTGCGACACATACCAGAGGGCCAAAGGGGAAAGGGCAGCACTAGCGGGGGGAGGATGAGCCCGGAACTAGTCATTCTGTAAACAGAGGAAATCAGAGGCGTGGTTTCCGCAGACTTGCATGTTGGTCAAAAAAAGAAAAAAGAAAACAGACGCGGCATCTTTCCCGACCGGGTCGGACATGATTTGAAGCACTGGAGATGTTCTTTTGAACTTTGTAAATAAATCAAAGAGATTGTAACTGGCAGCGAGCCCGGAGTTTTTATCTATGCCGGCTTGGCAGCACACACCTCTTACACCACCCTCATATTAGTTTTCATATGACGATTCGGGAGTAATCCGGCCTAATCTTCTTTGATAATATATTTTAATACAAGTTTCAGTCTATTAGCTAGAATTCCTGTGTACAGTTTGTAATCATTATTTAGGAGTGAGATAAACTGATAATTGTTGATAGACTTACAGGATTTTTCCATCATGCATTATTTTGTTCATAAGTATTTTCAAGGGTAAGGCTATTGACTCCTCCAATTTTTTGTAGTGAAATGCAGGGAGCCCATATGGACCAGGGGATTTGCCGAATTTTAATTTCGATATAACCTGATGTAGCTCCATCATAGTAATTGGAGAGTTTAGTTGTTCAATTTTATCTTCTGCTATTTTGGGAATTTCTTTCCCTTGTAGATATTTTATTATGTCCTGTTCTTCTGTGCCTGCCTTATACAGTTTTCAGAAATAGCTTAAAAAGCACTTGGTTATTTATTCTTGATTGTCAATTACCTTGTGTTATTTTATGGATTTGCTTTTCTCTTTGTTTCTTTTTTTAACTGCTATGCAAGCAGTTTACCTGGTTTGTTGGCAAATTCAATTTTTTTCTGTTTCAGCCACTTAATGTTATTCTCTATTTCATGGTTGAGGAGTGTTGATAATTGGGATTGTAATATTTTAATGGTTTGAGATGCTATTTTATTTTTTGGATTTTTAGCCAATATTTTCTCATTTATTGCTATTTCCTGCCTAATTTGATTTAATTTTGTTTCTCTAACTCTTTTTTGTATTATATTTTGTTGAGTACAAAGGGTGAATTTGGGGTTACCCAATGCAAAAACACTGAGGTTGCATGAGGATCCATGGGCCACGGTGTCTCAAGGAAGCCATGGATCCATGATTTTTGTGGTGTAGGCTGTGCCCATGGCCATAATATGTGATTTGATGGTGAATTTGGGGTGACCCAGGCCATAGTTTTTCCTCTAATGTTTTGAAATATTCTGTTTCATTTCCGTTTGGAGCATACACGCCAATATTAATTTTTCTTTGCCTCTTGTTAGCTGCACTCCCAATATCCGACCCTCTTCATCTTTAAAAATTAATTTGGATTCTATCTTTTGGTTTATATAAATGACAATCCCTCTTTTTTAATGTGTATCTGAGGTGATAAATTCTACCCCTAGCCTCTTGTTTATCAACATTTTCTTCTGCTTCTTGGATATGTGCATCTCCTGAAGGCAGATGACATCCCATTTCTTCTTTTTTAGAATATGTTTTATTCCTTTTAATTTTATTATTTAGTCCATTGATTTTCCATGAAATGATAAGCAAATTCATTAAACTTTATTAATGTCGATTTTCAATGTAAATTACAAATTTGGTGATGGATAAAGAAAAGAAATTAAATTTAGTCTAGAAATTTATGTGAAATAAACTGGGCGTCCGGGATGCTTCCTTGTGCCTCTGGACTTCTTCTAGCTGCTAGCAGAGTAACACGCACAGTGGTGTGTGCCCTGTGTGGGTGCAGAAATAACAGTCCGTACGCAGCTTCTTCCTAAATCTAAGAAGCTTTCTTTACAGCAGAGCAAATAAATCAGCATTCCGGGAGAACGAGCAGGCACTGTTACCTCCCTTTCGTCAGCCAAAACCGAAAGTGCCGTATTTTTTGCTCCATAGGACGCACCTGACCAAAAGACACACCAAGTTTTTAGAGCAGAAAAACAAGAGGGAAAAAATCTGACTCAAATGTTGTACTAAACTATTTAAAACAGCAGAGTGGGTGGCTCCTGTCCAATTTGCTGCTTTAAAGCGAGCCATGGTATATAATGAAGAGAATGGAAAAAGGACAGACATTCCATTATAATGTAGCTGTTTTCATTATCACTGGGAAGTCAGTATTGACAGCAGTCACAAAAACTAAAATTTGAGCATTTTACTGTTATTAATCAAGAATATTAATAGTCAGGGAGAGAAACCAGGGCTGTGCAAATGAGAAGTGCTTGGAGTATGGAGGAACAGCAAAGAGATCAAATGATTGCGCTCCAGTTCCTAAATCTCTGAAGTTTTCTCAAAACAGGCATGGTTGTTTTGAAAGGAAGATTCAAAATGGAGTGACTGAGCAAAGAACAGAGGAGGAAAAGAGGGCAGATAAATAGCTTCCATTCAATAGCAAGAGAACACAGTGTTTTTGGTTTGGTATAGGTGGACTGTACTTGTAAGAATTTGTATAATGAATTATAGATTTGGAGTGGAATATCAGTGCCTCTTTTCAGCAATAAAGATTAGCTGCTAGGAACATGGTCCACACACAAACACACAGGATGTCTGGTTATAGTTGTGCAGTTTAAACTGTTCCTGAGCCAGATGCCTGCTCCGTTTTAGCTGAGCTCACTATTACTGGTTTGTGGAGATGCTTCGCATGTATTTATGACTATTTCCACAAAACTGCTACTTGAAGAAATCCCCAAACTTAATATTTTTAAACTTCAAATGGAGCTCAGAATCCAGTTAGGCAATCCTTTGCAGTTGAATTAGGAGGCACTGAGAGACAGCAATTTGCTGCTCCCCACCCCCACCCCCACCAAGCATCCCAGGAGCGCACAGCCTTCCTTCTGCTTGCAAACCTTGTCGGGGCTTCAGGGGAAAGCAAAGGCTGTAGGCAGAGCAGTGTGGCTCCTCCCACCCCCCACCCCCAAAGAGCACCCCAGGAGCACACAGCCTTCCCTCTGCTTGCAAACCTTGTTGGGGCTTCGGTGGAAAGCAGAGGCTGCCGGCAGAGCTGCGTGGCTCCTCCCCCCACTCCCAAAGAGCAGCCCAGGAGCGCAGGACAACAGCGATTTGGCTCCAGGGACCACACATTCACTCCATAAGACGCACAGACATTTTCCCTTACATTTTAGGAGGGGAAAAGTGCGCCCTATGGAGCGAAAAATACGGTAACTTGGCTCACACACAAAGAACATTCCCCGTATGTGAACACGCCCCCAGAGGACAGGACGACAGACAGAACTAATAATAATAATAATAATAATAATAATAATAATAATAATAATAATAATAATTTATTATTTATACCCCGCCCATCTGGCTGAGTTTCCCCAGCCACTCTGGGCGGCTCCCAATCAGTGTTAAAAACAGTACAGCGTTACATATTAAAAACTTCCCTGAACAGGGCTGCCTTAAGATGTCTTCTGAATGTCAGGTAATTATTTATCTCTTTGACATCTGATGGGAGGGCGTTCCACAGGGCGGGCGCCACTACCGAGAAGGCCCTCTGTCTGGTTCCCTGTAGCCTCACTTCTCGCAATGAGGGAACCGCCAGAAGGCCCTCGGCGCTGGATCTCAGTGTCTGTGCTGAACGATGGGGGTGGAGACGCTCCTTCAGGTATACAGGACCGAGGCCGTTTAGGGCTTTAAAGGTCAGCACCAACACTTTGAATTGTGCTCGGAAACGTACTGGGAGCCAATGCAGATCTCTCAGAACCGGTGTTATGTGGTCCCGGCGGCCACTCCCAGTCACCAGTCTAGCTGCCGCATTCTGGATTAATTGCAGTTTCCGGGTCACCTTCAAAGGTAGCCCCGCAGTAGTCCAAGCGTGAGATAACTAGAGCATGCACCACTCTGGCGAGACAGTTCGCGGGCAGGTAGGGTCTTAGCCTGCATACCAGGTGGAGCTGGTAGACAGCTGCCCTGGACACAGAGTTAACCTGCGCCTCCATGGACAGCTGTGAGTCCAAAATGGCTCCCAGGCTGCGCACCTGGTCCTTCAGGGGCACAGTTACCCCATTCAAGACCAGGGAATCCCCCACACCAACCCGCTCCCTTAACCCTGTAAGCTCTGATTCTCCTCACAGTTTATGTCTTATTAAGCTGCTTGATGTAAGTTTCTTTTACTCTCCCTCTGTGGTTTCCAACTCCTCTTCTCTCTCCCCCGCAGGACTTTTTCTGCTTTTTCTAAGATATTCAGATTATCTAAAAGTTCCTCATTTAATCTCCACCTAAATGAGGTATTTCTTTCTCCTTTTAGTTCTAATATTATTGAATTATGATCCGAAAGTGTTCTTGGTTCTATCTCTACCTTTTTGGCCTGTATAGATAATTCTCTCGAGAAAAATTATGGAAGGAAACCTTAAGATTTACTGCATGTACGACGTTAAAAGAAAACATAATGAAAATGTTTTATAGATGGTATATTACACCGGTAAAATTAGCAAAAATGTACAAAACCTGTAATAAATGTTGGAAATGTAAAGAAAAAGAAGGAACGTTTTATCATATGTAGTGGGAGTGTAAGAAAGTGAAGAGCTTCTGGGAGATGATATATAATGAGATGAAAAAAATGTTGAAGTATACATTTGTTAAGAAACCAGAAGCCCTGCTTTTAGGCATTACAGGAAAGGAAATAAGAAGGAAGGATTATAAACTTTTTCAATACGCAGTTACAGCAGCAAGAATTCTACTGGCCCAGAAGTGGAAACGAGGAAACACCGATGAAAGAGGAATGGAGGATGAAATTAACAGACTATGCAGAACTGGACAAGTTAACAGGGAAAGTTAGATATCTTCGAGACCAAAAGTTCATCGAGGACTGGGGGAAATTTGCGGAATATCTGAAAAGTACATGTGAAGCACAAACAACGCTAGTGGGGTTTAAAGAAGCACTGTAAAAACTGAGGTATATTGTTAAATGAAAATGGATGATTGGAGGGGGGACTAATGGCAGTAGAGAACAGAAGAAATGCGTAAGCAAGAGTTAAACATGGATGATTGTCAGAGAAGTTGAAGAAAGTCCAAAAGTATGGAATTTGTGAAAATTTTGATTAAAATTGTATATTTATGTCAAAAATTAATAAAAAGCATTTTTTAAAAAAGAGATGCATACCAAGTCGATTCTTCCACTGAATTGATAAGGTTCTGATAAATTCCCTATCCAATGGGTGAATTCCCTATCCAATGGGTGTTTAAATCTCCAAATATCAAATCAAAATTCTTGACCAGTTTAAAGAAAGTTGTGGTTCGTCTCCCTTCCTTTTTATCTCTTTTTCTTATTGTTCTACCCATCTCTAGGGAGACAATCCCATTTGCATCTCCCATTAAAATTATATTCTGGTCAATATATTCCAACATTTTATCTTAAAACATTTTTTAAAATTCTGACTTTTTATCATTTGGTGCATAAATTCCAATTCCAATTATTTTTTCACCTTGTGATGATATTTGTACTGCAATCATTCTTCCCTTCTCATCCTTAAATAATTTTTTCGATTCCAGTTTGGGTTTTATATATAATACTACTCCTCTTTTCTTAGATTTGTATCATGTTACAAATTCCTTTTTTAAAAAAATCATCTTTATTGAATTAAAATACAAATATATATACATACATTGAGATAAAAAAGAAAAGCTTAAGACAAAAAAAGAAAAAGGAAGAAAAAAACATACCAAAAAAAAAGAATTTGCATTATTATACAATCATTCATTGAATTTCTAAATAAAATACTTCCAATTCTTCTCATTGTACTTGTATTGTTTAATGCACAGCCTTCTGTTACCCTGATTTGTTTTTGTGTAATTTAGTAAATTAACATTTACACATTGTATTTTACTTTTTATTTTTTAATAATTTTATTGGAATTTTATTTACAACATAACATAACCCCCCACCCCCCTAATACACAATCCACCCTCATTAAACGTGAACATAACATACAGTGAGCATAACATACAACAATACAAACAACCAAATAAATGACTTCCTTTATCCTGTATCTGGCCTCCTTATTTACTTCTTATAAACTGTTTCCTTTATGAATAATTATTAAGGTTTTCTAATTATAACTTAAATATCCACAAAGTCTCCTGCAGACATTAATTGAAACAAGTCCAGGTATGCATTTTAGGGCACTGTTTGGTGAAGTATTCTCTGCATTTCCCCCATGCTTTTTGAAACTCTTGTCTAGTGTGATCTCTAATTGCCTCTGTTAATCTAGCCAGTTCAATAGACTCTAACAGTTTGTCTTGCCATTCCTTTTTTGTTGGCACAATTTCTTTTTTCCAGTTTTTAGCAGTTAGGATCCTTGCTTCCCCTGTGGCGTAGAGGAATATTGTCTGATCTTCTCTTGCTATACCTGTGTTTGTTATTCCTAGTAGAAAAGCTTCTGTATTTTTTATAAAGTAATATTTAAACATTTTTTTAAGCTCATCATATACTATGTTCCAGAAGCTTTTGATTTTTTCACAGGTCCACCAAACATGTATAAGTGTCCCCTCTGTTTTATCACACCTCCCGCACAGATTTGTTTTCGTCTTATACATTTTAGCTATTTTGGTAGGTGTTAAGTACCATCTATAAAACATCTTGATTAGATTTTCCCTCAATACTTCACAGGCTGTAAATTTCCAGTTCTTTCTCCATAGTTCTTCCCATGCTGTTAAGTTAATGGTTTTCCCAATATCTAAAGCCCACTTGATCATTACCTCCTTGACCTGTTCGTCTTTGACCTCCCACTCCAATAATGTATCATACAATTTTGATATTACCTTAGCTTTGTTTTATAATAACACTTTTTCTAATAATGAAGGTTCGTTTGAGAAACATTTTTTCTTATCTGTCCTGAACACTTCATGCAATTGATGGTATTGGATCCAACCCGTAAGGTGTTGTTTAATTTCCTCATAATCTTTAATTACCAATTTATTATCTTTTTCCTTAATCAGATCTTTATATGTGGCCCATTCTAATTCCATATTTTTCTTTTTTATTGTAGTTGCTTCTAGAGGTGATGCCCACCATGGTGTTTTCGGTTCTAGGAGATCCTTATATTTTGTCCATGTTTTATATAATGATTTCCTAATGACATGGTTCATAAATCCCCTGTGTACTTTCCCTTTTTCATAAGCTAAATACGCATGCCAACTATAACGCTTGTTAAATCCTTCTAGATCTCAGAAATCACTATTTTTTAATACAAGCCACTTTTTTATCCAATTTAAACAGACAGCGTCGTAATATAAATCTAGGTCAGGTAGCGCCAGTCCACCTCTATGTTTTTTATCTATTAGAAGTTTGTGTTTAATTCTTGGTTTTTTTATACTGCCATATGAATTTGGATATCTCTTTTTGCCATAAACTAAGACTTCCCACACCTTCCAATTATCATTTGGAATTGATACATCATTTTCAACAATACATTCATTTTAACCACCGATATTCTGCCAACAAGTGATAATCTTAATTTATTCCAGATTTCTCTTTTGATTCCTTTCCAGGTTTTTGTGTAATTATCTTTGAATAGATTACTATTATTATTGGTCAGCCAAATTCCTAAATACTTGGTCTTATTTACAATTGTTAATCCTGATATCTCCTGTAGTTCTTCCTTTTCTTGCTTGGTCATATTTTTTACTATGTTAGTTTTATTCTTGTTTATCTTAAATCCAGCTACTTTCCCAAATTCTAATATTTTTTCAGTTATCTGTATTATACTTTCTTTGGGGTTTTCAACAGTCAGAATCAGGTCATCCGCAAATGCTTTGATCTTATATTTCTTTTTCCCTAATGAGATACCTTTTATTTTATTATCATTTCTTATGGCATTCATCAATAATTCCAGTACCATAATAAATAGTAATAAATAGTAGTGGTGACAAGGGGCAACCTTGTCTTGTCCCCCTCTCTATACAAAATTCTTCTGTTATTTCATTATTAAAAATAAGTTTGGTTTTTCCTTTCCTGTATATTGCCTCTATAGCTTTAATATAATCTTCCCCCAGTTTCATTTCCTTTATGACCCTTTTCCTGAAGTCCCACAACACCTGGTCAAATGCCTTTTCCGCATCTATTGATATTAAAGCAGTCTTTTTGTCTGATCTTTCCTCTAGGTATTCTAGTAAATCTATTACGTACATTCCTCATGTTGCTGTGTATGTATCTACCTGGCAGAAAGCCAGTTTGATTTTTGTGTATAGTTTTGTTTAATAATTTTTTCAAACTGTTGTCAGCGAATATTTTGTAATCACTGTTCAGCAGTGATATGGGCCTATAGTTTTTAATTAGCATCTAGTCTTGTCCTTGTTTTGATATCAACACGACAAAAGCATCTTCCCATGATCCCGGTATTATTCCACATTTTAAAATTCTGTTCATTACCAATTTCATTGGTGTTAAGAATTCCTCTAATTTTTTATAATATGCTGCTGTCAAACCATCTGTTCCAGGTGCTTTTCCTACTTTTGCTTTCATAATTGCTTGGTGCACCTCCAGTGTTGTAATTGGCTGATTTAATTGTTCCCTTTTATCTGCTCCTATTGTCTAGATTTTATCGGGTATTCTTCCATATCCTCTTGATTCCCTTTCATTTCTTTATATAAGTTACTATAATACTTTATAGTACTATAGTACTTTATAAATTTTGCTTTGATTTCCTTCAGGTCTTCTATTATTTTCCCGTCCTCCATTATTTTTTCTATTATTCTTTCCTTCTGTCTCTTCTTCAGCTTCCATGCTAGCAGCCTACCTGGTTTATTGGCAAATTCAAAAGAATTTTGTCTTATCCTCTTAATTCTTTGTTCCACTTCGTAATTCAGGATCATGGAGAGTTGCGTCTGCAGTGTCTTGATGTTGTTTTTTGGTGCTTCATTTCTTGGGTTTTTGGCCAAATCTTTCTCATTTTCCCTTATTTCCCTTAAAAGTTTCTCTAAGTTTTTTTGCTTTTCTTTCCTTTGAATTATATTTTGCTGAATGAAAAAGTCTCTTTTTACCACCTTACTAGCGTCCCATACTATATTTATATCTGTCTCTTTATTTAAGTTATTATCGAAATATTCTTTTAACGTTGATTTGGCCTTTTCCAGAACTTTGTTATCATTCAGAATTGCTTCATTTATTCTCCATCTTCTAATTTTCCTCTCTTCTCCTTTTATTTCTAATGTCAGTGAGAGAGGCTTTTGGACCTCTTTGCAGTCAGTTGGAACCTTCCCCAGACAATTCCCATCAACTCCATCTAGCATCACCAATAGTCAGGGATGCTGGGAGTTTAGCCCTGAGGCAAAACTGGAAGGCATTGGGTTTGGAAAGGCTGCTGTAGATTATTTGTGAAAACATTAAAGTATGCCAGTCCCAATTAGGAAGAATGGGAGACCCTACTTATTTTATCCCTCTTTTATGAAAACTGCCTCATTTAATTCTACTCTCTGCTTCCTGTCGTTTATCCCCCTCAACCAGTGTGCCATGGCACCCTGGGGTGGCCTGAATGATAGTCAGGGGTGTTGTGGGCAGCACTGGCCTCTGTCCCTCTTTCCTTCCCTCCCTCCTCTGATGCCCTCTTGTGTCTCTGCCTCCCAAAGGCTCGCATAACTGTTTGTTGCAGCAGCCCTGACTACAAGCTCTACAGGTGAATGGTGCCCTGTGGGGCAGCATGAGGAGGCACCTCTCTTGGGAGGGGGCAGCTCAGAGCCCGGGGCGGCAGCTGCAGCTGCTCAGAGGACTGTCAAGGAGAGGGGAGAAGAGAAGAGGCTGAGGGAACACTCCACAAGGGAGGGTGTTTGAAAAAGGGTGAGAGGCTGCCAGCTCTGCAAGCAAGGGGTGACATAACTGGGTCCCTGAGCCCCACATTGGTGCCACAGAAAGAATATAGTTGGTCAAAGGAACTGTGAACTAAAAAGGTTGAAAACCTCTGCCCACAACTGTGATGAATGTGTTTGCTGCCAAGCTAGTTAAAGATAAAGTTCCAGGCACCGAGCCATTTCTGTCTGGTAGATTTATTACTAGAAGTTCAAAAGCAAATACAGGAATTCAAACAAATGCGTCCGTGCTTTCTCAGTCAGTTGACTCTTCTGAATCTTTGTGACGTTTTTTCGACCAGCATGCTCATCGAGGCAGGGCACGCCTCTTACTTCCTTTGTTCTGTGAATAGCTAGTTCCGGGGGCTGACTGGCCCCTCCCTATTTCTCCCTCCGAGTCGGAAGACAAACTAGAAAAAGGCTTTTTAGGCTCTCGGTAAGTGCTTCCATGCCCCCTCCCCTCTCTAGCTGCCTCCCTTTCCCTGACAACAACCATCTAATGTTGCTCAGGAACCTCTGGTGAGGCAATGTGTCAAATGCCTTTTGAAGGCATGTTTAATATAAAAATAACATGTTATTTTATTTGTTCATCTGGAGGGGAGACAAACCATGAGCCGATTCAGAAACAATGACAAACCAGACCATGCCTTAGGCCTGGGCAGCTTGTAAGCAGCAATAACAGAGGAAGAGTGAAGTGGGCATGATTTTTGCTCTCGAGTACTGGCATATTTGTTCATTTGAGCAGCAAGTTCATTCATTCATGCTTGGTCATTCATGCTGAGCATCACATCCAAGCTGGGCCATTTTTTCTCTACTGTACACAGACATAATATTGGGCTGGCCCTGGATCTACTGTAGCAACATAAGCTGAATGGGCCAAGGTAAGCCTTCATTAGGTGTTTCGGCTACCCTGGTGACCCCAACCAGCCGTGGTACCCTTCTGGGTCACCTGTCCGGGAGGGCAGGTACAGAAAACACATTTTAGTGAATCCACTCCTATCTGGCAGGCAGATTTCAGAAGGTGCTGTTAGGAAAATAGTGGCCAGCTCCACAGCATGAGGTTTTGTTCTATCCTCCACAATATTTTCTATCTGCACAAAACTTCTGGAAGAGATAATCCAGGGATCTGGAGTTGTGAAGGTTGTGGAGGGGCATCGTGATGTCATGAGCCCGAGTCAGTACGTCAGTAATAAAACACCTGGTGTCAGTGAAGTTAACTCTTTATTCAAAGAAACCAAAACAGTGCAGGCCTAGTGATCACATCAACTCTTCCCACTAGGTCTTGCC
Source organism: Podarcis raffonei (assembly GCF_027172205.1). NCBI lineage: Eukaryota > Metazoa > Chordata > Lepidosauria > Squamata > Lacertidae > Podarcis > Podarcis raffonei. The sequence goes on along the minus strand of NC_070620.1, from coordinate 14,731,412 downwards.
CCAACAAGGTAGTTGCGAGGTCTGAAGGTCCCCGCCTTCCCACAGCTGCCTAAGTCCCCTCCTCTCTAGGGTTTTTTTTCCAGGCAATTTGAGCCTTTGTCTGTTTGCAACCAATCTCTCCTCTGCTTTTTTCACTTCTCTGCATGTTCTGGGAGAATGGGGGGTGGGGAGTTGGTCACAGCAGGAGGGAGAGACTTCCTGGCTTCTTCAGCAGCCTTGCCTGATCTCTGCCTCTTGGCCCCCGTCTGCTCCTGGCTCCACTTCTGCCTCTAATTCTGGACTGCTCTCTGCAGCAGCCTCCTCCTACTCACTAAACCCTGTTACCTCTTCAGCTTCCAACACCTCCTCCTCCCAGTCTGCTCCCTCTTCTCCCTCTGACCACACATTGTTGTCCCACCACCACTCCCTGAGCTCTGAGCCTTCTTCCCTTGAGGGTTCCCCAGCTGCTGCTTCCCACCACTCCTCGGCCTCCAGCCAGGCCATGACATCTGCTCTATTTCTTGCATTATCCAGGTGTAGCTTGGGAAGCCCTGAACAGGTGTTTGGAGTCAGTTCTGAGCTGGATGATTTGTTTCTGGGTGTTTCTTGTACCTGTTCTAGATTTTCTGGTTGTTGAGAGTGATATGATATATTCCTACTGTTCTGTTATATGCATTGCAGTTCAGGTCTTTTTTACATAACCCACTGAGGTATTGTTGTCACAGTGAAGAGCAAGTAATGAACTTTGTAAATAAACAAAAATGCTAATAGTCCACAGACCTTCAGATTCCAGAAACATATATTTGGTTCCATACGTTACTAGGGGAAAGAGAAGTCCAAAATCTGAAGTTTGGGTATAACAACTAAAACAACAGTTTAGGAACATAAGAAGAACCTGCTGGATCAGGCCAATGGCCCATCTAGTCAAACATCCTCTTCTTATGGTCGCTGACCAGATGACCAAATGGGAAACCCCACAAGCAGGCAGGAGTTGATCACGGTGAGGGTTTGCCAAACATGCCTTCCTCTTAGCTCATTTCTCCATTTTGTCCTGAGTTTGTGCTTCTTCAAAGTACACAAAACCTTTGGTAAAGGCTGTTCTCCAGTTGGAGTACTCACAGGCCAGTGTTTCCCAGTTATCAGTGCTTCTACTACATTTTTTAAAGATTTGCACTGAGAGCATCTTCAAACCTCTTCTGTTGTCCACTGGTATTTCGCTTTCCATTCTTAAGTTGGGAATAGAGTAGTTGCTTTGGAAGACGATAATCAGGCATCTGAACAACATGACCAGTCCAACGAAGTTGATGTTGATTGCTTTGACTCTGGTGATCTTTGCTTCTTCCAATACACTGGCATTAGTTTGCCAGACTTATCAAATGATATGTATTTTTTTTTCAGAGACACTGTTTATGAAATCTTTCAAGGAGTTGGAGATGACATTTTTAAGTGGTCCATGTTTCACAAGCATACAGTAAAGTTGGTAGTTTTGTAAATGAGCATTTTGATTTCCCTGTGAATGTCTCGGTCCTCAAACACTCTGCTTCAATCAGGAGAAAGCTGTGCTCGCAGAGCTCAGGCAATGCTGGATTTCAGCATCAACATCCTCTCCAGGTAGGAAAAGTGACATTTTCCAACGTTACACCATTAAGTTGGATTGGTGGCGCTGTGGAAGGGTTGTTTTGTGCTTGTTGGTGCAGCACTTTGGTTTTTTGGATATTGAGTGATAGGCCAAGCTTTTTGTAAGCTTCTGTGAAGATATTTAGGATGGTCTGGAGGTCATCCTCTGTGTGCGCACACACTATATGTTGTCATCAGCATATTGAAGCTCTGTGATGGAAGTTATGGTAACCTTACTCTTTGCTTTCAGCCTACTCAGATTAAACAGCTTTCCATCTGTTTGATATATGATTTCTACCCCAGTGGGGCGTTTCCCTTCGACAATGTGTAGGATCATGGCAATGAAGATAATAAATAGAGATGGGACAATAACACAACCCTGTTTAACACCTGATCCCAATGTGAATGGTTCACTTTGAGAGTCATTGTTATTCATGATTGTTCCCATCATATTATCATGGAGGAGCCAAAGGATGTTCACAAATTTATCTCGGCAGCCAATTTTCAAAAGGACAGTCCACAGGGCAGGGCAATTTAGAGTGTCAAAGACCTTCGTCTGGTCAATAAATGGCATGTACAGGGGTTGGTTTTGTTCTCTGCATTTTTCTTGAAGCTGTTGAGCAGTGAAAATCATATCCACTGTCCCTCTAGAACAGGCATGGCCAAACTTGGCCCTCCAGCTGTTTTGGGACTACAACACCCATCATCCCTAGCTAACAGGATCAGTGGTCAGGGATGATGGGAATTGTAGTCTCAAAACATATGGAGGGCCAAGTTTGGTCATGGCTGCTCTAGAAGGTTGAAAACAATTTTGGGATTCAGGAAGAGTATCCTCTGATATACAGTGGTGCCTCGCAAGACGATATTAATTCGTTCCGCGAGTTTTGTCGTCTTGCGATTTTTTTCGTCTTGCGAAGCACAGTGTCAGGAAAGTTTTGGAAAAGCTTCAAAAATCACCAAAGTCTTTAAAAACCTCAAAAAAGGCTACCACGCCGTGTTCTATGAGTTGCTCCTCGAAGTCAAGTCGCAACTGTATTAACGGTGTTAAGAAAAAGGAAACAAACTTGCAAGACGTTTTTGTCTTGCGAAGCAAACCCATAGGGAAAATCGTCTTGCGAAGCAGCTCAAAAAACAAAAAACCCTTTCGTCTAGGGAGTTTTTTGTCTTGCGAGGCATTCGTCTTGCGAGGTACCACTGTAGTTAGGAGATGGTTTGCTAAGATCCTTGCAAGAATTTTGCCGGCTGCAGCTAATAAAAAGATGCTTCAATAATATCCTTTGTTTATAATAATTTTAACATATAAATTATAAAATGCACCACGAAACTTATCACTTATACAATCTTTTTAGACTTCCATCAGCACCTCTGATAATCCACCGTTTTGTCCACTTCTTATACATTTCTTAACTTTATATTGCCTTTAAGTCTCTTAACAAATTATCGTTTCCCTTATCTATTTTTGCAATATTTCCAATATTACTCCTCACAGAACTTCTTGCAAACCTACAAACGTCGTCTGGTCTTCACAAATACTTTTCAAATAGTCCGTAAATTTACTCCAGTCTTCCGTGAATTTCTGGTCCCGCCGGTTTCGAATTCTTCCTGTTAATTTATCTAATTCTGCATAGTCCATTAACTTCATCCTCCATTCTTCAATCGTCGGTAGTTCTTCTTGCTTCCATTTTTGGGCTAATAATATTCTTACTGCTGTTATTGCATATAAAAAGAGCTTACATTCTTTTCTATTTATATCACTCCCAACAATACCCAGTAAAAATGCTTCTCGTTTCTTTATAAATGTATATTTCAACATTTTTTTCAACTCATTATATATCATCTCCCAGAAGCATTTCACCTTTTTGCATTCCCACCACATGTGATAAAACGTTCCCTCTTTTTCTTTACATTTCCAACATTTATTACTGACTTTATACATTTTCGCTAACTTAACAGGTGTAATATACCATCTATACATCATTTTCATCACATTTTCTTTTAGGGCATTGCATGCAGTAAATTTTAAACCTTCTTTCCATAATTTTACCCAGTCACTCAGCTGTATATTATACCCAAAATCTTTGGCCCAGTGAATCATAACCGACTTAACCTCCTCGTCCTTCAAATGCCATTCAAGCAGCAATTTATACATTTTAGACAAAATTTTAGAATCATTACTTAATATCTCTAATTCAAACTTTGTTGTTGTTTTTTTTAAAGTGTTTATTAATTTTCCAATAAAAACATCTAATTAAAATATCAAATCAAATATCGGCTATGGGGTGGCGTCGCAGGAGTGTCAGTCCATCCCTTGCTCCGTGACCCAGTGCCCCTGCCGTCTGCCACATCGGCAATCTGGGGCAAACGGCGAGTCATCGAGACAGTCCTCCCCTGCCCTGGGGAGGCTGCCAGGGCTAATTACCCCCATATTAGCCCTGAATTATCGGAACAGCTGAAGTCCGATCGTGTGGGATCCGCCATTTTCCACCGCTGGAAACAGGAAGTCGTCTAATTCAAACTTTGATCCACTTTCATCAAATCCTTTTTCTTTAGAGTCCTGTTTAAACATTTCATTGACCTGGCGATAATGTAACCAATCATTAACATATTCTTTAATTTCTTCATATGGTTTCATTTTCCATTTACTTCCTTCCATATATATTAATTTCCCATATGTTATCCATTTCCCACTCATATTGACCTTTTTCACACTCATCGCTTCTAATGGGAATAACCAATGTGGTGTTTTTTCATTCCAATAGGTTTTTATACCTATCCCAAATTTCTATTAGAGATCTTCGAAATATATGGCTTCCAAATCCTTTGTGGACTTTTGTCTTATTATACCATAAATATGTGTGCCACCCAAATCTATTATCATAACCTTCTAAATCCAGCAATTCCGTATTTTCTATTTTCATCCATTCCTTCAACCAACAGAGGCACGATGCTTCATAATACAATTTCAAATCTGGCAGGGCGAAGCCTCCTCTTTCTTTAGCGTCTGTTAATAACTTAAACTGAATTCTCGGCTTCTTTCCCTGACAGATATACCTTGAAATTGTTTTTTGCCACTCTATAAATATTACTGCCCCTTTGATTATTGGAATTGTCTGAAACAAAAATAACATCTTTGGTAGCACATTCATCTTTATAGCTGAAATCCTTCCCCAAAATGATAACTTCATCCTTCCCCATATTTCTAGATCTCTTTTAACCCTATTCCACACCGGTGTATAATTATTTTGGAAAAGATCAATATTTTTAGGAGTTATTCAAATTCACAAATACTTAACTCTTTTAACAACTTCTATACCTATTTGTTGCTGCAATATTTCTGCCAGGTCCTGTTTCATGTTTTTAACTAGTATCTTAGTTTTCTTTTTGTTCAATTTAAAAACTGCCACCTGCCCAAACTGTTCTATCTCCTCTAATACTTCTTTAACACTTGTGATTGGCTCTTCAACTGTTAATACCAAGTCATCGGCAAAGGCTTTCACTTTGTACTCATTTCGACCAACTGAAATTCCCTTTATTAACTCATTCTTCTTTATTGATCTTAAGAAGACTTCCAATACCGATATGAATATGTCATTACCGAGGAGACAGGGTTAGTCGTTGTTTGAGGACTATCCCTTCCTCCAGGTCTGGTCCTGACCGGAAGGATACAGTAATCAGCAAGGGAAACCCACATGACCTGAAAGTGTTGCTGTGCAATGCCAGGTCAATGATGAATAAAACCACTGCCATCCACAACCTGATTGTGGATGGAGGATTTGAGCTGGCATGTGTGACAGAGACCTGGTTAGATGAAGCAGATGGGCCTGTCCTTGCCGCTGCTTGCCCACCAGGTTTCACTTATGCACAGCAACCCAGGTCATGTGGGCGGGGGGGGGGTCGCAGTGATTTTTAGGAAGTCATTAGTCTGCACCAGGCGTCCTATTGGGAAAACCCAGTTCTCTGAGTGCATGTTCTGGAAGTTGGGCAATAGGGGCAGTACAGGATTCCTATTGGTGTACCGACCTCCCCGCAGCACCAAGGATTCCCTGCCCGAGCTGCTTCAGGTCGTGGCGGATATGCTCCTGGAGACACCTAGCTTGGTTGTCCTGGGGGATTTTAACATCCATGCCGACACGACCTTACAAGGGGCGCCTCGGGACTTAGTGGAAAGCATGGCCTCCATGGGGCTCTCCCTGAATAAGTTTGGCCCAACTCATAGCCGTGGACATGCCTTAGACTTGGTGTTTACCTCTACGGATGTTGGTGATCTGACACTAACTAAAAGCGAAACAAAAGAAGTGCCATGGTCAGATCACTTCCTGGTGCAACTGGACTTCTCTGCGACCCTTCCCCTCTGCAGGGAGGTGGGACCGATTCGGATGGTCCGCCCCCGCTACTTAATGGATCCAACTGGTTTCCAGAGAATGGTAGGGGATGCTTTATCCCATGTTGATGGCCTTTCAGCTGATTCCCTGGTGGCCCGCTGGAATGTGGAGTTAACCAGGGCTATCGACTGTCTGGCTCTGAAGCGCCCTCTCCAATTGCATGGAGCCCGGACAGCCGCGTGGTTTTCCCCGGAGCTGAGGGCGATGAAACAATAATTGAGACAGCTAAAGCGCCAGTGGCGGAAAACTCATTCTGAATCAGACCGGACACAGGCTAGAGCTCAACGTCGAGCCTACCAAGTGGCAATGGCGACGGCGAAGAGGGCCTTCTTCGCTGCCTCCATTGCATCTGCAGAAAACAGCAGCAGGAGACTTTTTCAGGTGGTTCGCAATCTATCGGAACCACCTGCACCACCGGGGCCTGGTAGGGACCCCAAGATCTCCTGCAATGCTTTTGCAAAGTTTTTTGCAGATAAAGTCGCTCAGATTTAGAAGGAGGTAGACTCCGCCGTGGGAGCAGGGCCAGGGCGGGAGAGTGCTAGATTTCTGTCTAGTACTGTTACATGGGATCAATTCCAATCTGTTACCTCTGAGGATGTGGACAGGCTGCTTGGACAAGTGAAACCGACCACCTGTCTCCTTGATCCTTGCCCATCCTGGCTGATAAAAGCCGGGAAGGGCTGGGTGATGGGCTCTGTGGGGTGGTGAATGCTTCCCTCTGTGAAGGAGCCTTCCCAGACCCGCTGAAAGAGGCGGTCATTAAACTGCTTCTTAAAAAAACATCTTTAGACCCAGCCAATTTGGCCAACTATCGCCCAGTCTCAAATTTACCATTCTTGGGCAAGGTGATTGAGCGGGTGGTTGCCGAACAACTCCAAGCACGCCTGGAGGATGCGGACCATTTGGATCCCTTCCAATCAGGATTCAGGCCTCACCATGGGACTGAAACTGCCTTGGTCGCACTGGTCGATGATCTCCGGCGGGCTAGGCTCTCCTTAGCTTGGCGCACGCGTGCTTGATTCATTGGGGGACGTTGCAGGGATACAGTATTGGTGTGCCTGTGTGTAGTGTGGAAGTGGTGAGCAGTGTGTCTGTAGCGGTCTTTTGTGTTGCGTTGGAGCTTGCTGCCTCCTCAATTGGGGGTGCTTTTCGTGTGTGTTGCGGCAGTGTTTGGGAGGAGAATGCGTGGGGGTCCCAGAGCTGGGAATGCAAGCAATTTACAGCTGATCCCCCCCCCCATATTCTTTCCACTGAAACAATTGCCTGTCTGGTCTCCTGGCCCCTGTTCCCCCCCCCGCCTCTTTCTGCTCTGGGGCTTTGCCGGGTCCAGTGTAGCAGGTGACCCCTGCTCTGTTGACCCCAGCTTTGTTATTTGTTCATTGAGCGGCAGCGGTTTAAATAAATAGCCCCGTTCAGGGAAGTTTTTAATGTGTGATTTTACTGTATTTTTGGTTTCTGTGGAAGCCGCCCAGAGTGGCTGGGGAAACCCAGCCAGATGGGCGGGGTACAAATAATAAATTATTATTATTATTATTATTATTATTATTATTATTATTATTATTATTAAATAAACAAAAAGAGTGTGTCGCTGCAGGTTACAAATTCCCCTCTCCTCCCTATTATTGCCTCCCCCCCTCCCATGATTTCTGCTTGTTTGAAAATTTTACCCCCCTGTGGCGATCACACAGGGTCCCCGGACATTTGACGGTCTATTGATCCCTGTGCCACCACTGTGATTGCTTCCCCGCTGCCACCAACCCGTTTCTCTCGGGTACACACAGAGTTCAGACAGTTGTTAACATTAAATCAAATAAGCAAGTTTGTTTTATAAGCATTAATAAGGTTATGGTTTCAGATAATTTTTCTTGTCAGTTTCTTAATCTTAGTTTCTTTACCGACCTATACCTTCCTAATAAGTTCTAACTGATTATCCCAACTGTCTATCTGACTCCTCCTAACAGTTCCTCTCACTCTCTCACATCAAAACTAGACCAACCCACAGATTTATCCTCCCTCTTCCTTCTCCAACTCCCAACTGACTTCCCAACAACTCCAACTCTAACTCCTCCCCTTGGGTTCCCACTGGCCAATCACTTCACACTCATTTAACCCTTTCCTTATGACCCACCTAGGAGGGCAAACACTACATACCTCCCCCCTTAAGAAGACTGACTCAGGAGGGATAACTTAACCTAGTTATTCTCCTGATCAATCAGCATTACATATCTAATGCAAATAAACATTTACTAACCTGTTATTACACCCTTCACATCCCACATAACATTGGTACATCAATTACTTTGTTCTAGTAAAATATACATTTATACACAAAACCTGTTACATATTAGTTATTGAGTTAACTACAGAAAAATTTTAACTGTGCACTAGTTAACTTTCAACCGCAGGTCTTCTTTATAAGGCATCTGCAACGGTGTTCAGGGACCCTTTCACATTTTTAATTGTAAAATTAAAGTCTTGCAGCAATAGGGCCCACCTCATCAACTTACTGTTATTCTTCCTTGTTCTCAGCCACAGCAAGGGTGAATGGTCAGTACATAAGATAAAAGTTCGGCCCCAGATGTACGGCTTCAGTTTCTGTAATGCCCACACGATGGCAAGGCATTCCTTCTCGATGGTCGAAAAATGTATTTCCCTTGGAAGTAAATTCTTGCTTATGAAGGTGATGGGATGCAGGTCGTCCTTCTCTCCCTGTTGGCACAGCACAGCCCCGATCCTGGCATTGGATGCAGCGGTGAATACGGTGAACTCACGATCATAATTAGGAGCAACAAGGACTGGATCTGATGTCAAGGCGCTTTTTAAGGCATCAAAGGCCTGCTGACACGCTGCTGTCCATTTGACCTTATCTGGCTCCTTCTTCCGAGTTAGGTCAGATAAAGGCGCTGCTAACTCACTAAATTTGGGAATAAAATTTCGATAATAACTGGCTAGTCCTAGGAAAGCTCTGACTTTCTTCTTGGAGGTAGGGGCAGGCCATTTTGAAATGGCTTCTACCTTTGTCTCTAAAGGTTTCATCACTCCTCCTCCCAACATGTGTCCCAGGTATTGAATAATCGAGCCCCCTATCTGGCATTTGCTAGCTTTGATGGTTAAGCACGCCTCTTTAATTCGCTGTAGCACTATCCCTAAGTGCTCTTTGTGTTTATCCCAAGTTGGACTGTACACAGCAATATCGTCTAAATAAGCAACTGTGAACTCTCTTAATCCGTTCAGGATTTTGTCCACCAGTCGCTGAAAAGTGGCTGCCGCATTCTTTAAGCCAAAGGGCATTACTTTAAACTCAAACAGCCCTAAGGGACTTCTGAACGCAGTTTTCTCTTGGTCCTTAGGTTCCATTTTTACTTGATAGTACCCCTTTGTTAAGTCTAGGCAGGTGATGTAATGACACTGACCTATAGCTTCGATCAAGTCATCTAAACGCGGCATTGGATATGCATCTGCTTTAGTGACATGGTTCAGCTTCCTATAATCCAGGCAAAATCTGATAGATCCACCAGGTTTGTCTAATAACATTATGGGTGCTGCCCAGGGGCTTTCCGAAGGGGTTATGATCCCTGCCTTCAACATCTCCCTGTAAGCTTGTGGGATTACTAACTGCCTTCTTATTTCGTTCCCCCCTCTGGATGGTATGGCAAGGACTTCTCTATATAATAGTCCATTGCTTAGACAGAATCGCTCAGGACTTTCAGGGATTAAAGGAACGTCAGATTTGGCTGCCTCAAAACAATTAACTAAATCAGCATCTTCTTTCTGTTCTTGGGCAAAACTATGTTTTTGGTTTTTATAAAAGGAACCAGCAGGGCTTCATTTCTCCCCTCAGCTCTGTTCCTCAGCTCTGTCTCCTTTGGCAACAGTAGTATTCCCCTCAGCATCGGGTGACTGTTGACCCCCCTTGGAGCGAGTAACTACAAAAGAACTCTGTACATGCTCTAAGAAATCCCATCTGATCAGCACAGCAGTGGGAATCTCCTCAGAAATAGCAACCTGCCACTTTCCTGACCAATCTTGGAACTTAACATGGATTTCTGCAACTGGTAATACCTCAGGGTGTTTTGAAATTCCTTTTAATCGCATAACTTTTCCTGGAATTATTTTGGTGGGGCAGATTATCTCTGGGTGGACAATTGTGACTTGCGAACCTGTATCTTTTAACCCTAGAAATCTCCTCCCTTCAATTCAAATAATTTCCCCAGCATTTTTCAAAAGAAGATTGTCTTGTTTTATAGCATAGCAATGTGCCACTTTAGCCTCCACCGCTTCAGCAGGCTTCGGCCTATCCTGACTAGCTTGGCTCTCCTCAGCTGCTTTGATACAATATGTTTTTTTCAGAGGGCTAATATTGACAGACTTTTCCCCTCCAGCTCTACAATTAAAACTTTTGTGGCCAAATTTTCCACATCCCTAGCATTTCAGTTCTTAGGGATTTGTATAATTTGTTTTCCACCCTTTCTCCTCAGTGAGACTGGTGTTTGCTTGGGCTTCGTCATTTTGCCCTTTGGACAATGGCCTATTTCCCTTGTCTGTCTCTGAAGATGGGTTTCCCTTTGCCTGTTGGAATCTATTTCTGGTAGTCCCCCACACTTTCCTGCCAAAACTTGGTTCATCAAACCTATGGTCCCTTATTTCATTTATTTGGTCAGCTAAGTTAGTGGCTTCTTGAACCGATTGAGGGTGTCTTTCCTTTATAAGATATTTTAATTGGCCGTTTATCGTTTCATAAAATTGTTCCAGAGCAAACACTTCTCTGATTTTTGGAACAGAGTCTGCCCTCTCCTGTTCTAACCATTTTGTGAGGTAGTTTGAAATTTTAGCCCCAAGCTGAGCGTATGTTTCCTCCCTCACACTTCTAAATTTCTTTCTCAGTTGTTCTGAGGTAATCCCAAACCTGGTGTATATTAGTTGCTTAAACATATCAAAATTTTTGGATTGGTCCTCTGACATTTGAGCATAAATTTCAGCTAATGCACCACTCATTTTGGCTCTAAGTATCTTCATATTATCTTCATCTTTCACTTGAAAATCTTGACAAGCTCTTTCAAATGATATAATAAAAGCCTCAGGGCTATCTTTTTCCTTAAACTCAGGAAAACGCTTTAAATCTACCTTCACTTGAGTTTGACTACTGGTATTATTACTATTATTTTGATTCTCCATAGCTGCTAATACCAGTTTCCTCATCTTCAGCTGAAATTGCATTCTTTCACTCTCACTTTCCCTCTCATGTTCAGCCCTAATTCTTTCGCTCTCACTTTCCTTCTCAGCTCTAATTCTTTCACTCTCCTGCTCAGCCCTAATTCTTTTGCTCTCACTTTCAGCTTTGATTCTTTCTATTTCTTGTGCAGATCTAATATTTTCTAATTCCAATTTATATTTTTGTTCTAACTTCCACTTTACAAATTCTTCAGAGAATTTTGGATCTCCTGCCTCAGGTTGAATATTAGTTACATTTTCTAAACTCTGCTCTTCCCTCTGAGGATTTCCGTTCTCCTCTCCTTCAGAACTTTCATAAGTTGTTTCCCTCACAGGGTTTCTTATCTTTTTGTGTGGCATAATGTGTGAGTGAGAATTGTCAGTAAATTAACAAAATAAGAGAAATTTCCTCTCAGTACTGTTCCCTCTGGCTAGGCTTCTCTCAAGACTCTGGTCCCAAAGTTCTGCTATGAGTTTTCTCTCTAACCCTTCAAGCTTTACTTCCTCCGACCACAAGCCTAAAACCTCTGCCAGAACAGATTTTGAGCTCTCTTTCTCCTTGTTATTTTGGCTTTGCGGCTTATCTTGGGTATTTTACAACTACACACTCGGGCTAGGTAATCACTTCACAGATTTACCCTTCCCCCTCCAGGTGTATTGTTTTCCCCAACACAGGTGTATCTATCTGATCCCGCCTCAATCGTATTGATTTGGATCCCGCTGCTGCCGTCGCTTTTGTGATGCCTAGGTGCAGCAATCTAAATATCCCACCGCAGGTTATTGATTGGATCCCACCGGTGTTATCCCAACACTTGCATACCACTTTTGTGGTGGCAGGTATTGTTGTTATCCCACCGCTGCCGACACTTTTGTGGCGATCACACAGGGTCCCCGGACGTTTGACGGTCTATTGATCCCTGTGCCACCACTGTGATTGCTTCCCTGCTGCCACCAACCCGTTTCTCTCGGGTACACACGGAGTCCAGACAGTTGTTAACATTAAATCAAATAAGCAAGTTTATTTTATAAGCATTAATAAGGTTACGGTTTCAGATAATTTTTCTTGTCAGTTTCTTAATCTTAGTTTCTTTACCGACCTATACCTTCCTAATAACTTCTAACTGATTATCCCAACTGTCTATCTGACTCCTCCTAACAGTTCCTCTCACTCTCTCACATAAAAACTAGACCAACCCACAGACTTATCCTCCCTCTTCCTTCTCCAACTCCCAACTGACTTCCCTCCAACTCTAACCCCTCCCCTTGGGTTCCCACTGGCCAATCACTTCACACTCATTTAACCCTTTCCTTATGACCCACCTAGGAGGGCAAACGCCACCCCCCTTTTAATATTTTAATGTATTATCTTAGTGAAAAAGGCAAACTTCCTATCAAACTATCATTCTGACTGAAGATGAAAAGTGTCCCCGGATTCATTGAAAAAAAATCTGGTAACCTTAGCTTATACCATAGTTTATTGGCCCATAGATGGTCTTTGCGGCTTTAAAGAAGCCCTGTGCATCACGAGTATTGGCTAAGTGCTGGATCTCTTGAGCTTTTAAATCCACCAGGTGGCATAGGTTTTTTTCTTAATGGCACACATCTATATCTATATCTATATCTATATCTATATCTATATCTATATCTATATCTATATCTAACAGATTGATGTTGAATCCTGACAAGACAGAAGTACTGTTTTGGGGGGACAGGAAGCGGGCGGGTGTGGGGGATTCCCTGGTCCTGAATGGGGTAACTGTGCCCCTGAAGGACCAGGTACGCAGCCTGGGAGTCATTTTGGACTCACAGCTGTCCATGGAGGCGCAGGTTAACTCTGTGTCCAGGGCAGCTGTTTACCAGGCTATGACCCTACCTGCCCGCGGACTGTCTCGCCAGAGTGGTGCATGCTCTAGTAATCTCCCGCTTGGACTACTGCAACGCGCTCTACGTGGGGCTACCTTTGAAGGTGACCCGGAAACTGCAATTAATCCAGAATGCGGCAGCTAGACTGGTGACTGGGAGTGGCCGCCGGGACCACATAACACTGGTTCTGAGAGATCTGCATTGGCTCCCAGTATGTTTCCGAGCACGATTCATAGTGTTGGTGCTGACCTTTAAAGCCCTAAACGGCCTTGGTCCTGTATACCTGAAGGAGCGTCTCCACCCCAATCGTTCAGCCCGGACACTGAGATCCAGCGCCGAGGGCCTTCTGGCAGTTCCCTCATTGCGAGAAGTGAGGCTACAGGGAACCAGGCAGAGGGCCTTCTCGGTAGTGGCGCCTGCCCTGTGGAACGCCCTCCCATCAGATGTCAAAGAGATAAACTACCTGACATTCAGAAGACATCTTAAGGCAGCTCTGTTCAGGGAAATTTTTAATATTTAACGCTGTACTGTTTTTAACACTTGATTGGGAGCCGCCCAGAGTGGCTGGGGAAACTCAGCCAGATGGGCGGGGTATAAATAAATAAATTGTTGTTGTTGTTGTTGTTGTTGTTGTTATATATAATTAGTTTTCCAATATACACCCAATAATAGCCAAATTATAACAATAACAATTAATTTTAGTGGCGCTGTTTCTATCTCTTTGTCAGATCTGAAAGGCCTTCCTTTTCTTGTCGATAATGCATTCGATCTCATTGTCATTCTCATCAAACCAGTCCTGGTGTTTCTTGGTTTGGCATCCAATAGTTTGTTTGCAGGCTGCAATAATGGATGTTTTTAGCTTGGTTCAGTGTTCCTCAGTGTTATCAGGGAATGCCGAATGCAGATGGTCCTTAAGAGTTGTCTGGAAGCAATCCTGTTTAAAAGGATCTTCAAGCCTGCGTTGAGGTATAATCTTGATAGCCATCGTTGAACCTATTAATTGGTGATCTGTCCAGTAGACCACCAATTAATACAGATGGATTTGGTGCATTAATATGTAAATTAACATGCTCTTTGATATATGGAGCTGGCATAGAGGCTAAGGGACTAACCTGGAAGTCTCCAGTGCAAATTTCACTTCTGCCATTAACTCATTAAATAAAACAACAGACAGGGTGGTGATACATTGACTACTGCAATCAACACAAGATAATATCACCAAGGCAACTATCTGCAAACAAACACTAAACGTTCATAAAAACAGCAAAAGTAGTTTCTTTCCCAAATGGGTTTTTATCTTCAACAATAGCAAACACAGTAAATAAAGAGTTCACTTGTAATATATCAGTGATTCAGTGCTTGGAGTTCGTTCCAGTAATCCAGCGTTTCGTCACTAAAGAGCTTAGTCATCAACCTTTCAAAATCAATTGTAACAGAATTGCACTGAGTTAACAAATAGAATAAGGAAAATTAAAAATATGTTGAGAATGCATATAATAATAATAATAATAATAATAATAATAATAATAATTTATTTGTACCCCGCCCATCTGGCTGGGTTTCCCCAGCCACTCTGGGCGGCTTCCATAGAAACCAAAAAACACTAAAATATCATACATTAAAAACTTCCCTGAACTTCCCTTAAGATGTCTTCTGAATGTCAGGTAGTTGTTTATCATTTTGACATCTGATGGGAGGGCATTCCACAGGGCGGGCGCCACTACCGAGAAGGCCCTCTGCCTGGTTCCCTGTAGCTTTGCTTCTTGCAATGAGGGAACCGCCAGAAGGCCCTCGGTGCTGGACCTCAGCGTCCGGGCAGAACGATGGGGGTGGAGACGCTCCTTCAGGTATACTGGGCTGAGGCCGTTTAGGGCTTTAAAGGTCAACACCATCACTTTGAATTGTGCTCGGAAACGTACTGGGAGCCAATGTAGGTCTTTCAAGACCGGTGTTATGTGGTCTCAGCGGCCACCCCCAGTCACCAGTCTAGCTGCCGCATTCTGGATTAGTTGTAGTTTCCGAGTCACCTTCAAAGGTATCCCCACGTAGAGCGCATTGCAGTAGTCCAAGCAGGAGATAACTAGAGCATGCACCACTCTGGCGAGACAGTCCGCGGGCAGGTAGGGTCTCAGCCTGCGTACCAGGTGGAGTTGGTAGACAGCTGCCCTGGATACAGAATTGACCTGCGCCTCCATGGACAGCTGTGAGTCCAAAATGACTCCCAGGCTGCACACCTGGTCCTTCAGGGGCACAGTTACCCTATTCAGGACCAGGGAGTCCTCCACACGAGCCCGCCCCTCTGTCTTGTCAGGATTCAACTTCAATCAATTAGCCGCCATCCATCCTCCAACCGCCTCCAGGCACTCACACAGGACCTTCACCGCTGTCAGCGCTGCCCAAGGTCCCAGCTCACACAAGACCAACGCTGCTTCTTCCTCAAGTAAAAAGGTCTTTATTGAAGTTCAGTTTCATTTCCAGGCGCGCAGCGCGCAACGCTACGTCTATGCCTCAGACCGTAGAAGTCCCATCTGAATCTCCTCCCCCCTGATACCAGCTTAAGATTCTAGCCTTACTCCACCTCTTCCTCTGTTCCTTCTTTCTCTGGGTCCTCCTGCTAGTCGGAGTTTCAGCCCTCCTAGATTCTTCTGACGCTGAGTCCCCCGACTCTTCTCCCCCCCTCCTTCGGGCTTTAGGACCTGGCTCCCAATCCGGGTTTTCTGCTGTCCCGCGCTCCTCCACATTTGAACTTGGCGCGCGCGCGCAGCCTCCCACTTTCCTTCTGACCGTTACACTTGTGTCACTGCTCCCTCTTTCGGGGAGGCTAGCTGGACCTGGCCTTCCCTCCGTTTCCCCACTCCCCGATGGGGGCGTGGTTACCCCTGACTCATCTTCTCTCCCCGCTGGAGGAGAAGCTGGTCCTGACTCATGTGACTCTTCCCCCCCACTGTGCTCTGGTGGGGGAACTGGTCCTGATCCTCCGCTACTCCCTTGGGAGTCCCCTCTGGTTCCTTGTTTATGGAGCGTCCCCCCTGGGACTCCCCTCGCCCTTATCATAGGCGCCCCCTCCTGGGAATCTTCTGATTCGCTGGAGAAGCTCATGGAATCTCTCGGGCCACTGTCATATTCCCCTACGCTCCCCTCTGATTCCTCTCCTCCGCTCTCTATTTGCTCTCTCCCCTGCTCTTCTGCTCCTGAGCCTCTGACATCCATCCCCCCCTCGAAGCCTCCCCTTCCCCCCTCCCCCTCTTCGGGTGTGGGTTCCGGGTGCTCCAGCGCTGGGGGTGTGAGTGCTGGCTTCCGTTCTCTCCCCCTGGTGTGCAACCGGCCAGCGGGATCAGGCCCCCCCACGATGGGTTCGTCGACATCGACTTCCTCTGCTTCCATTTCTCTGCTGTCGTGCTCAAAACCAGGATCCTCCCCCCATACGTCCATGTCCTCCTCTCCACCCGGTCCCTCGGGTGAGGCTGTGTGCAAGGGCCCCCTCAGCAGTTCCCTGCTCCACCCCACTTCTGGTTGAGTGTCCCACCAATAGGAGCGGTCCGTGACAAACCCCGAGAGCGACCCCTCCTGGGAGCTCGTCCCAGGCGTCGGCTCCTCATCTGAGGAGAAACCCTGGAACGTGCTGGCTGACAGTGTGGGTGTGAAAAGCCAGTCGTCGAAATACTCCGCCGGCATGGGTCTGTGTGGGAAGAGCGAATGGAACTCGTCTTTGAGGTAGTGCTCCTCCACGGCATAGCACTTTGGAGGCCGATGGTGTCCGAGGGGTCCGGCACACTTCTCTGCGCGGCTTCTGCTCTTCCCCCAGGGACCTTTGACTCAGCAGAGCTTGTAAAACACAGCGGAACAGAAGCTTGAACGCTCTTCGTGTGAGGGCAATAATTCAGGCTGGACACAGCAGTCTCCTTATCTTTAAAGTCTTTATTCCTTAGCAAAACACAACATCTATAAATCTCCTGGCGACAGTTCGCACATCGCTGCTCTCTTCTCGGAGCAAACACGCACACTGAGAGACGCAGTAAAACCCTCCCTTCAGTGTTCTAAACTCCTCCTCAGAATGTGAGGCGTCACTCAGAACTTTTAACCCTGTAAGTTCTGAGCCTCTCCTAACACCCCCTCTCGAATCACGTTCTGAGAGGACTTCTGAGTGTTCAACACTTTTCCAATTGCCTTCCGCCCCTTCCTGGCATCGTTGTTAGGCACCTGTTGAACTTCACAAACCTTAGGTTCGCACTGTGCGAAACCAACCCACGCATTTGTGACCTGAAACCTCTCAGGTGGAATTCCCTTTGTAGCCCGCGATGACCGCCTGGGCACAAACTGGGGTGCTCCTTTTGACCCACTGGGGCCAGCGTGTGCGTCTTCCTCATCAGAAGACTCCCCCTCTGACTTGACACGTCTGTGAGCTTTCTCCATTATGCGCACAGGAGATGAGGGCTCACTCTTGGACACTCCTTTAACAACCTGTGGAGACGCCCTACTCTGTTCAGGGTCCTGGTCTCCACCAGCAGGTTCAGGCTCTGGCTCTCCTTCCTCCTCAGAGTCAGACAGACAATCTGAGTGAACGTCAGAGCGCACTTTGCGCCTTGCCCAACCATCCTGCTCAAAGAACTCAGCCTGTTTACTGACCAGAAGCTTGGTCTGATCACCTTCTGGGTATGCGAATCTCCACCCTTTTGTCGCAGGCTCATATCCACAGAAGATCATTTCCTGGTACCTTGGGCCACCCTCCTGCTGCAGAAACTTTGGTACAGGCACCATGGCTCTGCTACCAAAAGTGCGAAAGAAATGCACAAGCGGCTTCTGCTGATGAAGCAGGAAATACGGGGTGTCACCTACCACTGCATTGTAGCACCTGTTCATCGTGAAATTGGCTGTCTTTACCGCCTCCCCCCAAAAACTTTGAGGCAAACCAGAGTCATCCAGTAGAATCTCTGATGCTTGAACCAGAGCTTTACTCCTAAGCTCTGCCACACCACTGTCCTGAGGAGAAGTCACCTTGTGACGTATCCCCCTCTGGCGAAAGAAACCCTTTAGAGCAGACCCAGTGACCTCTGAACCTCGGTCACATTTGAACCCCTGCACCTTGGTGGAGAACCTTAGTTCCACCTCTGCAACCCAATCTTTGATAAGTTGTGTTGCCTCCTCCTTTGTTTTCAGCGTGAAAGCCCATGCGTTCCGCGTATAATCATCTGTCAGCACCGCCAGCCACTTGGCCTTGCCCAGACTTGGCTGTGGCATATCAAAAAGGTCTGCATACACAAGCTCAAAAGGCTTTGTGGTTACTCTCTCCACCCTGGGATCATTAAATCCCTTGTTTCTGGCTTTTCTGCAAGCCCTGCAATTCAAAGGTTGACCACATTCTTTTACCTTGCATCCTTTGGTGCACTCTGATAACATCTGAACGTCCTCACAGGACCCATGTGACATTCTCTTGTGCCACACGCAAGCACACGACACATGAGTGTGATCAGTGGCTTTCCCAGTATTCCCCTCACCCTCCAGAGGTGTTTCCAGAACAAAGAGGTTGTTCTGATCTTTCTCAACACTTATTAGCTGTTTCCCCCCTCTGGAAATTGTACAAACATTTTTTTCAAAACTCACTGAATATCCCTCCTGTAAAAGACACGGTACAGACAACAGGCAATGTTTTATCTCAGGCACGAAATAAACCTTCAATTCAGCCTGTAAGAAAGAGATAAACATGTTAGCAACATGGGTTACACGTCCCTGTGAACCTGTAGCAAATTTAACTGTTTTCTCAGTTGAAACAGCCTTGCAGTTCCACATTTGTCCATCAGGTGGCGCTGTGACCAGATGGGCATTCGCAGCCGAGTCAACAACCCAACGTAGGACCCTCCCCCCTCCGGAGTTGTCCTTCTTTGTTGCCTTAGCAACTGACTTCCTGCTGCCCCCGACCTTGGGGTTCCCCTGCAGGTGTTGGTGTTGTCCAAAACAACCATAGAGGCAGTCAGCTGATAAGCGTTCCCACGCCTGCCCCCTCTGCAGGCCCAGTTGCCATGGAAACCCGGCTGGTTCCCATGGGAAGCGACCTTGGAAACATCCTGCCCTGGCTCCCTTGCTCTCTGTGGGCAGCTGCGACGCAGATGGTCAGCCGAAGCACAAACAAAACATCGCCGAGTGGAAAACTTTGCAAACTTGCCTTTGGTCTTCTCTGCCCCCCCAACCTTTCCAGCAGCACTCCCTGAAGCTTTTCTGCTGTTGGGAAAATGGCCTTTGGCTTCTGCTGTGGTTTCTCTGCAAACCCCCTCCAGCTCCTGCCAAACAGCCTGGGCACTCTCAAGACCCTTGGAATGGCCTGCACCCCCAATCTCAGGTGCAAAGTTCAGCTCTTCAGCACGCAGCTCATGTGTAGGGGCATTCTGGCAGCCCTCCAACACAGTCCCAGCCCCCTCTGGGCCTTCTGGGCGTCCCTCAGCCCCTCCTGGGCTTCCAGCCCCCTCTGGGCTTCCAGCCCCCTCTGGGCTTCTTGGGCGTCCCTCAGCCCCTCCTGGGCTTGGTGCCTCCTTTGAGCAGCTCTCAGCCCCTCCTGGGCTTGGTGCTTCCTCAGAGCAATTCTCAGCCCCCTCTGGCCTGGCTCCCACTGTCTTCTTCAGTGCCTGCCTTCTCCCGGCCCAGGGCTTGCTCCCGTCCACCTTATCAAAAGGGATTGACGATTTCTGGCTGTCTGCCATCTCTCCCCCGGGGCCCGGCCTACTTACGATACAGTAGCACCTCCCGGTCCGGCAAATCCTTCCCAGCGAGCTCCCTTCGCTCTAGCTGGCTCCAGCTACTCCTTAGCTGGCCTTTGGCTGCTGGCCTCTCACACGCACGAACGTTGCTTATCTTAATTGCTGATCTTCCATAACCTTTGGAGGCCGATGGTGTCCGAGGGGTCCGGCACACTTCTCTGCGCGGCTTCTGCTCTTCCCCCAGGGACCTTTGACTCAGCAGAGCTTGTAAAACACAGCGGAACAGAAGCTTGAACGCTCTTCGTGTGAGGGCAATAATTCAGGCTGGACGCAGCAGTCTCCTTATCTTTAAAGTCTTTATTCCTTAGCAAAACACAACATCTATAAATCTCCTGGCGACAGTTCGCACATCGCTGCTCTCTTCTCGGAGCAAACACGCACACTGAGAGACGCAGTAAAACCCTCCCTTCAGTGTTCTAAACTCCTCCTCAGAACGTGAGGCGTCACTCAGAACTCTTAACCCTGTAAGTTCTGAGCCTCTCCTAACAAGCACGGCACCCACTCGTTGGCGCTGGCCGGAGTACCCTCCCTGGCGAGGAGATATTCAACTCCCTCTTCCCCCCATCTGGAGTCCAAAATCTCCGTGACCTCGTTGAGTGGCGTCGCCCTCTGTGGTCCCTCCCCTGTTGGCGATGGGCTACGTGGGGCTGGTGCGGTCCCTGGCGCCTGAAACCTGTGGGGTGCCTTGTAAGGTGTGAGCACTGACCTGTGAAAGACTGGGTGCATTCTGGAGCCCTCCGGGAGTGTCAACCGGTAGGCCACTGGATTGATTTGTGCCGCGACCTGGTAAGGTCCCAGCTGCTTGTGTCCTAGCTTCTTCTTAGCTAGCGTTCTGGCCGGCACTGCCTGAACTGCTAACCAGACCCAGTCCCCTACCTGTATGTCTTCCCCAACCCTCCTGTGCCTGTCTGCCTGCATCTTGTAGGCGTGTTTCGCGAGTTCCAAGTGCCTTCGGAGTTGCTCATGGACCTCCTGTAACTCTGCGGCTAAGTGCTCTGCCCCCCGTGGCTCCCCCTCTGCCTCGGTCTCCAACCCCGGGAAGGTTCTGGGGTGGCGCCCATTGTTGGCGAAGAACGGTGTCACCCCTGTAGACCCGTGCTTCGTGTTGTTGTAGGCAAACTTGGCTAGCGGTAGGTAGTCCACCCAGGTCGAGGGCTGTTGATTGGCGTAGCATCGCAGGTACTGCTGCATGATGGCGTTGACCCTCTCCGCTTGTCCGTTGGTCTGCGGGTGTCGTGCCGACGCTAAGTTGATCTTGACGTTCAGGATGCCCAACAGCTTCTGCCAGAAGTTCGAGATGAATTGGCGGCCCCGGTCGGACAGGATGGACCGCGGCAAGCCGTGAGCTTTGAACACGTGATCTATGAACAGCTTGGCGGTCTGTTCCGCTGTGGCCACCTTCGCGCACGGAATGAAATGCGCCATCTTGGTGAAGAGGTCTACGATCACGAGTACCGCTGTTTTGCCGCGCGAGCTGGGCAGATCTGTAACAAAGTCCAGGGCCACTTTCTCCCATGGTTCGAGCGGCGTCTGCAGCGGTTCCAGCAGACCCGCCGGCTTCCTTTGTACTGGCTTGGCCCTTTGGCAGGTGTCACACCTGGAAACGTAATCCGCAACTTCTCCCCTCACCTTGGGCCACCAAAAGTCCCTGGTGACTAATTCCGCCGTCTTGTCCTTGCCGAAGTGCCCAGCGCTGGGCGCGTCGTGCAGCTGCTGCAAGACTCTCGCGCGAAGGTCGTCTCCCGGTACGTAGAGAGCCCCTTTACGGAGGAGTAGTCCGTCGCGTATCTGGAACTCGTCGTCCCTCGCTGTGCCGTTTCGCACCTCCTCCATCTTGGATTGCGCAAACGAATCCGCCTGTAGCGCGCGACGCACTGCGTCCAGGTCCACGGCGGCTGAAGCGCACGCCCACACCTCTGGTGCGAAAATGTGTTTGGCCGCTGCCGGTGCCACTTCCTCGAGATACTGCGGCTTCCTGGATAGCGCATCCGCCATGACGTTGTTGTCTCCCGGGATGTATTCTATCCGGAAATCGAAATCTGCAAAGAACTCCGCCCAGCGGATGTGTCTCTGGTTCAGGAACTTCGCCGTGCGCCAGTACTCCAGGTACTTATGGTCCGTGCGGACCTGCACTGTGTGTCTGGCTCCGACGAGGAAGTGCCGCCACGCCTTGAAGGCTGCATGAATGGCCAGCAACTCCCTGTCCCAGATGGTGTAGTTCTGCTCCGATGTGCTGAGCTTCCTGGAGTAGAATGCGCACGGTCTCCAGTCCCCTTGCGGATCTTGCTGCAACAGGACCGCCCCCACCGCTCTGTCCGAGGCGTCCGTTTCAACCCTCATCGGTTTGCTGGGGTTTACGTGTAGCAGCTGTTCTTCGGACGCGAAGAGACGCTTGAGCCTCCGAAAGGACTGCTCCGCCTGGTCCGTCCAGGTGAACTTCTTCTTCTTGGAGCTGAGGGTGTCCGTGATGGCCGCCGTCTCCTTCGCGAACCCCTTGATGAACTTGCGATAAAAGTTGGCGAAACCGACGAACTTCTGGACCTCCTTCCGGTTGCGCGGGCTCTTCCAGTCCAACACTGAGCGGACCTTGGCGCTGTCCATGGCAAGTCCCTTGTCGGACAGCTTGTAGCCCAGGAAATCCACCTCTGTCGTGTCGAACTGGCACTTCTCCAGCTTGGCGTAAAGTCTGTGCTCCCGTAGTCTCTGCAGGACCTCCTTGACGTCCTCCTCGTGCGCCTCCTGCGATTCCGAAAAGATCAGGATGTCATCTAAGAAGCAGACGCACTTCTTGTAGAGGAGTCCCGCTAGCACGTGGTGCATGAAAGCTTGGAAACAATGGGAGCCATTTTGGAGACCAAACGGCATGACTCTGTATTCATAGGTTCCTAAAGGCGTAAACATGGCTGTCTTCCACTCGTCGCCCTCCCGCATGCGTATAAGGTTGTAGGCCCCTCGTAGATCCAACTTGGTGAAGATCCGTCCCTTCCTCACCGTCGCGAGCAGGTCGTCAGTTTTGGGCATGGGGAATGCCGTGGGCTTTGTCCTGGAATTGATGATTCTATAATCCACTATGAGCCTCCGTTCGGGCGTGTCTCTCTTCTTCACGAAAAACACGGGACTGCCCCCCACTGCTTTGGATTCCCGGATGAATCCGCGCTTCAAATTGCGATCTATGAACTCCCTGAGTTCTTGCATTTCGTCTTCAGACATGGAGTACAGTCTCCCAGTCGGCAGCGTCGCCCCTGGCAGGAGGTCAATCTTGCAGTCGTAGGGCCTGTGGGGAGGCAGCTTGTCCGCTTCCTTCTCGCAGAAAACTTCCAAAAAGGCCCTGTACTTGTTGGGTACCGCTTGCACCATGCCGAGGTGTAGCTGCGGTTCATCCTCTTGCCCCTCTTCTTCCTGGCAGGTCTGGATGCAGTGCGCTGCGCAGTAGGAAGAGCAGAAGGTCAATTGCCGCTGGTACCACGCTAGTGCCGGGCTGTGCCTATCCAGCCAACTCATGCCCAACACTATGGGCATGTCCGACAGGTGGGTGACGTTGAAACTGATGACTTCGCGGTGGTTCCCAATTTGCATCACCAGAGGCGGTGTCTGCTGTACCACCTCTCCTCCCAGTATCTTCCTGCCATCTACCGTGACAACATTTAGGGGCATCGTGGCTGGCAGGAGTGCTATGCGATGCTGCTTGACGAAGTCCACTCCTACAAAGTCTGCATTGCTACCAGAGTCAATGGTAATAGGGACCTCCAGGGTGAGCCCATCGGGCAGCTGGAGCGATGCGGTGAGTTACACCACTGGTTTGGGTGGGAGGGGGTCTGTGGGCTGCAAAATCTCTGGGGACTGCTTCACTGACTCGCCTGGTTGAGCCCCAGTGCTTCTGTCTCCAACCAGGCTCCTCCGTTTCCCTGGGGCTGCTCCTCCTGCTGAATTGCTCCTTTTACAGTTGCTGAGGCTGCAGTGTGCTTCTGGAGCCTCTGGGGACACTCTTTGGCCATGTGCAGTGCACTGTCGCAGATGTAACACTTCCTGCTCCCTCTAGGAGCCTTCGCCTTGACTGCTCCTGGTGTTTGGGCTCTGCTTGCTGTCTGAGCTCTGGCACCTCCGATCTCCATCGGCTCCTCTCCCCTCCCCAGCGGAAGCGTTGATTGAGCGCGCTCTGTCTCTCTGGGTAGGAAGGGAGTTGTTCTAACTGACGTGTTTGCTCTTCGCCCCTCCTCCCTGCTCCACGGGCGTTCTTCCAGGCGCACCCCAATTGCGAGCGCCCTTTGGACTACTTCTGTGGTGTTTTGGGGTCTCTCCCCCCTCGCCAGCTCATCTTTCACGGCTCCATTCAGCCCCTCCCAGAACAG
Source organism: Podarcis raffonei (assembly GCF_027172205.1). Classification (NCBI taxonomy): domain Eukaryota; kingdom Metazoa; phylum Chordata; class Lepidosauria; order Squamata; family Lacertidae; genus Podarcis; species Podarcis raffonei. The sequence goes on along the minus strand of NC_070620.1, from coordinate 14,707,262 downwards.
ATCCCTGACGGCAGCTGAGTCCTTCTGCCAGCCCAGCACATTTACTAACCCAAAAAAGCGGGAATGATACTGGCGCACCGTCGCTTTTCCTTGCCGCAATCCATGCATTTCCCTTCTAGCCACATCCACATCTACCGTTGATTTAAAGTAAGCGTCCATTGCTTCAATAAAGGCGCTTGAATCTTTGAGGGCGGGGTCATTTTCGCGTAATAAGGTTCGCAGCCACGACTTAGCTTCCCCATGCAGATGAGTGATTATGAAACCCACTTTCTCCTCCTCATCCCTAAAGTCTTTCCGAAGCAATTTGAGCGCGAAAACTACTTCTGCTCTGAAGTTAGGGTACTGCTGCAGGTTCCCGTCAAAGTGGGTCACAATACTGGCCCCCCTTTTCCCGAGGCCAACTCCCTCCGGCTTGGCTCCCAGCTGCCCCTCCTTTCCCCAACTGTCCCACCTGGCTTGCAGATCCTGGCAGAGCGCAGCTGTTTCTCCTTCCTTTTTCTTAGATGCAGCCAATTCTGCGTAGAGCGCTGAGACTGCCTCCTGCAGTTGCTTCACTTTCTCCTCTGTAGTCATCTTTGCCTATCTTCGTGAGCTTGCAGAGTGAGATGGGACTTACTGTCAGCGCTGCCCAAGGTCCCAGCTCACACAAGACCAACGCTGCTTCTTCCTCAAGTAAAAAGGTCTTTATTGAAGTTCAGTTTCATTTCCAGGCGCGCAGCGCGCAACGCTACGTCTATGCCTCAGACCGTAGAAGTCCCATCTGAATCTCCTCCCCCCTGACACCAGCTTAAGATTCTAGCCTTACTCCACCTCTTCCTCTGTTCCTTCTTTCTCTGGGTCCTCCTGCTAGTCGGAGTTTCAGCCCTCCTAGATTCTTCTGACGCTGAGTCCCCCGACTCTTCTCCCCCCCTCCTTCGGGCTTTAGGACCTGGCTCCCAATCCGGGTTTTCTGCTGTCCCGCGCTCCTCCACATTTGAACTTGGCGCGCGCGCGCAGCCTCCCACTTTCCTTCTGACCGTTACACTTGTGTCACTGCTCCCTCTTTCGGGGAGGCTAGCTGGACCTGGCCTTCCCTCCGTTTCCCCACTCCCCGATGGGGGCGTGGTTACCCCTGACTCATCTTCTCTCCCCGCTGGAGGAGAAGCTGGTCCTGACTCATGTGACTCTTCCCCCCCACTGTGCTCTGGTGGGGGAACTGGTCCTGATCCTCCGCTACTCCCTTGGGAGTCCCCTCTGGTTCCTTGTTTATGGAGCGTCCCCCCTGGGACTCCCCTCGCCCTTATCATAGGCGCCCCCTCCTGGGAATCTTCTGATTCGCTGGAGAAGCTCATGGAATCTCTCGGGCCACTGTCATATTCCCCTACGCTCCCCTCTGATTCCTCTCCTCCGCTCTCTATTTGCTCTCTCCCCTGCTCTTCTGCTCCTGAGCCTCTGACAACCGCCTTCACTGGTTCTGATTTGAAAGAGAGTTAGAGCTGGGTATCATCCACATACTGATGAACACCCATCCCAAACCCCCTGATGATCTCTCCCAGCGGCTTCATATAGATGTTAAAAAGCATGGGGGAGAGGACGGAACCCCCACAAGTGAGGGCCCAAGGGTCTGAACACTCATCCCCCCCCCCACTTTCTGAACACGGCCCAGGAGGAAGGAGTGAAACCACTGTATAACAGTGCCCCCAGCTCCCAACCCCTCTAGACGGTCCAGAAGGATGTTATGGTCGATTGTATCAAAGGCTGCTGAGAGATCCAGCAGAACTAGGAAACAACTCTCACCTTTGTCCCTAGCTCGCCGGAGATCATCAACCAGTCCGACCAAGGCAGTTTCAGTCCCATGATGAGGCCTGAACCCCGATTGGAAGGCGTGCCTGGAGTTGTTCAGCAATCACCTTGCCCAAGAATGGAAGATTTGAGACTGGGCGATAGTTGGCCATACTGGCCGGGTCTAAAGATGGTTTTTTAAGAAGCGGTTTAATGACCGCCTCTTTCAGCGGATCTGGGAATGTTCCTTCACAGAGGGAAGCATTCACCACCCTGCAGAGCCCATTGCCCAGCCCTTCCCGGCTTGCTTTTATTAGCCAGGATGGGCAAGGAGACAGGTGGTTGGTTTCACACATCCAAGCAGCCTGTCCACATCCTCAGGGGTAACGGATTGAAATTGATTCCATGCAACTGTTGGTTTCTATTTCCCTCACTGAGCAGCAACTGCAGTCGCAAGACATTGTTTTGCATTCCACAGTCCAAGTTACTGTTGGATTCCCACGGGAATGGGAGACTGGATGTGACGTACACTGGTTTCCTGATTTTCACTGTTCTCTCGGTTTCTTTGTTAGAGACACGGTTGCTTCTCTGCTCTCACAGAGGCAAGATGCATGTTTGTATTCTCTCAGCATAGAGTGGAAATATAGTTAAGAATGTGGCACATACTGCTTATCCTTCTGCTGTATGGACTACTCTGCTTGGGCTCAAGATAAGATGAGCCTGTATCAGCTTCAGATGGGCCGAAGCTGGTCAAAATCTCACAGCAACTTGACCAGACAGGGCTCTAGCACTCTCCTGCCCCAGCCCTGCTCCCACGGTGGTGTCTAGCTCCTTCCGAATATGAGTGATTTTTTCTGCAAAAAACTTTGCAAAATCGTTGCAGGAGATCTTGGGGTCTTTACAAGGCCCCGGTGGTGAAGGTGGTTCCGTTAAATTGCGGACCACCTGAAAGAGTCTCCTGCTACTATTTTCTGCTGATGCAATAGAGGCGGTGAAGAAAGTCTTCTTCGCCGTCGCTATCGCCACTTGGTAGGCTCGACGTTGAGCTCTAACCTGTGTCCAGTCAGATTCGAAGTGAGTTTTCTGCCACCGACGCTCTAGCCGTCTCAGTGATTGTTTCATCGCCCTCAGCTCCGAAGAAAACCACAGGGCTGTCCGGGCTCCATGCAATCGGAGAGGGTGCTTCAGAGCCAGACAGTCAATAGCCCTGGTTAACTCCGCATTCCTGCGAACTTTAATGTTGAATTTAATTCATGTGGAACTAGTGTATTGTCAAGGACGTAGCTGGATCAAATGCCTGGGAAGAGTCTGACTCTGGGGATGAAAGAATGCTGTTACAGAGGGAACCAGAGTCTGACTCTGGAGATGAGGGAATGCATTCACAGACAGAGCGAGTGTGGGTTTTTGAACTGAAGAGCGAGATTTCTGGAGCAAAAGTGAGAGGGTGTTTTTTGTGGTCAGCTTGCTGGAAGGGGAAGCCAAGCGGTGGGTAACTCCCCTCCTTGTTAATGGACATCGGGGCTTGTCAGATCTGGACTCTTTCCTGAAACTAATGGATACAATGTTCCAGGACCCCCAGCGGGAGGCAGTGGGTTCGCTTTCAGGGGCAAGCGTGGGGGAGAGGCCCGACCCAAATGAGAAGTCAGTGGGAAATGAAAGGTCCCAGTCCCACTAGGAGGCCCAGGACTGGGAGTAAGGTAATCTGAAAGGCCTCACCAAGGTCCAGTGATTCCAGGACTCATCTTGCTTGCTGTGCTACAGTTTCCAGATGGAGGCCGGACACAGTTAAGAGCCCTCATAGATTTAGGGGCTTCTACATTTTTTGTGGATCAGGACTTTGTGAAGGAATATGGCCTGCCCACACAGAGACTGGCAGCTCCACTTGAGGTGCAAACCATAGATGGGAGGCCTCTCGTATCAGGGAGAGTTTCACATGCAACTGTACCACTGATTTTGGAACTGCCTGGCCACAAGGAACAAATCACATTCCACATCACAAAATTGACCACCTACCTTCTTGTGTTGGGGATGGCGTGGTTATCCAATCCAGTGATAGCGTGGAGGCAGCAGTCCATAACTTTTGCCTCAGCTTATTGCCACCTTCATTGCCTAGGTATTGAGGGCCCAATAGTGGCAGCTGCTAGGGGGGTGGAAGTATTGGGATCCCTAACAGGAGAGGAAGAGCTGTTACCGCTGCAATTCAAGGACACCCCCCCCCATGCTGCCTCTACAGCTGCCTCTTGGTGAATATGAGGCACTGCTAGTCTCCTCCCACCCTAAGGAAGAAATGGTGGGGGCTGCCCTCTAAGGTCTTTTTGGCTCTGCAGTCTGATTACCACTTCAACCATTGAGTATGGTTGATTTGATCCCCACCCCCGTGTTCCCAATGTAGTGTTAATGTATGTTTATGCATGCAGAGAAAAAGGGCAAGAAAGGGTTACTTTTGGAGTGCTGTATAATGTGGGTGTGTTTGTCTGCACCTGTAGCTAATTAAACATGTGAAAATGAGTCAGCAATCGTGATAATGACTCAGCACAATCTACAGTATAAATGCTGCTGTGTTTATGGCAAGTTTGCCCTTGACTGGAGTTTAGTCTGTATGGTGCATGTATGTACATACATAGATCTGCATTACTGCCAGTAAAGCAACTGACTCTTCTTAGAAGTGTTTGGCATTTCACTGGTCTTTTGCACACTCCGCTGTCATTGGGGTGGGCACTCTGCACATCTTCACTGATCCCTTTTTTCCCTGGCAGGGAGGGGCACCATTTTGTGGTTTTCCTCAGGTGCCAAAATGTCATGAGTCAGCCCTTACAAAAAGGCTGCTGAAGTTTAAATTATTGGCAGTATTGACAAGTTGTTCCCATTGGGAGATGCTGACGGTGCTTTCTTAGGAAAGAATAGCAGCAAGCTTTGCATCCAGCCTGACTTTGCATTTCTCGGGTGTGCCTCTTTTCTTCCACAGGGTTCCGGAACTTTAATGTTGATGACCAAATGTCAATCATTCAGTACTCCTGGATGGGCCTGATGATTTTTGCAATGGGATGGAGATCATTCACCAATGTGAACTCTCAGATGCTCTACTTCGCTCCAGACTTGGTCTTCAATGAGTAAGTGCTATGAGACAATGAGAAAAACTTTTCTCTAGCCACTTTCATCAAGTCATGTATAATTTCATGCTCCAACAAATGAGTCAATCAACTTATTGTATATAGCCAAAGGCATTTACAATGTGCAACAGGGGATTAAAACAAGGCTGAAATCACACAACATGACTTATGAAAGTTAAAACATAAAAATTTACAGCACGAGGTTTTAAAATTAGGAAGCATTAACATTTCTAGAACGGAGCTTGTTAGCTGCCGGAACAAACTTGGCTACCAGATGTGTAATCTGGAGAGGTTTATCAGCTAGGAGCTCGACTGTCACCTTCTGGGAGGATTGGCCTGAGAGACAGTCAAGAATAGATGATTAAAAAAAATAATATCTGGGCACTGAATATAGGAGGCAAATCAGCAAATACTGTATGATATCCTCGACCTGATTGCATCCATAAATGCATTTGCTTTCCATATGGGGAATTCCCAGGTATCTCCCCCTCCAAATACTCTGAGGGCATCTGTTGGAACCTTAGTTCAACAAGTGCCCTACGCAATTGTGGGAAAGTCTGTGTCTCAAGGTCATGGTGTCTTGAATGGTTGATCTTAATTTGGGGGTACCAAGTAGAGTAACGGGCAGCTATAATCAGTCAGATCTTTTCTTTTTTTTTAAGAATAATTTTTTATTAACCGACCAATCACATCAAATCAAACCAAATTACATAAATTCCAAATTACACAGCTGAATTTTAAATTTTTGTTGGGGGTACCCATATTTCAAGTTCCGAAGGGGATCTAATCAACTTCTTGCTTCTTACTGCTGTTTTAATGTCCACAAATCTAACCTTATGATGTTCACAATACTATCCAGTCCTTTCTTATTGTTTTTCCACATCTCTTGTTGTTATTTTCATATATTTTTCCTTTCTCTTTGTGACCTCTGATAGTCTCCACAAGCTGGTTAGAACAGTTTGTAATCCTGCGTGGATATTATTTTTTTTATCCAGTAGCCATATCCAGACGTTTTCCATATAACATCACTTCCATACATCAAAACAGTCTTAGCGTCATTAATCTTCACCAAACTGCCTCCTTTCTCAAAACCTCTGAGGAGATTCACCAGGAATACAGTCTGAAAACAGGTCCGTTCCTCCTCCCGGCTATAAATCCTTTGGCAAGATGGCGACTCCAAATTAATTGCTGCGCCATTCCAAAAGCTCTTATTGCTTCTCGATCTCCATAAAGCATACCGGTACTTTTGGTTAAAGTTTATCTCCACACAGACCTTAATCATCCTGCTTGGGTCAGTTCAACCGACGATTCTAATGAGGAGGGGTTCTTGTAAATCACATAGAAGGAAAGTAAAAAACATCCCCATCCCCCCCATTCAGTCCCGTTGTCAACATACCCAGCCTTTGGTGTATCTTCATCGTAAAATATTCCTGTTTCTCTAACCCGTCGTCTTCTTTCGCAGAGATCACTTAAATTAGCAGACTTCACTCCCCTTCTTCACTTGAAATATGTGCATTTGCTTCTTTTGTAATTAATTATTCCAAATTGCTGCAGCTAGTGCGCGATCAGAGACAGCGTCCAGGAGAGCCGAGGTCCACACGGGGGCATTCTGCCTAGGGCCCTCACCCCCTTCTTTTGAATTAGGGGGTGATTTATGGGCACAGCAGGCAAGGGCAGTGTTCCCCATTTCCTTGGGGCAACAAGGGAGGCTGCCTACTCCCATAACAGCCTCTTAATTACCCCGTGTGGGTAGGAGAGATGGTATTGTCGGCCATCTTCCAATGCGTCCCTAGTGGCCCCCCATAATCAGTCAAATCTTTATTATGGTCATAGACCAGCATAAGTAGGGTGGAGAACAATCATTTAAAATCTAAAATGTTTTGGAAAGCTAAGATTATTAAAACAAAAGGTATGTATAAAAGACTATAAGAAGCTAAAAGAATAAAAAAGAAGGGTTAGGAGCATTAAACAGATGTGGATGAGCATGAAAGGTTAGTATATAAAAGGCTATGGCTATCAATTTACAAAACACTCTGATATGAGTGTTCATTAAATCTAGTTTGTGGCACAGGTCATCATCCAATGAATTTTGAACGCTGCTATGCAGAACCTGGCAACGTTTAATGTTGTAGCAGGGTTGGTATCTGAAAGCAGCAGGGAGGTATAGAATTGTCCTGTGCGAGATCATGCCCCAGTAGAAGTCACCGTTAAAATAGGAGAAGGAACACAAACCACCCCATCATGGTCCTTCAGTCCCATCCTAACTACAAACAAACAAATTAGAGAGAGTCTCACAAGAACTCTCCAAAACTACTTCAGGGAAAACGATGTAGACAATATAACAACTCCTCTCCTAAGGGACGCAATGAAAGCGGTCACCAGAGGAGTTTGCATAAAAGAGAAAGCATTCCTTAAAAAACAAACCTCCTCAAAAATAGAGCAAGACATCACAGCCCTCTCATCACACTACAAACAAACAGGATCTAAAAAACTCCTCAAACTTATAGAACAAAAAAAGGAGAGAACTAGACTCCCTAGAAATCAACAAAACAATGATCAGCATTCTATACTCTAAACAATGTTTCTATGAATTATTAGAAATTTCAGCTTCGGTCGTCCGAGCTGATATGGCTCATCTTCCTATGAGCCCAGCAGAGCATTAAAACAACAAAGTCCACAATGGAAGGATGAGATAGGTATGATGCTACATTACTATACTTTATTACTAAGCTATACAGAGTGCAAAGAAAAACACATCTCCTCTCTGTGAGAAGCAGAGAGCAACTGAACTAAGGAAACGACAAAACAAAGGAAACAGGAAACCAGTAACGTCACATCCCGTCTCCCTTTCCCATGAGAACTCCAATAGTATCTGGACTGTGGAATGTAAACACAGTCCTGTGACTTGCAAGCAGCTGCTCAGTGAGAAACAGAAACTAACATGAATATGGAAGGAAAAACTCCAGATTACTAGCAAATAGATGTAGGAAGAAAGCACTCAAAACAAGAATACACTGCATCACCAAAAAAGATGGCAACATAACATTCTCCCCCAAAGAAATAACTTCAGAATTTGCAGAATTCTACTTCAACTTATACACCTCCCATAACCCACCAGAGAAGGAAATCAGAAAATTTCTAGCAGGACTGACCATGCCTACCCTAACTGATGAGGAACAGGAATTCATGGACAGTCCCATCACCCCAGAGGAAATAGATACGGTCCTCAAAAACCTGAAATCACACAAAGCCCCAGGCCCAGACGGCTTCACAGCAGAATTCTATAGGAAATTCAAAGAACCCTTGATGCCCTACATGACCTGCCTATTCAACGATATCATAAAAGGGGGGCCCATCCCCAAAACCTGGACCCACTCCAAAATAGTCTCCATCCCCAAACCACTAAAAGACAGCCTCAAAGTAGAATCATACCGCCCAATCTCATTAATAAAAACAAGACTACAAGATATTCACATCAATCTTGGCCAACCGCCTAAAAATCTTCCTAAACAAGTTAATAGCCCCAGACCAGACTGGCTTTGTCCCCGGCCGCTATATAACAGACCCCATCAGGAAACTACTGAACCTGATTGAACACAGCAAGGCAACTAAACTCCCATTGACAATTATGTCCATAGACATCCTCAAAGCCTTTGATTGCTTAGAGTGGAAATACATATTAGCAGTACTAACTAACATGAAATTTGGCCCCAACTTCCTACAAATCCTCAAACAAATATACTCCCAAGCCCCAGCAAAATGCAGAACTAACAATATGGATTCTAATACTATAGCTATCGAAAGAGGCACGAAACAAGGGTGCCCACTGTCTCCCTTCTTATTTATCCTGGCTCTGGAACCCTTAGCAATCCGAATCCGAGCAGCCACAGACATCAAGGGAGTGGAAATAAAAGGCAGAACCTATAAATTAGGGCTCTTTGCAGACGACCTAATGGTCACAACACCAGACCCCATAAGCACAGCAGCCTCCCTAATCAGAGAACTCAACATATTTGCAAAGGTGTTGGGCCTACAGGTCAATTTTACAAAGTCAGAAGCTATGTGCTTCAACACCCCTCCTCACATCCAAAAAGAACTCACTAAGGTCACCAAAATAAAACTTTGCCACACCAAGTTCAGATACCTAGGGGTACAAATAACCAGAAACCTCAATAAATTGTACCTCCACAACTACAAGCCCCTGTGGCGACAAATTAACAAAGACCTAAAGAGATGGAATAACATGAATTTCACTCTCTCAGACAAAATAGCCATGATCAAAATGATCACCCTCCCAAAACTAACCTACCTATTCCAAACCCTCCCAATCTGGATCCCCTCAACCCAACTCCGCAGTTGGCAGAGAAAACTACACTCTTTTATCTTCTCACATAAAAAACCAAGAATAAGCTCCAAATACCTGCACCTCCCCACCTCAGAAGGAGGATGGGGAATCCCCAACATAGAAGCATATTACGTTGCCAACCAAATACACCATATAATCCCATATATACTCAAAGATGAGACAAAACGATGGGTACACCTAGAGAGGGACACAATTGAAAACACCTGCACTACAGCATACCCACTCCTCCCAAACAAACTAAAGAAAATTCCCACAACACTTAACAGGTACACACAGACCATGCTCAAAGCATGGAAAACAGAAATAGGCAAACTATCCCCAACCCCATCCCCACTAATCCTCCTGGCGTACCACCCATTATTCCACCATGCAGCACAAAACCTCCAGATAAAAACCTGGCGAACCAAAGGCTTATCTCGCCTAATAGACTTTTATAAAAATAGCAAACCTTTGTCAACACAAGAAATACAAGACAAACTAGAAGACACCCAAATGCCCTGGTTAACACAACACCAACTACATGCCCTCTTAAACAACCCAACAGTAAAATCAGCAGCAACTAGGCCCCCGACAACCTTTGAAAACCTCCTCCTAACAACAAAGGGAAACGGTAAAGGGACGGTATCCACAATATACAAAATACTACTCCAAAATCCCACAAACCCCCTAGACGCAATCAAAAAACTATGGGAGAATGACATAGGCTATGAGATTAACCCCACTCAATGGACCAGAATGTGGTCTAAACCCCCCTTTAAATCCATATCAACGAAAAGAAAAGAACTCACTTTGAAACTCACCTACAGGTGGTACCTAACACCAAGAAAACTAGCACTAATACACCCAGGAACCTCACCAAAATGCTGGAGAGGGTGCACCTCCACAGGCACATACCTCCACATGTGGTGGGAGTGCCCCAAAATCCAACTATTCTGGAAAACAGCCACCAATGGTACCAAATAGTATGGGAAACAGCCCTACTAGAAAAATTAACCAATAAACTGAAACTGACACGGGGACAAACAGAAGAAGACGCCTTTACCCCGGTATGGCTCCCCTTTATCACATACACAACCCAACAAGACAACGACAATAATCCACCAACAGCATATAAATCAATATGGCTAACCTGATCCAAAACACCCACCCACCCCACTCACACACGAAAACAAAGATCACCACAGCCAATCACAAACAAACAACCACACCCTAGGCCAACCCCAACCTCTCTCACCACCAAAGGAACACAAGTGAACAGCACAAGCAACTCTGACACCAAACCCTACAACACCAAACCCTACATACATAACAGAAACATCGCCACCCGACCCCACCCCCACCCATCTTCCCTCCCTCCACCCCTTCTTTTTTTTCCTTCTCCCCCTAATGTCTCAACAAATGAAACGGATTTGTAAAAATATTACATGGAAAAAATATGAGAGACATTACACTTACTTCTGTAAAACAAGAAAATATTTAATAAATAATAATAATAATAATAATAATAATAATAATAATAATAATAATAATAATTGTCCTGTGCGCCCTGGGTACTTATGGAGTAGGAGGGAGATGAGGCTAATATGAATGTCTCTATAATATAGGCCAGTGGTTGTGAACCTTGGCACTCCAGATGTTTTGGAACTACAACTCCCATCATCCCTGACCACTGGTCCTGTTAGCTAGGGATGATGGGAGTTGTAGTTCCAAAATATCTGGAGTGCCAAGGTTCGCCACCACTGATATAGGTACTGAAGAATCACATGCTCTATTGTTTCTATTTGTCCAGAATCACAGGGGCATTGTCTCTCCAAGTAAGCAATCTTTCTAGATCAACCTTCAATGACAGCCGAGGGGAGGACGTGACATTGTGCCAGGGTAAAGGCCCTCTAATGCTTAGAGACACTGAGATTAGTTAGATATGCCATGGTGGAGGCAGAGTACCTGATGGATTCATTGGCAATGAAAGTTGGGCTAGTCCCAATTGGTGCTCAGTTTCTGCAACATGTTGTTTTCATGGGAGCTTTGGCCTGTTCATATCCCATGCTGAGTAGAAGACCTGGAGAGAAGCCCAGGGATGAGATTTTAGTTGCCACTGCCTGTTTCCATGTGAATTGCAATAATTTTGCCAGCCACAGCTAATAGAGAGTTGCTTCGGTAATTTCCGCAATCAGTTCTGGCACCTTTTTAAAAGAGATTGATAATTTTGACATCCCTAAAGTCTGCTGGGATCTCTTCTCTCTCCCAGATTTTGGAAAGTGTAATGCTGGTGGTCAACAAAAGAGATATAAAGACTGTCTCAAGGCAATTTTTTTAAAATGTAGTATAAACACCTACAATTGGGAAATACTTGGCTGCGAGCGCTCCAATTGGAGAACAGCCTTTACCAAAGGTGTCATGGACTTTGAAGACACTTGAACTCAGGACGCAGTGGAGAAACGTGCTAAGAGGAAGGCACACTTGGAAAATCCACACCCAGAAACCAATGTCCCCACAGAAGAAGGACGTGTGGATCCAGAATTGGCCTCCACACTCACTTACGGACTCATTGTTAAAACAGTGTTTATGGAAGACAATCTTTGATTACCAAAGAAGAAGAAGACGACGACAATGTGGATTGAAAATCATCATTCATAGTTAGTGGGGCAAGGCCAAGGGGAAATAAAGATAGTCTGAGCCAGTAGTTGAGTATGGTCACCCACAATCTACCCTCCACTTTTATGAAAACTGTCTCTAGTCTCAGAGGCAGCTATAATGGATGCTCTGTCTTGGTTGGCATGCTGGTCAAAGATCCAATTTCTGAGGTCACGTGAACTAAGGGCCAAATATTTCTCCATTTGGAGATTGTAAGCCCTAATCTTATCCTGACACTTTTGCACCCAGCCACCTGTCCTTAGTTGCTCTAATCGAAAGAGCTTGGTAAGGATATGGTCCTCAATGGCATTTAGTCTGCACCAGTATCTGATATAGGCTAGATCGATTCTGGCTGTAATTGAGGGGAGACCCAACTTGGCTCTGAGGTGAGCTGCTGCTGCTGTCCCCGGTGGAAGCCCCAATATCTGCCTCACGAATTTGTTTTGTTGGATATCTATTTCAGATTTGATTCCACTTCCCCAGATCTCAACCCCATAAAGCATTTGTGCAATGAACTTTGACACAATATAGATCTTGATAGCTGGATTGATTAACTTCCTTCCCTTTGAATGGAAGAACCTGTATAGCTGTCCAGTAGAGGGGGCAGATAATAACTTGGTTGCATCCAGATGGGGTTTCCATGAAAGCTTTACATCCATAAGTAATCCTAGGTATTTAAATCTATGTACTTGCTTGAGGGTTGACCATCTAATGTCCACTTGGACTTGGTAACCCTCTTACTGAATACGGCAACCTTAGTTTTGGCATAATTAACTTTTAGCTGTTATTTTTTACACAGTTGGCCAAATTTGACCAGCATCCTTCTAAGTGCAGTTTTGTTCAGGGAGAGCAAGGTGATTGAGCGGGTGGTTGCCAAACAACTCCAAGCACGCCTGGAGGATGCGGACCATTTGGATCCCTTCCAATTGGGATTCAGGCCTCACCATGGGACTGAAACTGCCTTGGTTGCACTGGTTGATGATCTCCGGCGGGCTAGGGACAAAGGTGAGAGCTGTTTCCTAGTTCTGCTGGATCTCTCAGCGCCCTTTGACACCATCGACCATAACATCCTTCTGGACCGTCTAGAGGGGCTGGGAGCTGGGGGCACTGTTATACGGTGGTTCCGCTCCTTTCTCCTGGGCCGTGTCCAGAAAGTGGTGTTGGGGGATGAGTGTTCAGACCCCTGGGCTCTCACTTGTGGGGTGCCTCAGGGTTCCGTCTTCTCCCCCATGCTTTTTAACATCTATATGAAGCCGCTGGGAGAGACCATCAGGGGGTTTGGGCTGGGTGTTCATCAGTATGCAGATGACACCCAGCTCTACCTCTTCTTTAAATCAGAACCAGTGAAGGCGGTGAAGGTCCTGTGTGAGTGCCTGGAGGCGGTTGGAGGACGGATGGCGGTTAACAGATTGAGGTTGAATCCTGACAAGACAGAAGTACTGTTTTTTGGGGACAGGGGGCGGGCGGTTGTGGGGGATTCCCTGGTCCTGAATGGGGTAACTGTGCCCCTGAAGGACCAGGTGCGCAGCCTGGGAGTCATTTTGGACTCACAGCTGTCCATGGAGGCACAGGTTAATTCTGTGTCCAGGGCAGCTGTCTACCAGCTCCACCTGGTATGCAGGCTATGACCCTACCTGCCCGCAGACTGTCTTGCCAGAGTGGTGCATGCTCTAGTTATCTCCCGCTTGGACTACTGCAACACGCTCTATGTGGTGCTACCTTTGAAGGTGACCCGGAAACTGCAATTAATCCAGAATGCGGCAGCTAGACTGGTGACTGGGAGTGGCCGCCGGGACCACATAACACCGGTTCTGAGAGATCTGCATTGGCTCCCAGTACGTTTCCGAGCACAATTCAAAGTGTTGGTGCTGACCTTTAAAGCCCTAAACGGCCTCGGTCCTGTATACCTGAAGGAACGTCTCCACCCCCATCGTTCAGCCCGGACACTGAGATCCAGCGCCGAGGGCCTTCTGGCGGTTCCCTCATTGCGAGAAGTAAGGTTACAGGGAACCAGACAGAGGGCCTTCTCGGTAGTGGTGCCTGCCCTGTGGAACACCCTCCCAGCAGATGTCAAGGCAATAAACAACTATTTTACTTTTAAAAGACAACTGAAGGCAGCTCTCTTTAGGGAAGTTTTCAATGTCTGATGCTGTACTGTTTTTAATATTCAGTTGGAAGCCGCCCAGAGTGGCTGGGGAAATTATTATTATTATTATTATTATTATTATTATTATTATTATTATTATTATTATTTATTATTATATCTAGGTCATCAGCACAAAGCAAAATGGACACTTTACGATTGCCAAGAGAGGGATAGAAGAAGGAAGGGGGTGCCATCTCAGGGATGAGGTTGTTGATACAAAAGTTAAATAGGAAAGCTGCCACTATGCAACCTTGCTTAAGACCTCTTTTAATCGGGATTGACCGTAAGAGGGTGCCTTGTAGGCCCAGTCTCACTTGCATGTACAGTAGCTATCACGGTGTAATTGTTGGATAAGCCAGATAATCCTTTTGTTGATGTTTGATCGGGCCAGTTTGTTCCACAGCTGTTCCCTGTCTATTAAATCAAAGACTGAGGAGAAGTCAATGAAAACTTTGAAGCGCTGCTAGTTGCAGGAAGGGTTTGAGGCTGTCGCACCTCAAAATAAATTCTCGTTCCTTGATACTTTCATAAATGTGCAAACGTAGCCGGGGGGGAGGGGTGTCACGTTCCTTGCTGAAAACTTGGCTTCGACCACAAGCAAGCCATAGCATACCCTCCAACATTTCTCCAATGAAAATAGGGACGTCCTATTCCATAATCATAATAACAATAATGCGACCTCTGAGCATGAACCATAATTAAAACAGTGCCTTAAAAGGTTGAAGAGAAGGTCAGTGTGTTCATACCCTCCAACATTTCTCTGATGAAAATAGAGAGAAGAAGTAAAGGTAAAGGTACCCCTGCCCGTTCGGGCCAGTCTTGCCAGACTCTAGGGTTGTGCGCTCATCTCACTCTATAGGCCGGGAGCCAGCGCTGTCCGCAGACACTTCTGGGTCACGTGGCCAGCGTGACAAGCTGTATCTGGCGAGCCAACGCAGCACACGGAACACCGTTTACCTTCCCGCTGGTAAGCGGTCCCTATTTATCTACTTGCACCAGGAGGTGCTTTCGAACTGCTAGGTTGGCAGGCGCTGGGACCGAATGACGGGAGCGCACCCCGCCGCAGGGATTCGAACTGCCGACCATGCGATCGGCAAGTCCTAGGCGCTGAGGTTTTACCCACAGCGCCACCCGCCCTGCCCAGAGAGAAGAAGAAGACAGTTCAAAATTACAACAGGGGTTTGTGGGAGATCACAGCTCAGAGGCAGATGAGGGGAAAAGCTGGGAAATAATGGGAGAGGAGGAAGAGAAAGAGGAAGCACCAGGAGGGCAACACCTGACTGACAGTGTCTTTAGAAAGCATTCCAGACCCCACCTCTCCCAGAACCCGGCGAGCCTTGAAAGTAGTAGAGCAAAGGGCCCTCAGCACCACACGTAGGGGAGAAGGTGATGAATGAGGAAGTGGGAGGAAAGGGGGTGGAGAGTCACTCGGGGCAACACCATTATTCCAAGAGGCTGCATTCCCAAGCCTCTCTCTGTGAATATTGAATAAAAAGCAGACGGTAAGAAACATGTCCTTGTCTTAACTGTTCCTGGCAACCTGCTCTGGGGGTTGGTTCCTCTGCTGCCTGATAGGCAGCTAGACTGGTGACTGGGAGTGGCCGCTGAGACCATATAACATTGGTCCTGAAAGACCTACATTGGCCTCCAGTCATTTCCGAGCACAATTCAAAATGTTGGTGTTGACCTTTAAAGCCCTAAACGGCCTCTGCTCATTATAACTGAAGGAGCGTCTCCACCCATATCGTTCAGCCAGGACACTGAGTTCCAACTCCGAGGGCCTTCTGGTGGTTCCCTCACTGCTAGAAGTGAGGTTACAGGGAACCAGGCAGAGGGCCTTCTCGGTAGTGGCGCCCACCCTGTGTAATGCCCTCCCATCAGATGTTGAAGAAATAAACAACTATCTGACTTTTAGAAGACATCTGAAGCCAGCCCTGTTTAGGGAAGTTTTTTATGTTTGAGGTTTTATTGTGTTTTTAATATTCTGTTGGGAGCTGTCCAGAGTGGCTGGGGAAACCCAGCCAGATGAGCAAGGTATAAATAAATTGTTTGTTTGTTTGTTTGTTTGTTTGTTTGTTTCCTATCTTGGGCTGCAGCTCCCTCCTTACAACATTTATTCTGTTATCCCCAGGCTGGGCATCACTTTCCTTTTGGGTGATGACAGAGGCAAAGTACTGTAGGTGTTGAGTAATTCCGCCTTCTCTCTGTCACCCAATAGCAGTTCTTCTTCTCCATGCAGAAGACCTATCACTTGCATGTTCTTCCTCTTACTTTGGACATAGCCGAAGAAACATTTGTTATTATTTTTAATCTCTCTTGAAAGCCTGAGCTCATTCTGAGCTTTTGCCAGCCTGACTTTCCCCCTGAAACTGTTGGCTACTCTTGTATACTCCTCCTTTGTGATTTCCCCTTTCTTCCATTTCTTATACATTCCCTTCTAAACTCTCAGCTCATCTTTAAGCTCCTTATGCAACCACATCGGTTTCCTTAGATCCCTCCCACTGGGACGGCTTCTGTAAATCCAGGACTACCCCTGGAAAATAGGGACACTTGGAGAGGCTGCCAGGGTGCTGCTGGGGAGGGGCTGCCTGCCACTGCCTTGGGACAAGGCAGGATATCAACAACTCCCTGGCCAAAATTTGAATTTGAATTGATTTATTATGGTCACAGACCACAAATACGGACATATACAACAATAAAAAACACATAAATATAAATAGATAAAAATTAAAATCCATAAGCTAAAACACAGTAAGTAATGTAGATATAAAACAATTAATAAATAGGTTAAAACCTTAACCCCTAATTTAAAATGTGCATGTTAAGACATTGGCCACTAGATTCATTCAGAGCTTGTCTCCTTAGTTTTATAGCAGTAGCACAAAATTTAGCCACTTTTAAGGTAATCTTTGGTTCCCTGTCCTCTATTATATATTTTAGGTAGTCGTCATCAGTTCTACTTGGAGTTCACTGCATAATGGAGTGATAAATATGGAATGTATGACCCTATAATAAAGACAGTATAGTAGGACATGAGTAATAGTTTCAACTTCCTTCAAAGCACATGGGCATATTCGCTCTGAATATGGTTTACCTTCAAATCTTCCCTGCAAAATTGCAGATGATAGGACATTGCATCTGGCAAGGGTAAAATATCTTCTAAATTTGGGTATTTCTAGCTTGGATAAATACCTCACTGGAGTAAACCCCCTTCCTGTTAGTAATTTCATTCTCCCCTGCTGGATCATATGATCCTGTGTTTACTTTTCTGTACTGTTGTGAGTATGGCAACGGAAGCAAGTCTGTAAGAACTTCCGCTCTTTGTTCTCTCACTGTCTTCTGAGAGAGACTGTCTGTGCGAGAAGACACAGCTTACAGCTCGTCATGATGTTTTTGTTTATTTTGCTGTAAATAGAGACTCTGATGCTACATTTCCAACACAACCGCGTGTTTCGCTGAACTCTGCTAAGTGTGCTCTCATCTATGGATGTGGGTCACAATGTTTCGCAGGACTACGGCTGAAGAATGTCCTGTGATGGGTTACGGAGACAAGAATGTGCTCTTATCGGTCCTGGGCCCAGATTGTTGTGCTATTGGCTTATGAGCGCTAGGAATGTTGTGCTTTCGGTTCCAGTGATTGATGGCAACATGTCTGAATGTGGCTCGAGTCCAGCTACTTCAGAGGCAAATCTGTTTATTTTACTGCCAAGCTTTGCTAATTAGGCTGCTCCAGAGGAGTTTGCAGGCTGTAAATCTGCTGCACTGGAAGTCCATTTGCTGGCTGGAGTGAAAAGCCAACATGGAAGGTGCACAGAGACAGACGGGCAGTTTTGCATTTCTTCTCCTTGATGCTACTAATTATGCAGCATGGAGTGTAAGGATGGAAGCCTTATTACAGAGGGAGAGGCTTTGGCATGTAATATCCAATGCTGTGCCACAACAGCCAACGGATGCCTGGACTGCCGCAGATCAGAGGGCTAGAGGCACGATCACGTTGGGAGTCTCTGATGCCCAATTAATCAACCTTCAAGGTAAGCAGTCTGCAAGGGACGTGTGGGATGCCCTGAGAGATATTCATCTCCATACCGCTGCCCGCTCTTCAGTAATCTTCTTCAAGAAGTTATGCCGAATGCAGTTAAAGCCCGGTGGAGACTTGCAGGCCCATTTGACACAGCTGAAATTCCTGAGGGAGGAGCTTAGAAAAGGGGGAGTGGATCTCTCTGAAGCCACTTTCTGTTATCTGGTGATCAATAGCTTAGATGAAAGCTTTGATTCCATCTCAGCGTAGCTGTCCATTCTCCCTGCAGCCCAGCTGACAATTGATCATGTGGAGGGAGTTTTGCTTAATCAGATGGATCGGCAAATGGCTGTTAATCACAGCCAAGGAATGGCTGGCAACACTCCCAAGCCTCCAGCTCCAGCCCAGAGTTTAGAGGCCGCTACAGCCTTAAAGCCACAGCGCTTCTTCAACTGCAGAGGAGAAGAAAAAGAAGAGTTTGGATTTGATATCCCGCCTTTCACTCCCTTTTAAGGAGTCTCAAAGCGGCTAACATTCTCCTTTCCCTTCCTCCCCCACAACAAACACTCTGTGAGGTGAGTGGGGCTGAGAGACTTCAAAGAAGTGTGACTGGCCCAAGGTCACCCAGCAGCTGCATGTGGAGGAGCGGGGAAGCGAACCCGGTTCCCCAGATTATGAGACTACCGCTCTTAACCACTACACCACACTGGCTCTGTGGTGGCCAGAGAAGTGGGACATTTGCAGAAGTTTTGCAAAAAGCACCCTAAGGCCAAGCACAGCTCCAGAGGAGGAGGGGGAGGCAAGTCCCAGGGACCCCCCAACCCAAGGCTTTGATCACATGTTGTTCAAGTCAGCGTGTGCAGTCATCTTTTGTCATCGATTCAGGAGCCACCCGGCACCTGTCCAAAGATAGAAGCCTGTTTATTGAGCTCGAGGAGCAAGAGGGCACGATTCATCAAGCTGATGGTGGTCTTTTGAAGAGCAAGGGACAAGGAACGATTTTCCTTAAAAGCCTCAATACGACCATAAAGAACGTGCTATATGTCCCACACCTGGCAGAAGTTAAGGAAATCCTACCTGCCGCTGGTGGAGAAAATGGCGCAGGATAAAAGCGTTAGGAGTGAATCAGCATATTAGAGAATCTACTGAGTAAATAAGAACGGGAAGAAGTCTCTGCTCCTCAAAAGAGACATATATAAAAGGTAGAAAAAACAAACTTATATGTGTGAGATAAGACAATGTTTCAAATGCCCGTGCAATTTAGTACACTCAAGAGAAAGTCGGAACTTTGTATCTATTACTGAGACACCTTTGGAATACCATTTGGGAAACAGTATCAAGTGGAAGGACTTTTTGTATCTATATGACTGTTGAAAACACTACAAAGACGCTAATGAAGGCTTTGAGCTATCAATAAGGCTTTTAACTATGGACAAGATAGAGGGCAGAGAGGAATTCTTTTAAGATATTCTTAGTGCTGCTTTCTTTCCTCTCACTCTCTTGTTAGTGTCTGCAAAGTAACATAAAATTGAATTATTTCAACACTCCTCTATGCTACTCTCCACGCTGAAGAAACTCAGAGGTCACACCCTTCTCTCTATTGTCTGCTGTGTTAATGATGGGTTCTGCTGAGAACTGAATAAGAGGGGGAGAATTGAGGAAACAAAAAGAACACAGAGGAAGAGACTTTTAACAACTTACTTCAAATAAGCAAAAAAGGAGAAGAAAAACTGCTTTGGCGGTTATAGGTGGGGAAACAGGGAGCATGAGGGGTTGATGGGATTGTGGGATTGTGGATTGATGGACATTGTGTATATGTTGGTGTCAGAGCTGCCCGAGGTCCCAGCTCACAAAGGACCAACGCCGTTTCGTTGTTAAGTACGAAAGTCTTTATTGAAGTTCAGTTTCACTTTCACAGCCGCAGCGTGCAGCTCTACGTCTCAAACTCTAGACTGCTGAAGCTCCGTCTGAATCTCCTCCCCCCAGACACCAGTTTAAGACTCTAGCCTTGCTCCACCTCTTCCTTTGCTCTTTCCTCCTCTGGTTCCGCCTGTCCGTCGGGGTCTCGCCCTTCCTAGACTCTTCTGACGCTGAGTCCCCTGAGTCTTCCCCCTCCCTCCGGCGGGCTTTAGGACCTGGTTCCCAATCCGGGTCTCCTGCTGTCCCGCACGCCTGTACATTTGAACTTGGCGCGCGCGCCCAGCCGGCAACTTTCCTCCTGACCGTTTCACTGCTGCTGTCACTGCTTCCCCCTTTGGGGAGGCTAGCTGTAACTGACCTCCCCTCCGTTCCCCCACTCTCCGGTGGAGGCGTGGTCAGCCCTGACTCATCTTCTCTCCCCGCTGGAGGAGACGCTGGTCCTGACACATGTGACTCTTCCCCCCCACTACGCTCTGGTGGGGAAGCTGGTCCTGATCCCCCACTGCTGCTTTGGGAGTCCCCGCTGGCCCCTTGTTTCTGGTGCGTCCCCCCTGGGACCCCCCTTGCCCTGACCATCGGCGCCCCCTTCTGGGAATCTTCTGATTCGCTGGAGAAGCTCATGGAATCTCTCGGGTCACTGTCATACTCCCCTACGCTGCCCTCGGATTCTTCCCCTTCGCTCTCCATTTCCTCTCTCCCCTGTGCTTCTGCTCCTGAGCCCCTGACAGTTGGGTATCTGATTGTATATTTGATCTGAACATATCTCTCAGGAGAGGGAAAACAAGATAGCCATTGTAGACAAAAAAAAAGAAAGAAAGTAAAGGAGAAAGAGACACCTTCTAGTGGAAAGGGGAACAGCAGGGAAAATAAATTGGTTAAAAGACCCCCCAGTGGAGATCTAAGAAAGTGCACCCTAGAATAAAATAATATCTTAAAGAAATATGAGTAAGACAGCAAAAATAACAACACCAGGAGAGAGAAGGACATCTAAAGCTAAAATAGAAGGGGAAGGTGACCTTGCAAAAATATTAGCAGAAATAAGAGAGATTAGGAGGGAGGTAAAAGATAGCGAAAAGAACATAGGGGAGAAGCTAGAGGAAGTGGCAACAGTTTTATTGGGACAAATGAAAGAACTGAAAGTTAAAATTCAAACAATGGAAGAACAATCAAAAGAAATGCAGAAAGAAATGAGAGAAAATAAAAAAGGAGAGAAAATGAAAGGGCAAATAGAAGAACTTTCGAAAGTTCAGGAGAACACATTAGACAATCTAGCATTCCTGGAAATGAACCAAAATTCCGAGGCCTTCCACAAATGGAGGGGGAGAATGTGAGAGAGAGGCTAATTTCAGAAATTGTGGAACTGTTAGAAATGAAGGAGGAGGACTTAGACTATATGGTGACAAATGCATTCAGAATAAAAGTCACCTCGTTACAAGCAAGAAAAAAACAACAACCAGGAGATTGTTTAGCAATTTTTAGCTCAACAGAGGTAAGGAATACTATTTTGAGGAAAAGTCGAGAAAAACAACTGATTACAGATGGGAAAACAGTTGTGGTGTTTAAGGACATTCTGTTTTTTTTTAATAAAAATTTTTATTGGTTTTTCAACATATAATATAAGACAATACAAACAACAAACACTGACAAACAAACATATAAACATGTATAATTTCATAAATTTTTTCGTGTACCCAATTTCGACGACTTCCCCATGCCTCCCTTTTCTGCATCCCTGTTTTAAACTTTTTTCAGCAACCCCTGGTCTGAATTACTTATTAATTCCTTTCTTTAACCCTTTTCTTTCCTCTTGTCCAATCATTTATCGCTGCAAATCTGCTATGCTTTACCCATGACATTTTAACACTCAATAATTTTACAAGAATTTTTAAGATAAAGTTTAAATTTCTTCCAATCTTCCTCCACCGTCTCTTTCCCTTGGTCACGGATTCTGCTCGTCATCTCTGCTAGTGCCATATATTCGATCACCTTCGTCTGCCACTCTTCCAGTGTGGGTAGTTCTTGTGTCTTCCAATACTTTGCTAGTAGAACTCTTACTGCTGTTGTAGCATACATAAAAAACGTCCTATCTTTCTTTGACACCAATTGGCCTACCATGCCCAGGAGAAAAGCCTCTGGTTTTTTGTGAAAGGTACACTTAAGCACCTTCTTAATTTCATTATATATCGTTTCCCAGAAGGCCTTAATCCTTGGGCACGTCCACCAAAGGTGATAGAAAGTACCTTCAGTTTCATTACATTTCCAGCATTTATTATTGGGCAAATGATAAATTTTTGCGAGCTTGACTGGGGTCATGTACCACCTATAAATCATTTTCATAATATTCTCTCTTAAGGCATTACATGCCGTAAATCTTATACCGGTGGTCCATAACTGTTCCCAGTCAGCAAACATAATGTCATGACCAATGTCTTGTGCCCATTTAATCATAGCTGATTTAACCATTTCGTCCTGTGTATTCCATTTCAGCAGCAAATTGTACATTCTAGACAAATTCTTAGTATTAGGTTCTAACAATTCTGTTTCTAACTTTGACTTCTCCACCTGGAAGCCGATTTTCCTGTCCTGTTTAAAAACTTCATTTATCTGGTAATAATGAAGCCAGTCTCTTACTTTAAACTTCAATTTCTCATAACTCTGTAATTTCACATTTCCACCTTCTTGTTCTACAATTTCCCAATATTTTGGCCATTTAGATTCCATATTAAGTTTTTTAACTTCCTTGGCCTCCATTGGTGATAACCACCTAGGGGTTTTGTTTTCCAACAGATCTTTATAATGAATCCAAACATTGTACAATGCTTTCCTGACAACATGGTTTTTAAAACTTTTATGAATTTTTACCTTGTCATACCATATATATGCATGCCAACTGTGATGGGATGGTGAGCTGCTTGTGCGTAAAATCCTAGTCCCTCAGAGTTTGGCTAAGTCCACAAACCTCTGTCTGTGACGGAGCTCCTTAAGCATGGCTCCATCAGTCGCTCGTTGAATCGGACAGTGGGCGTTTACGGAACTTCTTCCAGCATAAAAGCTCCTTAACGGAAACGCGTCTTCTGGACTCTCGGCGTGACAGTTTCCGGCGAGGAGTGGGTGTCCCTATAGGAGGTCCTGAAACCTCCCCACTGTTCTCGCTTGAAGTGTCTCTGAGCCCTCCCTCCGACTCACTTTCCCTTGGAACTCCACTTCTCCCCCTGCTGGTTCCCTCCTCAGCTGAATGGTCTCTCTCACCCTCCGTGAGCCCTTTCACCTCCTGCGCCTCAGATGGCAGTTCCCTGACATCCACCTCCCCTCCAGGGCCCCCTTCACCCCCTTCCCTCCCCTCCTCTGCGGGAGGCGAGGGAGCAAAACCCCTGAAAGAACCTCCCTCATCTTCCGAAGTTTCGAACACTTCCCTCCACCTGTTGCTGTTTCCGGTTTCCAAGTACTCCTCCTCATCGGAGTCTGTTCCTTCTTCCAACTCCGATTCCCTGAATCCTTCCAGTTCCTCCTCATCGTCGGTGGTGCCAAAGTACTCCCTCCTGAACCTCGCTACTGGCTGAGGTTTCCTGGGGAACCTTTGGTGGAACGTTTCGATCAAGATCTCGTCACTGACCTCCTCTGCCGTCACCCAGGTGTTTTCCGACTCCGGTTCCCCTTCCCACGTGACCAAATACTCCACCTGATTACCCTTCCACCTGGAGTCGATGATTTCCGCCACATGGTTGCTGCTTTCCCTTTCTTCTAAGACTGGCCCCCGTGTGGATACCCCTTCACCTTCCCCCCTATATGGTGACAGTAATGACCTGTGGAATACTGGGTGCAGTTTCATGTGGTTAGGTAACCGGAGTCTGAAAGCCACTGGGTTGACCTGTTGGATGACCTCAAATGGTCCCAATCTTTTGGGTCTCAATTTCTTGCAACCCCCCTTGAACGGCAACCCTTGGGTTGATAGCCAGACCTGACTCCCCACCCTAATGGTTTCACCTTCCCTTCTGCTCTTGTCTGCCTGCCTCTTATATTCTTCTTTGGCCCTTTCTAAGTTGAGTTGGAGTTGACGATGGATCGCTTCCATTTCTTCTACAAAATGTTCAGCGGCCGGGACACTCCATCTCTCCCCTCCTCCCCCTGGAAACGCCCTGGGGTGGCACCCATAATTAGCCAAAAAGGGGCTCATCCCGGTGGACACATTCTCCGCATTATTGTAAGCAAATTCCGCTAGCGCCAACTTTTCGACCCAATCGTTCTCTCTGTCATTGACATAACACCTCAGGTATTGTTGGAGGATACCGTTTGCCCTCTCCGCCTGCCCATTGGTCTCAGGGTGCCTGGCAGTCGAAAAGTTGACTTCTACGTGCAACAAGCTCATAAGTTTCCTCCAGAATCTGGACGTGAACTGTTTCCCTCTGTCGGAGACCACCCTCAAGGGGGCGCCATGCAGCCTAAAAATATGTTCTACAAACAATTTCGCTGTCTCTTCCGCCGTGACTGCATGTGAGCAAGCTACAAAGTGACCCATCTTAGTTAACAGGTCTACTACGACTAGTATGGCGGTTTTCCCCTGGGATTTAGGCAGATCAGTCATAAAATCTATCGATACCGCCTCCCACGGTCGTTCTGGTGTGGGTAACGGTTCTAATAACCCCGCTGGCGTCCGCCTTTCTCCTTTGGCTCTCTGGCATTGGTCACACCCTCTCACATACTCCCGTACATCCTCCCTCACCTTGGGCCACCAAAACTCCCTGGTCACCAACCACATGGTCTTGTGTTGCCCAAAATGCCCCGCTGTGGGGTTGTCGTGCAGCTGTTTGAGTACTCTCCCCCTCAATTCCCCTTCGGGTATATATAGTGCCCCTTTGTAATACAATGCCCCGTTTCTTTCTTCAAAACCTCCGGGGTCTTCTCCCTCTCTCCTTAAACCTCTGAGCTTATTCTGGGCGTATTCATCATTTACCGTTCCCTCTACCAGTTCCCTTTGCCCCACCCAGGCCGCCCCACACACCCAGTGGTCCTCTGGGATAATATGTCTCTCTTCAGGCGCTTCCTCCCCCTCCAAATATTCAGGTTTGCGTGAGAGAGCGTCCGCTCTGATGTTTTCTGGACCTGGCACATAGCAAATTTCAAAATGGAATTTGGAGAACTCCTGGGCCCACCTCACTTGTCGTTGGTTGAGCACTCGTGCCGTTCTCCAATACTCCAAATTCTTGTGGTCCGTACACACTTGCACCTTATGCTGTGCGCCAATTAGTAAATGTCTCCATCTCCGGAACGCTTCGTGAATGGCGAGTAGTTCTCGGTCATATACGGTGTAGTTCCTCTCGGATTTGTTCAGCTTACGCGAAAAGAAGGCACACGGTCTCCATTCCGACTTATTGCTCCCTGGCTGAAGCAGCACCGCCCCCACCGCCCGGTCTGAGGCATCAGTTTCCACTCTCATGGGTTTTTGTAAATCCACATGCAGGAGCTGTTCTTCCGAAGCGAATGCCCTTTTCAATTCCTCAAATGCTTGCTCCGCCTCCGCCGTCCAAACGAATTTCTTCTTGCTGCTTAGACAGTCCGTGATGGGAGCCGTTAAGTGGGCAAAGTTCTTGATGAATTTACGGTAAAAGTTCCCAAACCCTAAGAACCTTTGTACATCCTTTTTCGTTTTCGGTGTCTTCCATTCCAGCACCGCCTGGACCTTGCCTGGATCCATGGCTAATCCCTTGTCTGATAAGCGGTACCCCAGGAATTCCACCTCCTTGGTGTGAAACTGACACTTCTCCAATTTCACCCACAGCTGGTTTGCTTGCAGTTGGCTCAGCACTTCCCTGACATCCTTTACATGCTGCTCCTCATTCTCTGAATATATCAGCACGTCATCGAGGAAGGCCACGCAATTCTTGTAGAGCAAAGGTCCCAGGACATGGTTCATGAGCGATTGAAAACATGCGGAGCCTGATTGCAATCCGAATGGCATAACTAAATATTCAAAAGCCCCCAAAGGGGTGAACATGGTGGTTTTCCATTCATCCCCTTTCCTTATTCGTATCAGGTTGTGTGCCCCTCTCAGGTCCAGTTTCGTGAATATCTTTCCCTTCCTCACCCTGGTCAAAATGTCATCAATCCTGGGCATGGGGAAAGTCACTGGTTCTGACACGGCATTTAGCCGCCGGTAGTCCACTACAAGCCTGGGTTTATCCGTGTTTTTTTTGTCCACAAAAAACACTGGGCTCCCCCCCACCGCTCTGGACTCTCTGATGAAGCCCCTCTTCAGGTTTTTATCAATAAACTCCCTTAACTCCTGCATTTCCCTGTCTGACATGGCGTACAGCTTGCCCACGGGGAGCTGGGCCCCAGGGACCAGGTTAATTTGGCAGTCAAAGGCTCTATGCGGTGGTAGTTTATCTGCTTCCCTTTCGCTGAAGACCTTGCTCAGGTCAGCGTATTGTTTGGGCACCTTCCCTTTGTCCGCCACTTCCGTCCCTGCTAGAAAGGCTTTTGCCCCTTCTGGCACCTTTCCCTCTCTGCAGTGTTCCAGGCAATGTGCTGACCCAAAGGAAACCACTCTCTGATGCCAGCCCACTAGCGGATCATGCAACGCTAGCCAGCTCATTCCCAAAATGACGGGAGCCCCTCCCAGGGTGGCCACATTGAACGCTATCCTTTCGGTGTGCCTGGCCACCCTCATAACCATTGGGACGGTCTGTAGGCTAACTTCTCCTCCCAACAGCTCCCTCCCATCGATCGTGGTCACCTGCAGGGGGTTGCTTAAAGGGAGTATCTGTATCTGGTGTTCAGCTGCAAACTCCTTACTCATAAAATTACAGGAGCTGCCTGAGTCCAACAGCGTCTTTGTCTTTAGTGGGTATCCGTTTGCCAGCTCTAGCAACACCTCTATTACCAGGGCTGGCCTTGGAGGTTCCGGAGTGGGCACTTTTACTGCTCCTTGGCCTGGCTGCAGTGCCCTGACGGTGGCAGCCAGGCGTTGGCTTTTACTGGCCCCTGGACTCCCTCCTCCTTCCCCCCAACAGCTCCCGCCATCCCTTGCCATTCCTTTCTTTGCGGGCAGACTCTGGCAAAGTGACCTGGCTGCTGGCAGAGATAACATTTCTTGGCGCTCTTTCCCTCCTTCTTCCTCCCTTCACTGGGATTTGAAACTGCGCGCGCGCGCGCTGTTCCAACTTCCATCGGCTCTCCTGGCGGGAAACTTGGCTCCGGAATCTCTGGAATGCGGAAATCCCTCCAACGCTCTCCTTTCCCCTCCCGCTTCTCCAAGGCTCTTGCCTCCTGGCGCGCTCCAATGGTCAGCGCTGATTTGGTCAGCTGGTCCATAGACTCCGCCCTGGGCGCCCGGGAAAGTTCGTCTTTCACCGCCGAAGAAAGCCCCTCTTCAAAGAGCATTTGAATGGGTTCCGCCGATAGGTCCCACCCCAATTTATGTATCAACATTGTAAACTCAGTCCAGTACTCACGAACCGATCGGCTACCCTGTTTACACGCCATCAATTGTCTGCGCACCAGTCCCTGTTCAATCTCGCTGGAAAACATCAAATCCATGGCGCGAAAAAACTTCCTCGTGTCCTTCAGCATTTCACTATTCCCTGCCATCAGGGGTCTAACCCAGTCTCTCGCCCCCCCTTCGAGATGGCCAATCACAAACGCCACTCGCGATGCCTCGTCGGGAAAGTCATCAAACTGCAGCTCGAGAGCATACTGCATCTCTGTCCTAAAGGCTTGGTAGTTCCTGGGGTCCCCCCCAAACTTCTGCACCAATCCTGGCATCTTTCTTGCTAGTGTAGCGCCTTTTGCCTTTTCTGCATCCTGCGCCCTCCTTTCCTCTAGCCTCGCCGTTTGCAGTGCTAGCTGGACTTCCAACACCCTGTACCTTTCTTCCAGGCTTGGACCCTCTCCAGCTCCTCCTGCTCCCCCGGCTCCGGCTGGGTTGCTCATGATGCCTCTCTGCACAAGCTGCTTTCAGGGACTGTCCGATTGCTGTGATGGGATGGTGAGCTGCTTGTGCGTAAAATCCTAGTCCCTCAGAGTTTGGCTAAGTCCACAAACCTCTGTCTGTGACGGAGCTCCTTAAGCATGGCTCCATCAGTCGCTCGTTGAATCGGACAGTGGGCGTTTACGGAACTTCTTCCAGCATAAAAGCTCCTTAACGGAAACGCGTCTTCTGGACTCTCGGCGTGACAGTTTCCGGCGAGGAGTGGGTGTCCCTATAGGAGGTCCTGAAACCTCCCCACTGTTCTCGCTTGAAGTGTCTCTGAGCCCTCCCTCCGACTCACTTTCCCTTGGAACTCCACTTCTCCCCCTGCTGGTTCCCTCCTCAGCTGAATGGTCTCTCTCACCCTCCGTGAGCCCTTTCACCTCCTGCGCCTCAGATGGCAGTTCCCTGACACCAACCAAATCTATTATTGAACCCTTCTAGATCCAAAATGTCTGTGTTCTCAAGAAGTAGCCAGTCTTTCAGCCAGCAAAAAGCTGCTGCTTCATAGTACAGTTTTAAGTCCGGCAGGGCAAACCCCCCTCTTTCTTTTGCATCAGTTAATATCTTGAATTTTATTCTGGGCTTTTTGCCCTGCCAGACAAATCTCGATATATCTTTCTGCCACTTCTTGAAACAGTCCATTCTGTCCACAATCTGCAATGTTTGAAACAAAAATAACATTCTTGGCAAAACATTCATCTTAATAACAGCAATTCGGCCTAACAAGGAAAGTCTCAGGTTTGACCATATTTCCAAATCTTTCTTAATTTCTGTCCAACATTTCTCATAATTATCTTTAAATAAGTTCACATTCTTAGTTGTTAAATTAACCCCTAGATATTTCACTTTATTTGCTACCATTAATCCAGTTTCACTCTGAAACTTCTCTCTTTCCTCCACTGTTAAATTCTTTCCCAGTACCTTTGTTTTTTGTTTATTTAACTTAAAACCTGCTACTCGACCAAAAACTTGTATTATCTCCAAAACTCTTTTAGTACTAGTGTCTGGCTCTTGCAAAGTTAAAACTAAATCATCTGCAAACGCTTTCAACTTATATTGTTTAGCTCCGACCTGAATCCCTTTTACCAGCTGGTCCCCTCTTATCATATTTAATAACACCTCCAGAACAATTATAAAAAGTAATGGGGATATTGGGCACCCCTGTCGTGTCCCTTTTTCAATAGCAATTTCCTCAGTGACCACATTGTTCACAATTAGTTTTGCTTTTTGTTCAGAATAAATTGCACCTATACCATTCTCGAAGCCCTGGCCTACCCCCATTCCTTTGAGATTCTTTTTCATAAAATTCCAAGAGATATTGTCAAAGGCTTTCTCGGCGTCCACAAATATTAATGCTGCCTTCTTATTAATATTGTTTTCAAGTAACTCCATAATGTCTATTATATTTCTCACATTGTCAGATAAGTGTCTTCCCGGTAGAAAGCCAGCCTGGTCCTTATGAATCTCACCCACCAAAACCCTCTTCAGTCTTTTTGCCAAAATGTCTGCAAAAATTTTATAATCCACATTAAGCAATGATATAGGGCGGTAGTTCTTAATCTGATTCTTATCAGTCTCAGATTTTGGTATAAGTGTAATATATGCTTCTTTCCACGATTCTGGTGCCTTCTTCCCCTCTAAAATTTCATTGCAGACTTCCTTAAATGGTTGAATCAGCCAATCTTTCAACACTTTGTAATATCTGGAAGTCAAACCATCTGGTCCTGGAGATTTTCCCAATTTCATATTTTGAATGGCTCCCTCTATCTCTTGCTCAGTTATTTTCTGGTTCAAAGTCACTTTGCTTTGTTCAGATATTTTTTGTAATCCATATTTTTAAAGAAATTCTTCTATCTCTTTTTCGTCCACCGGCCCTTGTGCATAAAGTTTTCTGAAATAACTCTGAAAGCAGTTTCTAATCTGACATTCTGAACCGTTTCTTGCGCAAGGGAAGTGTTTATAAAGAGCTAACCAAAAATTTAAATGCTAACAAAATAAGGTTTAGATGGGAATACCCAGAAGGTGTGTCATTCTACTACAAAGATAAGAAATTCAAAATTAAGGCAGTTGAAGAAATGCAGAAATTTGGGAGAAGATATAAGGAGTTGGGGAAGATAGAGGGAGGTGAACAGGAAAGTGAAGAGGACAAGAAAGAACAAGAGGGAGGAGAGGGAGATATTTAAACATAAATAACAAAATAAAAATATATTTAATTAAATAAATCAAAATGACAATTAAAGCAATATCATGGAATGTTAATGGCATGAACAATAAAGGCAAAAGGAACAAAATTGGACATGAGTTAACAAAAGAAATGCAGACATAATTTGTTTGCAAGAAACGCATGTAACATGGAAACATAATAGAGTCTTAAGGAATAAAAAATTGGGGGATGAATTCATATCTTCGGATGTGCAAAAAAGGGAGTGGTTATATATGTTAAAAATATAGTGCACAACAAATATTCAAATAATAATAATAATAATAATAATAATAATAATAATAATAATTTATTATTTGTACCCTGCCCATTTGGCTGGGTTTCCCCAGCCACTCTGGGCGGCTTCCAACGAAGATTAAAAATACATTAGAATGTCACACATTAAAAACTTCCCTGAACAGGGCTGCCTTCAGATGTCTTCTAAATGTTAGGTAGTTATTTATCTCTTTGACATCTGATTGGAGGGCGATCCACAGGGCAGGCACCACTACTGAGAAGGCCCTCTGCCTGGTTCCCTGTAGCTTTGCTTCTTGCAATGAGGGAACCGCCAGAAGGGCCTCGGCGCTGGACCTCAGCGTCCAGGCAGAACGATGGGGGTGGAGACGCTCCTTCAGTTATACTGGGCCGAGGCTGTTTAGGGCTTTAAAGGTCAACACCAACACTTTGAATTGTGCTCGGAAATGAACTGGGAGCCAACGTAGGTCTTTCAAGACCGGTGTTATGTGGTCTCGGCAGCCGCCCCCAGTCACCAGTCTAGCTGCCGCATTCTGGATTAGTTGTAGTTTCCGGGTCACCTTCAAAGGTAGCCTCGGATAGAGTGCATTGCAGTAGTCCAAGCGGGAGATAACTAGAGCATGCACCACTCTGGCAAGACAGTCTGCGAGCAGGTAGGGTTTCAGCCTGCGTACCAGGTGGAGCTGGTAGACAGCTGCCCTGGATACAGAATTGACCTGTGCCTCCATGGACAGCTGTGAGTCCAAAATGACTCCCAGGCTGTGAACCTGGTCCTTCAGGGGCACAGTTACCCCATTGAGGACCAGGGAGTCCACCACACCAGCCCGCCCCCTGTCCCCCCAAAACAGTACTTCTGTCTTGTCAGGATTCAACCTCAATCCATTAGCCGCCATCCATCCTCCAACCGCCTCCAGGCACTCACACAGGACGTTCACTGCCTTCACTGGTTCTGATTTGAAAGAGAGGTAGAGCTGGGTATCATCTGCATATTGATGGACACCCAGTCCAAACCCCCTGATGATCTCTCCCAGCGGCTTCATATAGATGTTAAAAAGCATGGGGGAGAGGACGGAACCCTGAGGCACCCCACAAGTGAGAGCCCAGGGGTCTGAACACTCATCCCCCAACATCACTTTCTGGGCACGGCCTAGGAGGAAGGAGCGGAACCACTGTATAACAGTGCCCCCAGCTGCCAGCTCCTCTAGACGGTCCAGAAGGATGTTATGGTCAATTGTATCAAAGGCCGCTGAGAGATCCAGCAGAACTAGGAAACAAGAAGAAGAAGAGTAGAAGAGTTTGGATTTGATATCCCGCCTTTCACTCCCTTTTAAGGAGTCTCAAAGCGGCTAACATTCTCCTTTCCCTTCCTCCCCCACAACAAACACTCTGTGAGGTGAGTGGGGCTGAGAGACTTCAAAGAAGTGTGACTGGCCCAAGGTCACCCAGCAGCTGCATGTGGAGGAGCGGAGACGCGAACCCAGTTCCCCAGATTACGAGACTACCACTCTTAACCACTACACCACACTGGCCCCACAAACAGCTCTCAACTTTGTCCCTAGCCCGCCGGAGATCATCAACCAGTGCGACCAAGGCAGTTTCAGTCCCATGATTAGGGATCCAAATGGTCCGCATCCACCAGGCGTTCCTGGAGTTGTTCAGCAACCACGCGCTCAATCACCTTGCCCAAGAATGGAAGATTTGAGACTGGGCGATAGTTGGTCATACTGGCCGGGTCTAAAGGTGTCTTTTAAAGAAGCGGTTTAATAACCGCCTCTTTCAGTGGGTCTGGGAAGGCTCCCTCACAGAGGGAAGCATTCACCACCCCACAGAGCCCATCGCCCAGCCCTTCCCCGCTTGCTTTTATTAGCCTGGATGGGAAAGTATCAAGGAGACAGGTAGTTGGTTTCACGCGTACAAGCAGCCTGTCCACATCCTCGGGGGTAACGGATTGAAATTGATTCCATGCAACTTGACCAGACAGGGCTCCTGCACTCTCCCGGCCCGGCCCTGCTCTCACAGTGGTGTCTACCTCCTTCCGAATATGAGCGATTTTATCTGCAAAAAACTTTGCAAAATCGTTGCAGGAGATCTTGGGGTCTTTATAAGGCCCCGGTGGTAAAGGTGGTTCTGTTAAATTGCGAACCACCTGAAAAAGTCTCCTGCTACTTTTTTCTGCAGATGCAATAGAGGCGGTCAGTAGAGGCTATCACCACTGGGTAGGCTTGATGTTGAGCTCTAACCCGTCTCTGGTCCGATTCAGAATGAGTTTTCTGCCACCGATGCTCTAGCCGTCTCAGCGATTGTTTCCTTGCCCTCAGCTCCGAAGAAAACCATGGGGCTGTCCAGACTCCATGCAATCGGAGAGGGCGCTTCGGAGCCAGACAGTTGATAGCCCTGGTTAACTCCGTATTCCAGCGGGCCACCAGGGAATCAGCTGAAATGCCATCAACATGGGATAAAGCATCCCCTACCATTCTCTGGAAACCATTTGGATCCATTAAGTGGTGGGGGTGGACCATCCGAATTGGTCCCACCTCCCTGCAGAGGGGAAGGGTTGCGGAGAAGTCCAGTTGCACCAGGAAGTGATCTGACCATGGCACTTCTTTTGTTTCACTTTTACTTAGTGTCAGATCACCCACGTCACTAGCGGTGAACACCAGGTCTAAGGCATGTCCGTGACTATGAGTTGGGCCAAACATATTCAGGGTCAGCCCCATGGAGGCCATGCTTTCCACGAAGTCCCAAGCAGCCCCTTGTAAGGTCGTGTCAGCATGGATGTTAAAATCCCCTAGGACAACCAAACTAGGTGTCTCCAGGAGAACATCTGCCACGACCTGAAGCAGCTCGGGCAGGGAATCCTTGGTGTAGCAGGGAGGTTGGTACACCAAAAGGAATTCTGTACTGCCCCTATTGCCCAGCTTCCAGAACATGCAGTCAGAGAACTGGGTCTTCCCAGTAGGATGCCTGATGCAAGCTAGTGACTTCCTAAAAATCACTGCAACCCCCCTCCCCACCCACATGACCTGGGTTGCTGTGCGTAAGAGAAACCTGGTGGACAAGCAGTGGCAATGACAGGCCCATCTGCTTCATCCAACCAAGTCTCTGTTACACATGCCAGGTCAAGTCCTCCATCCGCAATCAAGTCATGGATGGCAGTGGTCTTATTAATCATTGACCTAGCATTACACAGCAACACCTTCCGGTCATGTGGGTTTCCCTTGTTGATTCCAGTATCCATCCGATCAAGACCAGACTTGGAGGCAGGGATAGTCTTCAAACAACCACTAAGCCTGCTTCCTCGATAATGACATGGTCTGGTCTTAGCATAACTCCTCCTCCTGCCTATGATCACTGAGATCGGATGTCCCATGCACCCCCCCTCGTGGAACTTGCCCCAGCCATTCTATTAGCTGGGGCCCACTCCCAGGCAGCCCTGATCCCGCCCCTTAAAAACAAAATGCAAACTATACAATAAAACAACAAAAAACAAAAACAGAATAGTTATACTAAAATTAATCCCCAACCAGATATCCATCCCACCCACCCACCCCCCAACAAAGCAAAAAGGGGAAAAAAAGAAAAACTTAAAATGCCACCAGCTGCTTAAGGACATTTTAAAACACATTAGACACCAGGAACAGGGAGGCAATAGCAGAACAACCCCACACTTCCCCAAGAGTTTGTTCCAAATGAGTCCAGCCCCACTCTCTAGGCACTGCCACAGGAGTCCTTTTGTAACTGGGAGTGTGAGGACCTGGGCCAGTTGGAAAAGGTCTTGGAAGGGAGCAGGCCCTGCAATCCTCACCACAGCTGATGGTCCCAGACAATGGCCCCAGACAATGAAGGATGAATAATAGGAGTACAAGTACAAATAGAAGAGAAAAAATAATTATGATGGGGGTATGTGCACCAAACAAAAGGAAAGCAGATTTTTACAAAAAATTAGAGGAAATATTGATAGATTATATGGATTATAAGATCATATTGATTGGGGACCTCAATGGGGTAATCTCCATAGAGATTGATAGATCAATAAGCAAAATTAAAACAGATCAGGGAAAACTACCGAACTCTTTCTTATCATTAACAGAGAACAATGAATTAGTAGATATATTGAGGCTGAAAAATCCAGTAACAAAACAATTCACATACTATTCAGAACCAAAATAAAGTTGGAGTTGGATAGACCAAATCTGGATATCAAAAGAACTAACCACAAGAGTGGTAAAAGCAGAACTATTACCAAAGACGCTGTCTGACCATAATGCCACTGTAATGGAATGGAGTAAAGATTTAACAATAGGAAGGTGGAGAATGAATGACAGCCTGCTAGACAATACAGAGATATTAGAAAGAACTAAAAAACATATAAATTCATATTTTGAATTAAACTTAAATAAAAGTACTGACATCAATGTGATGTGGGACGCAAGCAAGGCTGTTGTGCGAGGATTCTTCCTGTAACAGAACTGTATTCTTAAAAGGGAAAAGGAAAAGAATAAAGAAGAAATACTAAATAAAATAAAAGATATAGAAAAACAGTTGGTCAGGAAGCCAGAGGACTTAAAATCAAAACAAGTACTTAAATTGTTGCAAATGCAATTATTAATGATTATAAACCAGGAAGTGGAATGGAAAATTAAATTACTAAAGCAACAAAATTTTGAATCAGCAAATAAAACAGGAAAGTGGTTGGCCTGGCAATTAAAAAACAAACAACAAAGACAGAACATTATAAATACAATGAAATACAATAACGAAATGCTAGATAACCCCAAAGAAATAAGGAAAGTTTTTTTACAAATTTTACAAAGAATTATATAAAGCACCCAAGGAAAATGAGGAGAAAATAAGAACTTATTTAGAGGAACATAAACTAAAGGAAATTTCGCAAGAAAAAAAGAGAACAATTAGAAAAACCTATTTCAGAGGAAGAAATTTTAGATGCAATTACACAAGGAAAAAATGGAAAGGCTCCAGGGCCTGATGGCATACCAATTAAATACTATAAGAAACTAAGCCAACAAATAGCTCCTATATTAAAGGAAGTAATGAATAATATAACGAAAAAAGGGCAGATCCCAAAGTCATGGGAAGAACCGTTCATTACGTTAATACCTAAACAAGGAACAGATCTCACAAATGTAAAAAAAATTAGACCAATATCACTGCTTAATAACAACTATAAATTGTATGCAAACATATTAACGCAAAGGCTAAAAAAGATCATGGAGTCACAAATACATCCAGGCCAGGCGGGTTTTTTACCAGGACGGCACTTAAAAGATAACATACAAAATATAGTAAATATAATTGAATATTTAGAAACTAAAATAAATAAACAAGCTGCATTAATTTTTATAGATGCAGAAAAGGCGTTCAACAACGTGTCTTGGTCCTTTATGAAAAAGAATCTAGAAATAATGGGCCTGGACACAAATTTTCTAAAGAGTATAGAGGCAATTTACAAAGAACAAACTGCGAAACTTATAATAAACAGTGGATTAACAGAGAGCTTTCAAATCACAAAGGGTACAAGACAGGGTTGCCCTTTGTCACCTCTGTTATTTATATCAATACTGGAAGTATTACTTAAAAATATAAGAGAGACAGAAAGAATTACAGGGATAAAGTGTGGCGAAAACGAATATAAGGTTAAAGCCTTCGCCAACAATATAGTCTTTACAGTACAGGAGCCTTTAACTTTGACAGCAGAAACATTAAAAGTAATTGAAGAATTTGGAATGTTGGCAGGATTGAAAATTAATAAGGGTAAAACAAAAATGATGGTAAAAAATATGAATGTGGAACAAACAGATCAGCTGCAAAGTAAAACGGAAATAACAGTGGTAAAGAAAATAAAATATTTGGGGGTCTGGCTCTCCCCGGAAAGCACAAACCTATTCAAGGACAATTATAAAACAACATGGAAAGAAATAAAGACAAATTTGTAAATATGGGACAGATTGAAACTGTCCTTCTGAGGAAGGATAGCAGCTATCAAGATGAGTGTCTTACCTAAGATACTTTTTTTATTCCAAACTATCCCTATTGTTACTGGATTAGGTCAATTCAATAAGTGGCAAAAAACGATTTCTAGGTTTGTATGGCAGGGGAAGAAACCTAGAATAAAGTTTAAACTTCTGATGGATAAAAAGGAAAGAGGAGGCTTCTTCTTACCGGATCTTAAAATATATTATGAAGCCGCTTGTATAACATGGTTAAAAGAATGGCTTAGTTTGAAGAACACAGGCATATTAGATCTAGAGGGGTTTGGAAATAGATACAGGTGGCACGCGTACCTTTGGTATGACAAGGTTAGAGTACACAGAGTCTTTCTAAATCATATTATAAAAAGATCATTGTATGAAGT
Organism: Podarcis raffonei; assembly: GCF_027172205.1. Taxonomy (NCBI): domain Eukaryota; kingdom Metazoa; phylum Chordata; class Lepidosauria; order Squamata; family Lacertidae; genus Podarcis; species Podarcis raffonei. Next base: position 14,670,510 of record NC_070620.1, on the reverse strand, counting down.
TTGGAAGAGATATAAAGAGCGGTTTGAAAGGAAAACACCATGGTGGCTGTCACCCCAAGAAGCCATCTCAGTGAAAAAATTAAATGTGAAAGGAGAATGGCTAATGTACAGAGACATATTGATAGAAGAAAATAATGTAATAAAGATCAGGCCTTACGAGGAACTAAAAGATAAATTATCTAGTTGGATGGAGTATCGCCAAATGAATGACATTTTCTCAAAAGATAAAAAAGCAAGAGGTTTCGAACAAACCAAATCAATATTAGAAGCTGCAGTATTACAAAACAACACAAAAATTTTGTCAAAGGTCTATGAGTTTTTATTAGAATGGCACACAAAAGACGAAGAAATCAAGAGCGTCATGATTAAATGGGCAATGTATGTCGGCCATAACATTGAATATGAGAAGTGGATAAAACTATGGAACACTGGGCTACAATTCACAGCATGTACTTTGTTAAAAGAAAATCTGTTTAAAATGATGTACAGATGGTACCTCACTCCAACTAAACTGTTAAGGATGTACAAAACAGGAAACAAGAATTGCTGGAAATGTGAGGTGAAAGAAGGCAATTTCTTTCACATGTGGTGGTCATGTGATAAGGTAAAAACGTACTGGGAAAATATATACAATGAGCTAAAGAAGATCTTTAGATATACGTTTTTGAAAAAGCCAGAGGCATTCTTGTTAGGAATGGTAGGAGAAGATATAGTTAAGAACTACCAGAAACTGCGGCGAGGTTACTGCTAGCCCAGGTTTAGAAACAGCATCAATTACCAACAGTAGAAGAATGGCGACAGAAGGTAATGGAATATGCAGAAATAGCCAAATTAACAGGGAAAATTCAACAACAGGGCGAGGAAACATTTCAAAAAGAATGGGAAAATTTTATGTTGTATATAGGAAAGATAAGATGAAATAGTGTAACCAGTAGAATTGGAAATAAACCTCATAATGGGAAAGATTAAGAAAAGTGATGGATAATGAAAATAATAAGAAGCAAATGTATAAGAAACTAATATAACTAACAGTAGTTGTAAATGAATACAGACAGATAACAAGAATTGTATAAACATGAGGATTTATTTATGGATACGCTATGGACAAATATGGAAAATGAATAACAATATACAAAATGGAAGAAAATAATGCGATAAGATTATATGTGACATAAAAAACCAGAAGGAGGAAGGAGGGAAGTCAGCTCTGAAGAGCAAGTATAAATGTAAAATGTAATACAATATGTGTATGTGGAGTATCTAATTGAAAAACTAATAAAGATTATTGGGAGGGGGGAGATGGCAAAAGGATATTTCCAAGTTTGTTGGGGGGGGGCAAAAGGCCAAGGATTAAACATAAGATACTTACAGATACAAAAGAAAGAGGCGGCTTTGCTCTCCCAGATCTTAAATTGTACTATGAGGCTGCATGTTTGGTGTGGATTAGGGACTGGATAAAACTGGAAAAGGAAGAAGCGTTAGATTTAGAAGGTTACGACAACAGATTTGGATGGCATGCATACTTATGGTATGGGAAAGGGAAAGTGCACAAAGGATTTTATAATCATATAATCAGGAGATCATTAATGAGGGTGTGGGAGAGGTATAAAGATTTAATAGAACAAAAAACATCCTGGTGGTTATCACCAATTGAAGCTTCATTACTCAAACTGCTTGGCAAAAAGGGGAAGTGGCCTACATATAGAGATTTGCTGAGGGATTAAGAAGGGAAATGGAAATTAAAAGATTATGAGGAAATTAAAGATCATTTTCAGAGTTGGTTACGCTACAGACAATTACATGAGATGTATAAGGAAGATATTAAGAAAGGGTTCGGTTATACCACTTCCAGATTTCAAAAGGAAGTTATAGAAGAAGTGAAGCTGCTGAAGAAAGCATATATTATTCTGCTAGAATGGGAAACACAAGATGAGGAGGTCAAATCAGTCATGATCAAATGGGCACAAGATATAGGACATAATATACAATTTGAGGATTGGGAAAAGTTGTGGAAAGTGGATTTGAAATTTACAGAATGTTCTCTTTTGAAAGAAAACTATATGAAAATGATGTACAGATGGTATATCACACCAGTATAAATAGCAAAAATGTACAAAACTGGGTCAAACATACGTTGGAAATGTAAAGAAAAAGAAGGTACTTTTTATCATATGTGGTGGGAATGTAGAGAAGTTTAAAAAAAAGGGAAATGATATATAATGAATTGGAAAAAAATGTTTAAAATGACATTTGTAAAAAAAAAACCAGAAGCATTTTTGTTAGGGATTGTAGGACAAGACCTGCCAAGAAAAATAAAGAACTTATTGATGTATGCTACAACAGTGGCAAGAGTCCTGTTAGCACAAGGATGGAAGAATGAGGAAATCCCAACGAAAGAACAGTGGCAAGAAAAATTGATGAGCTATACGAAATTGGCCAAATTGACATACAAACTACGTAATAAGGACATTTGTGACTTCAAGGAAGAATGGAAACTTTTTACAAATTATTTAAAAAGACAACAAAATGACTTGGACTCCTTGGCAGGTTTTGAATAAATATCCACAAATTTATTAGTTGAACACATGATAGATAAGGCAAGGATATTGAAATATACTCTGAGTCGAGAGTGGATTTCATGCTCTTTATTCAGCTCATAGTGGTGAGGAGGAATGAAAGTTCCCCCAAAATATCTGCTTTATATACATAATTTGCACAATGGGCCGCACGTGATTGGCTAATTCCGGGATTCTCCTGTAGGCCAATTGGATTCACTTCCACCTGGAGCTGGATTGGGTGGCTCCTGCGGACCAATCATACTGCTGCATTGTTCTAGGACCAATCAGACTGCTGCATTCTGAATCCTATTGTTCTAGGACCAATCAGACTGCTGCATTTTGGATCCTATTCAACTCAGTACATAACAGATACAGTGGTGCCCCGCAAGACGAATGCCTCGCAAGACGAAAAACTCGCTAGACGAAAGGTTTTTCCGTTTTTTGAGTCGTTCCGCAAGATGAATTTCCCTATGGGCTTGCTTCGCAAGACGAAACGTCTTGCGAGTTTGTTTCCTTTTTCTTAAAGCCGCTAAGCCGTTAATAGCCGCTAAGCCGCTAAGCCGTTAATAGCCGCTAAGCCGCTAATAGCTGCTAAGCCGCTAAGCCGCTAATAGCCGTGCTTCGCAAGACAAAAAAACCGCAAGACGAAGATACTCGCGGAACGGATTAATTTCGTCTTGCGAGGCACCACTGTATGTACAATTTTATAACATGCAGAGAACAATATGTGCAAAGAAATAAAAGAGGAGAGCTGAGGGAAGTCCTTGGTGGGGGGGGAGAGGGAGGGATGGGGGGGAAAGGGGGAAAATAATGTAATTAATTATTTGGACTGATATGTTATGTTGAAATTGTTTAATAAAAATATTTTCAAAAAAGAAAAGAAATATATGCTGATGCTAGTTTCGGAAGTGACCCCATAGATGGTAAAAGCACTTCTGGTGTGTGTTATATGTATAACAACTGTTTGTTTGACTGGTCATGCAAGAAGCAAACTACTGTGAGTTTAAGTTCATGTGAAGCTGAACTTAATGCTCTGATATATGCACTCATGGATGTTGAATGGTTATTGCAATTGTGTAAGGACATGAGGGTGATTGTATCGTGTTCTATACAGGTTTATCAAGACAACAAATCATGCATAGCTTTGCTTAATTCTGAAGGGTGTAAGCAAAGAACCAAATACTTGCAGATCAAGTTGTGTCATGCAAGGGATTGTATCCAGAGAGGACTCATAAATGTGTCCTATATGCCAGGAAAAGAAATTTCTGCTGATTTGTTGTCAAAGGTTGTTAACAAAGAACAACTGGATGTATTTGTACATAAGCTGCAAATGTGCTCAGTCTGCAGCAATGATGTCATGAAATGGGGGAGGATATTAGTAATTTCATTCTCTACTGCTGGATCATATGATCCTGTGTTTACTTTTCTGTACTGTTGTGAGTATGGGAACAGAAGTAAGTCTGTGAGAACTTCCACTCTTTGTTCTCTCACTCTCTTCTGAGAGACTGTGTGAGAAGACACAGCTTACAGCTCATCATGATGCTTTTGTTTATTTTGCTGTAAATAAAGACTCTGATGCTACATTTCCGACATAACCGCGTATTTTGCTGAACTCTGCTAAGTGTGCTCTCATCTACAGATGTGGGTCACAGTGTTTCACAGGACTACGGCTGAAGAATGTCCTGTGATGGGTTACGGAGCCCAGATTGTGCTCTTACTCCCATTATCTTTAATTTCTAGGTACCTCGTCATTTCACTCACATGGCATTGCAGCTCAACATCCCAGATTCGGTGCTTAATTGTGGATTTGGCTTTCTCATATCCGCAGGTTATCAGAGCCTGAGGTTTGAACCCTAGGCTTCTCAGTTTCTCTTGCAGTAAGGATTTCCATTTTGTTTGACATGTATCTATTAAAGTTAGGGATGCCAAACCTACTGGGAAGGAAATCAATTTTAACCAATAATAGATTTTCAAAATCCATATCTGGGATTCAATCTCCAGGCAAACTGCTACATTGGGCACAAAGGATGGAATCCCCAGCAGTTAGTTTGTAGAATTTCAATAGGAGCAGTGTTTTTATCTTTGGACACCTGGGAGCCATATATCAGTTGTGATATAACATTTGCAGTAAATACCTGGGTGGCTGCGGGGATATATTGTCAGGCTTCAGGGACTCGGCTTCCCACCCACCCATCCCTTTGGCAGTAGATAAGCAGAAGAAAGAGAAAGGAGTCTCATACCAGTTAGAAATTTTAATGATCACAGTGAGAGAACAAAGAATCCATTCCTTGACTTCCGGGTTGGCGCCATCGTCTAATGGCGGATTCCCTCCGAGCTCCGGAGGGAATCTGCTCAACAGGGGTCGGGTTCTGCCGCCGCGGCGACGCGGGGACCCTTAGAAACCACAGGCGCTGAAGCCTGTGGACCTGGTGACTCGGTGGGCACCATTTGCGCGCCCCCCCGACCCGCAAAGAAGCCTTTTTAAAGGCTTCGGAACGGGGGACGGAGGGAGGTGTGGTGCTGAGAGTTCGACTGCTTCCCCTGCTGAGTGAAGCCGCATGCCATGGGCGGAGAGCGTTAACTTCTTCTTTTGAACTTTTGGATCAAAGTAACGACCCGTGAGTAACACGGTAATTGGACTTAAAAGGGAAAATTATTTCTGGGAATTCGGCAAGATCGGGTAAGGTGCTAAAAAGGAAGTCAACCTGCCCGCCTTGTAAGCATTGTAAAGCAAGGATTTTATTACTAAGGTTGTGTGAATGTCTTTTGTTTTTTGTGGAAAAGCGCAATTAACTTTATATTGGGCCAATTTAAGTGACTGTGCTGGAGGATAAGAGAACGGAATTCACCCCTCCCCCAAAACCCGGGAGCGATCGGGCAGAGAGCCTGTGGAAGAGGTTTATAGACTTTGACAGCTGTCAAATTAGCTGTCAAAGCTGGAAAAAAAAAAGGAGAACTGTGTCTTTGCTGGTTACATTTGATACAATTTGGTAACAAATTGTTAAAAACAAAGAAGAAAAGGTTAATTTGTCATTAAGTAACTAGAATCCCTCTAGAGGGGGTTCAGGACATTACAAAAATGGCTGTAAGTGGAAAAATACTGGCTGAACTGGAAAAGACCTTTCGTCTTTTGGGAAATCTACAGAAGCAGACAGATGCTTTGACTATAAGTGTAATAACAATGAAGGGAACAGTAAACAAAATTGCTGAACCTGGAAAGGATATGATTCAAGCTCCTGCAGATGAACAGGGAAGTGTTGCTGCTGATATAAAAATCCTTATAGCCAAACAGGAGAAAGAGTCTGAGTCATTTGAGATGCCATTTAAAGAATATGAGAAAGAAGGAGGCGCTGGGATGTTGCAGATGGCTAAAGAGAGCCAGAGGCCTATTAAGTTGGAAACAACTGAAAATAAGATCATGACAATGGATGTTTGGCTGGAAGTGAAGAATGGAATCTGGAGAGATCTCCTCTTATGGGGATCGGAAGACATATGGAATATAAATATGGACAGTACAGAGTTTGGAGTCTTTGGGACATTTGAACTTATGAGAAGCAAGAAACAAGATTTTGGCTCCATTGTTAAACATGGAGGTCTGGCTGGAAGAAATATGGACTTTACTGGAACAGAGCCTCTTCGAGATTCGGAATTTAAAATAAAGGACTATCAAGAAAACCGGCAGAGAGAAATTGAGAGAGGGTTAAGTGCCTCGGATGTGAGATCGCCAGGCTGATTTTGGATGGACTGTTGGACTTTGGTTGGGGATCGAAACCGGGAAAGGAGGTGGGAGGGCTTCGGGAATTTAAAGGGTGTAAAAATATGATTCTGTTTTAATTAAGTTGGCTTTTGCCACTAACATAAAAATGGGGAATTTGGGGAGAGATTTGGGGCCGACCTTAGCAAAAGATTATCAAAAATAAGTGTTTCGTGTATAAAGATTGGGATTTTTAAGTTTAAATAGGTTAATTAAATTGATGGAGGAATTTAGGGAAAGTATGTTAAGAGTAAGTTTTGAAATATAAAGATAGAGGTTTAGAAGTTAAAATTTGTTTAAGATAATTGAAGTAGAGGAAATAAGGTAAAGTGGGGGGGATAAAAATTGCTGAGCTAAAAATTGGAATTGGAATACAAGAAGGGTAGGTGTGGGGAAGTCAAGGAAATTGGGTATGGAATATAATTATGGTAAACTTTTAAATTGCTGCTTTTCTTTTTCTTTTCTTTTTTCTTTTTTGCTTTTTTTCTTTTCTGTTTTCCTTTGTATTCTTTTTTGAAAATTTTAATAAACATAATTAAAAAAAAAAACAAAGAATCCATTCCTAGTAATGAAGGTGCTCCCAATTAAGGGTTCCACTCACTTCCTCCCTAATCACCCACGTCACTACCATGTCCTGCAACCTGATCTCGCAACCACTGTGCTTTCTGTGCTGCTTTCCTTATCTGCTGTCTTGACCTTTGGCTGAGCGGATTAACGCTTTCCAGCAACAGTGGGTCTGTTAACTCTCTCTCTCTCTCTCTCTCGCAGTTCTTCTCCTCCTAGCTGTTCCCCACCTAGTACTTCCCAGCTTCTGCCTTCTGAACTATGTCCCTCTGTAGACCACTGTTCCAAATCTATACTGTCCTCCTGCTCCTGGGAAGATTCAGGATCCTGAACAGGAGCAGGGGGAGGGGGAAGCTCTCACCATTTCTCCTCGGTGCAGCCCTCCTCAGCATGGTCTCTGACATAATTGACCTCATTTCCCATAAAAGAACCTTGTGATTGCTTTGATAGTCTTTGGGGCATTTACAATTGCATTTTTAATTTGATTGTGCCATGGGCTACTTTCATGAAAGATTATGCCCAGATATTTAAAGAACGTTACCTGTTCAATGGGTTGGCTGTCAATCTGTCATCTATGTCCCTCTTCTTTTCTTGGAAAACACCATTACTTTAGACTTAGTATAATTAATTATTACTTGCTCAGTTTTGCAATAGGCTGCTAAGGTTCTTAATAGTCGTCTTAATCTCACACAGGAGAGAGAAAGTAGAACTGCATCATCAGCATATAGAAGGACCAGAAGGGACATATTTGCCAATTTTGGCAGATGGTCACATCCTTGCTCCCCATGGCTGGGGAAACTCAGCCAGATGGGCGGGGTATAAATAATAAATTATTATCATTATTATTATTATTATTACTCCTTTATGGGTCTGGATCTTCTTAGTTAAGTGTCCCTGCCGATCACATCTAATCCAGAGCCTTGTGTTTTCATACAACCTACGAATAAGAATAAAAAGGTGTCTGTCTATGTTTGTGCAGCTTAGTTTTTCCCATAGCCTTGGGGTATAAGATCGGAGGTGGACTTAAAATCTATAAAAGCCACATAAAGAGATCTTTCTTTTATGAGACATACTTTTCCACAAGATGTTGGAGCACAAGTCCTTGATCTATGGCTGACTGTTCCACCCTAAATCCTGCTTGTACTTCTGTCAAAATGTGTTTCTGATCCATCCAATCCTCTAATTTATTACGGAGATGGGCAGTGTATAGTTTACTAATTATACTTAAAAGACTAATCGATCTATAATTTGATGGTTCAGATCTATTCCCTTTCTTTTATAATGGTATGATAATTGCTAATCCCCAATCTTCAGGGATAATTGCCAATTGATCAATGCTAGTAAACAAGGCTGCTAGCACTGGGGCCCACCATTCAATGTTGGCTTTAAGTAGCTCAGGAGGAATATTATCTACCCCATGGGCTTTAATTTGTTTGAGATTTAAAATAAACCGATGCATGTCCTCTATAGTAACTGGGCCATTCTGGGCCAGCTCTGCTCAAGGGCAGAAAAGGTGACCGGGATGGTTGTTTGCTTGCATATAGAGTTTGAAAATGTGTTTCTCAGATCCCAGCTGGGATGGCATATTCCGCTTCAGATGGGGTGCTTTGCCAGCCTTTTGCAACTACTCTCCAAAAGGTGGCTGGATATTAATAAAACCTCAATGGGGTTTTATTAAGCATTGCGATGCTTCCTTTTGGGCCTGATTCTTCTTCTTCTTCTTTTTAATCAGAGATTTGTATTTCTTCTTAAGTTTGAACCACTCTGTCAGACGTGTAGGCAGATTAGTAAATCTTGTATTTTTCCAACAGAGTGTATTTCATAGCAATACATTCCTGATCAAACCAGGATTTAGATTTACTGGGTTGTGAAGACCATCGTAATACCTTTTTTTGACTCAGACGTATCTGGAGGTAAGAGACCATATTCTGGAACAAAACTATTCTTGTTTCAGGAGAGGAGGTATTTAATAGGGTGTCTCACATGGATAAGCATTTGTCTGAGTGCACCTTCCTGGAAATTTCTTCATCCAATTGTACAGACCACTAGAAAATCCCAGTTCTGTGTCAGTAGTTAAGGGAAATTCGTGTTCAGCGTTGCAAATTATATCATTTTCTACATTGAGGAATAGACATCATGGTAAGTGCTCACTTCTATGTGATCCTCCACTTTACACTCTAGCACCCTATTCAAAAGATTATGACACTACAATATAGTCAATAGTTGATGCTCCTAAGCTTGATATAAAAGTAAATTGCCCATCCTTATCACCTTCAGCACAACTGTTCAATATCACCAGATCTAACCTGCTGTTGCTGTTTAGTTGTTTAGTCGTGTCTGACTCTTCGTGACCCCATGGACCAGAGCACGCCAGGCACTCCTGTTTTCCACTGCCTCCTGCAGCTTGGTCAAACTTATGTTCGTAGCTTCGAGAACACTGTCCAACCATCTCGTCCTCTGTCGTCCCCTTCTCCTTGTGCCCTCAATCTTTCCCAACATCAGGGTCTTTTCCAGGGAGTCTTCTCTTCTCATGAGGTGGCCAAAGTACTGGAGCCTCAGCTTCAGGATCTGTCCTTCCAGTGAGCACTCAGGGCTGATTTCCTTCAGAATGGGGAGGTTTGATATTCTTGCAGTCCATGGGACTCTCAAGAGTCTCCTCCAGCACCATAATTCAAAAGCATCAATTATTTGGCGACCAACCTTCTTTATGGTCCAGCTCTCACTTCCGTACATCACTACTGGGAAAACCATAGCTTTAACTATACGGACCTTTGTCGGCAAGGTGATGCCTCTGCTTTTTAAGATGCTGTCTAGGTTTCTCATTGCTTTTCTCCCAAGAAGCAGGCGTCTTTTAATTTCGTGACTGCTGTCACCATCTGCAGTGATCATGGAGCCCAAGAAAGTAAAATCTCTCACTGCCTCCATTTCTTCCCCTTCTATTTGCCAGGAAGTGATGGGACCAGTGGCCATGATCTTCGTTTTTTTGATGTTGAGCTTCAGACCATATTTTGTGCTCTCCTCTTTCACCCTCATTAAAAGATTATTTAATTCCTCCTCACTTTCTGCCATCAAGGTCGTGTCATCTGCATATCTGAGGTTGTTGATATTTCTTCTGGCAATCTTAATTTTGGCTTGGGATTCATCCAGCTCAGCCTTTCGCATGATGAATTCTGCATATAAGTTAAATAAACAGGGAAACAATAAACAGCCTTATCGTACTCCTTTCCCAATTTTGAACCAATCAGTTGTTCCATATTCAGTTCTAACTGTAGCTTCTTGTCCTACATAGAGATTTCTCAGGAGACAGATGAGGTGATCAGGCACTCCCATTTCTTTAAGAACTTGTCATAGTTTGCTGTGGTCGACACAGTCAAAGGCTTTTGCATAGTCCATGAAGCAGAAGTAGATGTTTTTCTGGAACTCTCTAGCTTTCTCCATAATCCAGCACATGTTTGCAATTTGGTCTCTGGTTCCTCTGCCCCTTCGAAATCCAGCTTGTACTTCTGGGAATTCTTGGTCCACATACTGCTTGAGCCTGCCTTGTAGAATTTTAAGCATAACCTTGCTAGCGTGTGAAATGAGTGCAATTGTGCGGTAGTTGGAGCATTCTTTGGCACTGCCCTTCTTTGGGACTGGGATGTAGACTGATCTTCTCCAATCCTCTGGCCACTGCTGAGTTTTCCAAACTTGCTGGCATATTGAGTGTAGCACCTTAACAGCATTATCTTTTAAAATTTAAAATAGTTCTGCTGGAATATCATCACTTCCACTGGCCTTGTTATTAGCAGTGCTTTCTAAGGCCCATTTGACTTCACTCTCCAGGATGTCTGGCCCAAGGTCAGCAACCACACTGCCTGGGGTGTACGAGACATCCATATCTTTCTGGTATAATTCCTCTGTGTATTCTTGCCACCTCTTCTTGATGTCTTCTGCTTCTGTTAGGTCCTTACCGCTTTTGTCCTTTATTATGGTAATCTTTGTACAAAATGTTCTTTTCACATCTCCAATTTTATTGAACAGATCTCTGGTTTTTCCCATTCTATTGTTTTCCTCTATTTCTTTGCATTGCTCGTTTAAGAAGGCCCTCTTGTTTTTGAAGAAACTGAAATTGACCAATTCTATGAAGACTTACAACACCTTCTAGAAATGACACCAAAGAAGGATGTTCTTCTTATTATAGGGGATTGGAATGCTAAAGTAGGGAGTCAAGAGATAAAAGGAACAACTGGAAAGTTTGGCCTTGGAGTTCAAAACAAAGCAGGGCAAAGGCTAATAGAGTTCTGTCAAGAGAACAAGCTGGTCATCACAAATACTCTTTTCCATCAACACAAGAGACGACTCTACACATGGACATCACCAGATGGGCAGCACCGAAATCAGATTGATTATATTCTCTGCAGCCAAAGATGGAGAAGCTCTATGCAGTCAGCAAAAACAAGACCTGGAGCGGACTGTGGCTCAGATCATCAGCTTCTTATAGCAAAATTCAAGCTTAAACTGAAGAAAGTAGGAAAAACCACTGGGCCGGTAAGATACAATCTAAATCAAATCCCTTATGAATACACAGTGGAAGTGAGGAACAGGATTAAGGATTTAGATTTGGTGGACAGAGTGCCTGAAGAACTATGGATGGAGGCTCGCAACATTATACAGGAGGCAGCAACGAAAACCAACCCAATGAAAAGGAAATGCAAGAAAGCAAAGTGGCTGTCCAACAAGGCCTTACAAATAGCGGGGGAGAGAAGGCAAGCAAAATGCGAGGGAGATCTAACCTATTAATCATTTGTAAAAGACATAGGCCTGCAAAATTGCAGCCCTTCTCTTTGGAGAGCCTGGAAGGTATAGAATGAACTTCATCCAGTTCAGAGCATAGCTGTCAACGTTTCCCTTTTTTAAAGGGAAATTCCCTTATTCCAAATAGGATTCCTTGCAAGAAAAGGGAAAAGTCGACAGCTATGGTTCAGAGGGAGATTAATGATAGTAAGCATATAAGGTATCATCTGTTTGACCAATTCTAGCGTTTACAGTAGGTATCTGGCCACTATTATTAAAGCTTCAGGAAACCTATTAGTCAAATATACGCTTCCAACTTGACCCAAACATTTTTTTACCAGCTGTTTTTTTATTTGAGGGGGAATATATACATTGATTAATAAAATACTATAAAATTTGCATCTTGCTAGCACAGCAATGGCTAAATGATTCAGAGGCTCCAATATATCAAGGGAAGCCCTCAACCTTGTTGACACCAGGGTACACAGACCTCCTTTGGTTTGTCCACCCTGATCACTAGGGTTAAACAATATGCATTGTGACCCAAGCCTTTTGAAGAAATATGATCTCATGCTTTTGAATAAATTCTATAAAAGAGGGATCTGGTGCCTTCTTTGTCCAACCTGCAGTCGGGGCATCCTTTGATGGCATAGTTTTTGTCAGGGAGCTTTAGTAAGTGTTACCAAGATAGAAGCAGTCTTTATACCTTCAGTTGGAGAATAAAGCTCCTTCGATATTTCTTTTGTACTAATCTGGGTACCCACATGTTCTTCCAAAATTTCATTCAAGTCCAGCTGTATGGCGGGTCTGCTATCATTTGAGATTATAGGTACAATCTCCCCTGCCCAAAATAGAGCGTATGAGTGCGCCATAGCCATTGACTCTCTGATGCAGGTTATGAAGAAAGTAACATTTGGTTACAGAAGGGTGATCTTTAATACTGTGTTTATCACACACACACACACACACACACACACAGAGAGAGAGAGAGAGAGAGAGAGAGAGAGATTTAGCTTGCTTTAAAAAAAGAATGCCACTAAAATGTGGCACAAAAATCCAAAGTGCAAAGTGAACCATTAAACTCACCTGGGATGCACCAGCCTAAGACCGTGTGAACAATCCCAAGGGTTTATTGCTCTGTGTCCCCTCAGCTGCTATCTTCCCCTGAGATCAATATGGTCTGACCCTTGAATCTACCCTGATCTCTCTCAATGCTAAGACCCAAAAGGAAACCAACGTCATGCTATTGGAGAGGGAGCTCTCTCTGCCCTCCTTCCCACATTCATCATCTTGGTGGGACAGTCACTTGGGAGACATGCAGGCGACTTGCAGTTGGGTTAGGGGGTGCAATACATATCTTGCCCCAGGCACTGGCAACCCATGCTATGCCACTGGAGCAACCCTGTTCTGGGTCTCCAGGGATGTTTCTGAGCAGTACTCTGCCACATGACATTAATTCCTTAATTGGAGGTTTTTAAGCAGAGATCAGGTGGCCATCTGTCAGGGATGCTTTAGTTGCAATTCCTGCATTGCAAGTGATTGGACTAGACCCTTTAGGTCCCTTCCAACGCTACAATTCTATGATTTTTGCAGCTCCATCTCTTGTGCTCACTTGCCTCTGCTGTTGTCTTCTCTCTCTCTCTCTCTCTCTCTCTCTCTCTCTCTCTCTCTCTCTGTTTCTTGTTTCCTTTATGCACATCTTTGGGATCTGCATGCTCGGAATATTCCCTTGTGGAATCTTCCAGCAGACAATGTCCCTCCATCTGTCATATCATGAGCAGTCCTGGGGCAGTACATAGAATCTTTTGAGAGAGAAAGAGAGTGAGACTTGTGCAAAGTCACTCATAAAAGTGGGTTGCATCATATAAACAGTGCAGTTGACTGTGGCACCAGTCCTGTGTGAATAATGCCCGAGCAATTGATTTGGAAGGCTGTAAATCTTGCCTCTCCCAGCAACCAAACACTGAGAGTGGTGGGTGCTTTTCCCAGAAGTTGGCTTCTGCTGCCTTCTCTGAAATCCAAGATTCTCTATTTGGATTAGTGATACATACCTGCATACATAATTTTATTTGTATGCCACCTTTCCACAATTAAAACCTTGCTCGGTGCAGCTTACAACATGAAAAACACATAATTACGAGCGTAACAAAAGTAGTCATAAATAATAACAAAGTAAAAAAGAATACAAATTGAAACAATTCCCACATAAACCATAACATCTGAAATAAAGATACCGTATTTTTCACCCTATAGGACGCACTGGCCCATAGGATGCACCTAGGTTTTTTGGGGGGGGGAGGAATAAAGAAAAAAAAATTAACCCCCCCAGCCGCGGCTTCAGCGCACCCCGCGCTCCGGGCAGCAGGCTGCTATCCGCAGCCTAGGGAGCCCTGCGGGAACTCCCGCAGGACTCCCTAGGCTGCGGATATCTGCCCGAAGCGCGGGGCTCTCTGCTTCAGCGCGCCCCACGCTCCGGGCAGCAGGCTGCTATCCGCAGCCTAGGGAGCCCTGCGGGAACTCCCGTGGGCTCCCCAGGCTTGCTGATAGCTTCCTGAAGCCTGGAGAGCGAGAGGGGTCGGTGCGCACCGACCCCTCTCGCTCTCCAAGCTTCAGCGAAAACCTGCATTCGCCCCATAGGACGCACACAGATTTCCCCTTCATTTTTGGAGGGGAAAAAGTGCATCCTATAGGGCGAAAAATACGGTACCAAAAAATCAATAAAGGCAAACCCCTCCCCCAACAACATCCCCTAAACAATACCCCATCCCAGTAGACTTCTAAGTGTGGGGTTCCCCTCCCTCTGAAGGAGCAAGTTTTGGGGTACTCCTGCATACATCTCAGTCACTAGAGCCCCCGGTGTCCTCTATGTCCTCCTTACCTCTCTTGCCCTGACCTAGCCACTGTGACCCACGCGACGGTCACCTCCAGACTTGATTATTGTAACTCACTCTACGTGGGGCTGCCCTTTAGACTGACCCAGAAACTCCAGTGGGTGCAGAATGCCATGGCGAGACTCCTTACGGGGTCCTCGCCGCGGTATCACATTCACCCAGTGCTATACCAGCTGCACTGGCTCCCGGTGGAGTACAGGATCAGGTTTAAGGTGCTGGTTTTAACCTTTAAAGCCCTATATGGTCGAGGACCCTTGTACCTATGGGACTGCCTCTCCTGGTATGTCCCATGGAGGACCTTACGGTCTTCAAATAAAAACATCTTGGAGATCCCAGGCCACAGGGAGGTTAGGCTGGCCTCGACCAGAGCCAGGGCTTTTTCGGCTGTGGCCCCGATCTGGTGGAACGCTCTGTCACAAGAGACAAGGGCCCTACGGGACTTGACATCTTTCCACAGGGCCTGCAAGACAGAGCTGTTCTACCAGGCCTTTGGCCAAGGCACAGTCTGACCCCCCTCCTTCGGTAATCCTCGTAGAACTGTAGCCCAATGGTTGCCATTAATTTGATTCTGAATTGATTTTAGAATGAATTAATTTTAGAATGTATTTCAATTAACTGATTCTGATTTTATGTAAATTGTGTTACTTTTACTGTTGTTAGCTGCTCTGAGCCCGGCTTCAGCTGGGGAGGGTGGGATATAAATAAATTTTTTTTATTATTATTATTATGACTGGGAGGGCCTTTTACCAGCTTCAGCTGGTTTACAAACTATAGCTTCTTGTGCACAGGGACAGTCTGACCACTGTAGTACATGCGTTGGTAACCTTGAGGCTGGACTACTGCAATACATTCTATGTGGGGCTTCCCTTGGGCCTGGATTGGAAGTCCCAGCTGGGAAAGAATGCTGCAGCCAGATTGCTGACAGGAGCTTCTGGCTGAAAGCACATGACACCATTTTTAAAACAGGTGCACTGGCTGCCCATCTGCTACCAAGCCAGGTTCAAGGTCCTTGTGTTG
Organism: Podarcis raffonei; assembly: GCF_027172205.1. Lineage (NCBI taxonomy): Eukaryota > Metazoa > Chordata > Lepidosauria > Squamata > Lacertidae > Podarcis > Podarcis raffonei. The sequence goes on along the minus strand of NC_070620.1, from coordinate 14,654,953 downwards.
ATTTACAAAGCTCTGAACAACTTAGGTCCAGGGAACCTTAGGGACCACATGAATCCTTGCAATATCCCAGTTCAATCAGTGAGATCATTGCAGGAGCATCTTTGGTCGTTTCCAAGTGTTATACTCTGCTGTTAAAGATTCACCAGACACCTTCTGTTTTCAACTTTTTAATCCCTGCTGAAAAAAAATCTATCCTGCCAGGCCTAAGCAGGCAATTAAAAGTACATCTCCCACAATGGATTGTTGAGACTTGTTTTGGTTTTAACTTATTTTTAGCTTTTTATTATTTTACTGTATGATTTTATGCTTTTACATTGTTGTAAACTGCAGTTATATATTTTTATGATACAACGGTTCATAAATGCTTTTATAAATTAATAATAATAATTGAAACAATGTGGGAGGAATTGGACACCCTGGTCCTCTGATTGTTCCATCAGCACAAGTAGAAACCCATGAAGGCAACAACCAAAAGGCAAACCCAGACAGGGCTTTGCAGGTCTTCTGGGGTCATTCAGTAGGGGTCATGGGTTTGTGCTGATGGAAGTAATCTAGAAATGTGTCCTGTCTTGCACACCAAATAATTGTATTGCATTTTTTAATAATTGCATATTCTTGGGAGTTATGTTTTCTCCAAGACATCAAGAAGGTAATGTGCACTTTAGAATAACTTCCCTCCATCCTCCTGTTTTGCAGCGTTCTCCTTCCTTGATTCCAGGACAGGTTGACCTTAAGATTGCAGCAGATATTTATTTTAAGAAGATCCTGCTGGATCAGGCCAGTGGCCAGTCTAGTCCAGCACCCTGTTCTTACAGTGGACAACCAGATGCCCATTGTGGGAAACTACCAAGCAGGATTCGAGCATGAGGGCACTCTCCCCTCCTGCAGTTTCCAGCAACTGGGATTCAGAAGCAGTACTGCCTCTGTAAAGGCAGAGTGCAGCCATTCTGGCTAGTAGCCATTGATAGCCCTCTCCTCCTCCATGAATTTCCCTAATCCTCTTTTGAAGCCATCCAAGCTGGTGGCTATCACTGCCTAATGTGGGAGCAAGTTCCACAGTTTAACTATGTGCTACGTGAAGAAGTCCTTTCTTTTATCCACCCTGAAGCTTAAAACAAGAGAGAAAGATCAATTTGCCTAATTGTTCACTGATTCTCTTTTCACTTTCCTGCTGGCATTTGCTAATTATCTCCTCCTCCTCCCAGGTACCGGATGCACAAATCCAGAATGTACAGCCAGTGTGTCAAGATGCGGCATCTCTCCCAAGAGTTTGGACAGCTTCAAATCACTCTCCAAGAATTCCTCTGCATGAAAGTTCTGCTCCTCTTCAGTATTAGTAAGACACATTTTTTCATAGGTGCCTTTTTATTTCCTTCTCTCGTTCTTTCAAAAAAGAATCATAGAGTTGTAGGTACCTCCCAAGGGTCATCTAGTCCTACCCCTTGCAGTGCAGGAATCATAACTAAAGAATCCCTGACAGATGGCCAGAGATACATAGCAGAAGTTTGCTGTACTGATGGTTGGGCATGGCTTGCCTTTCTTAAAGAACTGCATCTTAGACATGCACAGAGTATTTTAGTAAATTATTATTATATTAATTGATATTTATATATTGCAATTATTCCCCATATTCTTCTCCAAGGAGTTCATGGTGGTGTATGTGGCTCTCCTCCTCATTTAATCCCCACAACAACCCAGTGAGGTAGGCTACGCTGAGAGGTAGTTACCGGCCCCCAACACCACCCAGTGAGCTTCATGGACAAGCAGGGATTTAAACTTTCTCCCAGCTCCTAGTCTGGGACTCTAGCCACCACATTACCCTTGCTCTAACTACTGCTACCACTACTGTTATTGCCACCACCATTATGATCATCCCAAAGTGAGGAGCTCTGCAGTCACAAGAATCATGTCTGACCTTAGCGTAGGAGTCTGAAGATGATGCTCTTTCTCCCACTGAAGGGAGAGGACCATGGTACATGTGTGTTCATGTGCATCTGTTCACTTTTTCTCTTCTTGCTTTCTCTCTTTTTTCCTCCTTTGCACCTACAGTTGCATCCCATCTTGCACATATTAACTTACACAATTTCAACCTTGTGCAGTTTTGAAAACTGGGTGGTTGAAATCCCGCAAATTAAATGCACACAAGGTGGAGAACTTAGAGAGCTTAAAAGCTCCTTTTGCATCAGGTTTTCCCAGCACGGAAAGCGATTTTAAGCTCTCAAGACTTACTTACTGGGCTCTGGGATGCTCTCACAAGATCTTGCTGGAATTTGGACAGCCCTGAGAGATTTTACGAGAGCCTCCCAGAACTCTGTAAGCAAGGTGGAGAACTTAAAAGCTCTCCACCTTGCTGGGGTGGGTGGGTCACAAGGCACACTTGGTGCACAACTCCAGAAAGGTAAGGATGTTCTCACTGGGGCAGTTCCAAGAGGGTGTTTCAAGTGGACATGTTTTTGCATATAGGTGCCATCCTGGAAAGTGACCAACACACAAGACACAGTCACACTGTACACTGATTGTTATTCCTCTCTTTCTCCATGCACCAGTTCCAGTGGATGGGTTGAAGAATCAGAAGTTTTTTGATGAACTTCGGATGAGCTACATCAAGGAACTTGATCGCATCATTGCTTGCAAGAGGAAGAACCCTACCTCCTGCTCCCGGCGTTTCTACCAGCTCACCAAGCTCCTAGACTCTGTGCAGCCTGTAAGTAAGAGGAGGAGAAGGGAAGAGAAAGAGGGTTGGCCACACACATGGCAAGAGGGTTGTTAATCTTTTCACCTAAACTCTACAGAATCTGCTACAGTGGAACCTCTCGGAACGAACTTAATCCGTTCCAGAGGTCCGTCCCTACCCTGAAGCTGGTCGCATGTAGTGGCACTGCTTCTGCACAGGCAGCGATCACCCGCTTCTGTGCATGCGTGAATGGTGATCGCTGCTCCTGCGCATGTGCAGACCACGGCAAACCCGCCGGTTACTTCTGGGTTTGCCACGGATGTTCGCCGAAATGGACGCAAGCGGAGGCGGACATAAGTAGAGGTTTGACTGTACTGAACTTGGGAGGGGGGGAGGGGGAATGAACACCAGAAAACTTGTAAAAATGAGCGCTGGAAGCAGATCACTGTGACATCACAGCCCTTTCCTCCAAGAGGAAAGAGATGAATGCTTGTGGGAGGCTGGGAGGCTTTCGGATCCAGGATGCCTCCAGGGAAACATTCCTTAACCCCAAGACTGCCAATGCCATTGAAGTATTTGTTGACTGCCACAGGTTAGAAAAAGGCAGGAGAAATAAGAGTTCAGACAACCAAGAATCATAGAATTGTAGAGTTGGAAGGGTCCCCCAGGGGTCATCTGAAGAATCCCTGACTTACAGTCTCCTCCACTCTGCTTAAAAATCTCCAAGGAAGGAGAGTCCACCACTTTTCTGGGGAGCCCATTCCACTGTTGAACTGCTCTTACTGTCAGAAAGTTCTTCCTGATGTTTGGTCGGAATCTCCTTTGTTCTAACTTGAACCCATTGGTTTGGGTTCTCCCCTGTGCAGCAGCAGAAACCCAGCTTGCTGCACCATCCATGTGACAGCCCTTGAGATATTTGAAGGTGGCTATCCTTTCTTCTCTCAGTCTCCTCTTTTCCAGGCTAAACATACCCAACTCCCTCAACTGAGGACCCCCTATTTTTCAAAAGCCAAGCCACGAACCCCCTACTTTTGAAAATTTTGATAACTCTATGGTAGTTACCTGTGCAAAGCAATTTTTTGAAGAAAATGTGGGATGGCCCCTAATAAGCAAATAATTTTGGGTATACTAAAAAACCAGACCATAAAATTTGTGATATTACCACAAATTGCCTATCCCCATTGCTCCACTACAACTGAATAAAAAAAGCAATTGCATCCCTAACTTGCAAGTGCTCTATATGCAAGTGTTCTGAATGGAGTGAGGCTTTTATTCTTGCTGTTTACCCAATAGGAACAACCAACTTTTGAATTTATTAGGATTCTACTGTACATCTGTTTCCTCCCACCCCAAAATGTAGCCACATAGCTTCCCACACAAAACAAGAAAGAAAAAATTCACACAGGCTGCCTTTTGCACTAAATAGGTCTGGGTATGAGGGGCAGACTGTGATGGTGGCTTCACTCGGCAGCATTTTAACCAGTATTTTAAATTGTGTCCCCCCCCCCCTATTATGTTTTTACTGCAATTTTATTGGTGTTAGCCGCCCTTAGCCCAGCTCTGGCCAGGGAGGGCGGGGCAGAAATAAAATTTGTTGTTGTTGTTGTTGTTGTTGTTGTTGTTGTTGTTGTTATATTGTGAGTGAAATCGCTGTCACCCTTGACTTCCTCCAGCTGGTGCTGGTAGCAGGGGGACTCAGGAGTGGCAGCAGTTTCACCAGAAAAACACTCCTGAGTGAAGCCGCCATACCACTCTGTACCAGCGCAGAGGGAGAAACAAGCTGCATCGGTGAGGCGCTTATACAGCTTCTTCCTCCCTCCACTTTTAAAAACTGCTTGGCTGAGGAGCGCATGGCTGCCCTTGCCTCAGCTAACCAGTTTTACAGAGCCCCCGCTCCACCAACAGCTCTCACAAGCCAGCGGTGGGGTGGGGACTCCGTGAAAATGCTCCTGAGGGGTGCGCAGTTGCCACTCCCCTCAGCTGAGCAGTTTACCCAGCCCACTGCTGACTCGTTAAAGTGCCCCCCCTTCTCCCGTTATCCTGTCTCTCCAGTCTGAACCTGCCTGCTGCAAGGGATAGTTGGGTCTTTGTGTCTCTCTCTCTGTGAGAGAGAAACACTTGATTGAGTGCTTGTTTTGTGTGGATTTTCCCTTTGTCTAGTCCTCTCCATCCAGTTTGCTAGATCATCTTTCTGAGTGAGCTTTTTCACTGAGTTTTCCTGTTGGCTCCCTCCCCCCAGCTTCTTCATTTCTATTTCATTCTCTTCCTGTTTCTCCCCTCCCCACTATTGTCTGGGGAAGGGAAGAGTATAGGTGGCAGCTGGATTCTGCCCTGACTGCTGGGCAGGCACAGGAGGAGCCCACAGAGGTGATAGGGGCAGGAGCTTGTGGGGTGACCTCTGGGGAGCTGGCTGAATTGGGGTCCTCCCAGTCCAACCCAGACAAGAAAGAGAGGGAGCTCTCAGAAGAGGGAGTGACTGAGGTTAAGACCCAACCCAGGGTGTTTTCTGCTGAGGTTTTTCTGCCTTTATTAAAAAGGATTCTTGGGTGCTGCAATTGTCAGAGGAAGAGACAGCCCCTCCTGATTCTCCTGCAGGGCCCTTGAAAACAACCAAAGCTCTTCCTGCTGCGATGGCAAACCTGCCTCTGTTTCCTTCCCCTAGGACTTTGAGGAACCTTGCGATGTGGAATGGGGAACCCCCAAAAGAGCTTAGGCTCCTTGCAAATGGGGATATAAACATTATATTGTATCTTTCCAGATAAGTTTAGGAATCACCTCAAACGTCCAGTGATTTAGTGGTGCAATTTTTCGTAGGGGAATAGTTAGGGCTGTATGTAGAGTTGGGAACACCAAGGGTCATCTAGTCCAATAGCCTGCAAGGCAGGAATCTCCACTCAAGCACCCCTGGCACATGCCTTAAAACCTTCAGTGAAGGAGAGTCCACAGCCTCCCAAGGAAATTCATTCCCCAGCCATTCAATTTGCCAGTTCCTAGCAGCTTGGGGGGGGGGGGAGAAGAAAAGTATGGCTTTTTTTATAATAAGAAAAAGACAACCCCAGGTAGAAAGGTGGATCCCCCCCCCATTAAAAAACCATTTTTAACACGCACACCCTTTCTTCCTCATCTCCCTTTCTATGATTGTGTTGTTCTTGGTTGTTGCATGTTGCTGCTGATCCTTCAGGTTCTGGCAGATGGTGGATGGGAATTTATTTTATTAAAACACCATGTTTTCAAAACGCACACACACACACACACACACACACACAGTGGCTGAAGGAGAGGAGGGAAGAAGTGAAATATTAAGGTTGCAGGGATCTTGTCCCCCACCCCCACCCCATAAGCACTTCAGGCTTTCCAACTGCTCTTCCTTAAAAAACAAAGCAGAAGAGGCTGTAGTTCTGCTTCAAGCAGCCACTTCCTGCTCATGCATGTGTATTGCTCTGCAGGTTGGTGCAGTTTTGCAGCCTTTATGGAGGTAATGAGAGAGAGAGAGAGAGAGAGAGAGAGAGAGAGAGAGAGAGAGGCATGCACAGAGCCTGGAGACACTGGCTAAGCAGGTGTATGGGAAGTACCTGCTGGGAAGATTAAGGGGAATAGGCTAGTCTCACTAGTCCATGGACTGCACACCACTGCAGTGATTGATCCACTATGACAGCCTTGGAGCTCCCTTCAGAAGGTGAAGGGGTCCCAGGTATATGTATGTGAGAAACGGTTGGAAATAGCCCTGAAGCCTGTGTTCAAGGCCAATGCTTTCACCTTTTAGGCTTTTGCCACCTTCTCTATGTTCTCAAGAGCTGTGTTTATGTGAGCTGTAGAGATGGGATCACATGCAGACATTCCCATGTTTATTAAGGATACCTTGAAAAATATGGCCTGTGCTTTGGCATTGGCTGCATACTCTTCCATGGACACTCTGCAATTAATGCATGGTCCTTAGCTACTTCCACAATAGCCTGCAGGACTATCTGGTTCCGACAGTGGCATGTTGACACTTACATCTTCTGGCTGGATTGGCTTGGGTTTGTTGTGAACAGTGAGGAAAGCTGTTGATTCCCTCCCTGTCCATCAAGGTGATACTTGACATGCAGTCTTTCAGGATGTCTCTCAGGTGTGGAGCTCATCCCTCACTTCCTTGTTATATCAGGTGGTCTCTTGCCACAAATTGTTGGAATCTCCGCTCTACCAAGCTACTCCTCCGGTCGAGTCCTGCGGAATCGCCTCCGACGATAATTAATGACCTGAGCCTTTGATAAGCCTCCAGGCACGTTGCCCATTCAGCAGAGTTTCAAAGCAGCAGAAATGACGAGATTTATGAGCTACATTGCAAAGAGTTTTATTGCTAGCTACGCAGACAGAAAAGAAATCATCCTCTCTCTGTGAAAGACAGAGATCAACTGGAACACAAAGGAACAGGAAACCAGTAACATCACATCCGTCTCCTGTCTTCCGTGAGACTTCCAACAGTCTGGAATCCCTGGAATGTAAACAGAGTCTTGTGACTCCAAGCAACTGCACAGTGGCACAAACAGAAACCAACATCCTCCCCCTTTCTGTGAACACCACTGGGCAGTGTGTCAGTTCAATCTCAGTACAAACCCAATTTCTGTACATAGGTACAGTGTTGATACTTCGGAACAACCTTGGACAATAAATCAGCAGGAATTTCATTACCTGGCATGTAGGACACCGTTACGAGTCCTTTCTGAACACATTCTCTAGCATGTTGCAGCTTCAATCGCAAGTGCTTCGTGCTTTGCTTACAACTTTCAGAAGTCAGCAAAGCCAAACATGCTTTGTTGTCCTGATAAACCTGGATTGGACACTTTACAGGAATTCTCATGTCTTTACACAATTGTAACAACCATTCACAATCCACAAGTGAATAAGACAGTGCATTCAGTTCAGCTTCACAAGAACTTAAGCTTCCTATAGCTTGCTTCTTGCACGACCAATCAAATAGACCCTGGTTGTACATGTAGCAAACTCCAGAGGTGTTTTTCCTGTCTGTAGTGTCATTTCCAAAACTTGCATCAGCAAATATCTCAAGACCGCCAGACTTCTGATTGTTAAATCTCAGTCTGTAGTGCATAGTGCCTTTCAAATAACATGCTATGCGTTTCAGAGCTTCCCAATCCCTAACAGTAGGATTGTTGACATGTCTGCTTAGCAAATTTGTGCTAACTGCAATGTCTGGTCTTGAACATCTGGCAATGAAGTTTAGTTTGCCTAGCACACTTCTGTACAGTGTAGTGTCAGAAAATGCTTCTTCAGTATCATCTGCCTGATAACCTGTTGTCATTGGTGTGTCTACAGGGTTAGCATCCATCAGGTTCAGTTTGGGTCTGTGACTGGTGACTGGTTAGCATCCATCAGATTCAGCAATTTTCTGTGACTGGTGTACTAAATTATTACCATCTTGGTCTCTCTCTATTTCCAGAGATAGGTAGTTGGTTACCTCACCAAGATCTTTCATGTCAAAGTGCTCCTTCAGTTGAGCTAGGGTATTATTGTACATCTTGACATCCTTCCGAAAGAAAAGAATATCATCAACATAAAATAACCAATACAGCTTCTTTTGCCCTTCCTCTTTGACAAATACACATGGATCAGCTTTACCTTGCTGAAAACCTAGAGAAAACAACACTTCACTAAGTTTGGAGTGCCAGTATCGTGCACTTTGCTTGAGACTGTATAGGGACTTCTTCAGAGAACAAACAAATACCTGTTTTACCTGTACGCCATCAGGTGGAAGCATATAAAGTGATTCACCTAAGGTTCCGTACAAAAATGCTGTATTCACATTGTGATGAGAAACGTGTAGATTCTCTTCTGCAGCAAGTTTGAGCATAAGCCTAATGCTCTCATATCTCACAGTGGGTGAGTAGGTCTCATGATAGTCTTCTCCTGGTACCTGTGAAAAACCTCTGGCTACCAGTCTGGCTTTGTGTCTGACTACCTTGCCATTTTGGTCTGTCTTTACTTTGAATACCCATTTGCTGTCAACTCTCGGAACTAGCTCCCATGTTTTGTTCCTCTCTAAGGAATCAAGCTCAGCCTTCATGGCAGTTAACCATGGCTCAGCATCCTTTGAGTCCAAAGCCTGGATCTCTTGGAAGTTTGAAGGTTCAAATACCTTCCTGGAGCTATTAACAGCAGTTACAGCTTTAGCTGCTTTAGCAAATTCATCAGCAAATCTCTTTGGAAATCTTCCTTTTGTGGCTCTTTCAGACCTGCGAATCAGATGTAAGTGTGATGGCCTGGGAATCCGATTCAGAGGATGAACCGGAGGAATCCCAGCCTGCACAGGAGTCCCTGCCTCCAGGGCCGGCTGAACTGGGGCAGGGCCTTGATTCTGAGGTGCCTGCACCTGTGCCGGATCCTCAGGAGCAGGCACCAGGTGAATCCATTCTGGCTCCAGAGGTAGTTGAGGACTCAGTGCCTACAGGTAAGTCTCCCCCTGGGCCCAGTAACCCTTCAGCCTCTCCTGAACTGCAGAGGCTCAGGGCAGAGAGGCGAAGGGAACTGGTTTCTCCCAGGAGGAGTGCTTGCCTTAAGGCCAGGAGAGGCGGGTCTCCTGGGGGCCGGGACCGCCCCTGGCCTCAAAGAAGATAAAGGCCAGTCAGCCCGGTCCCAGGTTGCGGGAGCAACGTCGTCATTGAGTACCTGCTTCTGTCCGGACCCAGACCTGACCCTCCAGTGTTCCTGTGCCCGCTCGGCTTCCTGCTTCAGACCTCGCCCCGCTCCATGCGAACTGTTTCCAGGCTAGTGACCCAGGACCGGACTTCGACTACGTCAACGGTAACCTTCCCCCCGGGACCAGCACAGTAAGTCTTCAGCGCTTTCCTCTTCTTTCTTAGGAGAAAAGTGGCCTATAGTGAACAGTGGTTGCTCCAATTCTCGATCAGAGCCTTCAGAGGGTCGCAGAGAGGCTTTAGCACTCTTGAAATCCTCTGAAACATCTGATTCATATTCAGAATCAGAACCTTCATCAGTGGGTGTGGGGTTTTGCTGCTGTTTATCCTCAGACTCTTCACTGTCATCAGGATAACATTGGAAAATTCCCACATTCTACCCCCACTTGGCATTGTACTTAACACTTCTAGTGAGCCTAACTGTATTAGTGTCAGTCATCATTACTCTGTAATAACCTTTCTGATATCCTAGAAAGATACCATGCAAACCACGTTTGCTTAACTTGGAGCTTTGTGGTGTGTGGACCCACATGTCAGAACCAAAAATTCTCATGTGCTTGATGTATGGTTTCTTGTCAAACATCTTTTCATAGGGGGTACAACCAATCGGTGATGACAATCTGCGATTAAAAGAATAAACAAAACAGCCGAGCGCTTCTGCCCAATAACTCTCTGGAAGATTGGCATCATGCAGCAAGGTTTTCAAGCCTTGAAGCAATGTTTGGCTTGCCCTTTCACAAAGTCCATTCATCCAAGGAGACCGTGGACTTGACAAATCATGTTGAATTCCTTTCTCAGTCAGAAAAGCTTCAAACTGCTGAGAAGTGAATTCTCCCCCGCGATCTGTAAATAAACATCTCACTTTTCTATCGTGCACATTTTTCAACCAAGCATAGAATTCCTTGAACCTAGGAAACGCTTCTGATTTCTGCTTGAGATTGAACACATGAATACACCTGGAAAATGAATCAATGAGAACCATAAAGTACCTGACTCCACCCAAAGAGGGTGCTAGTGGACCAACGAGATCAGCATGCACTACCTGATATGGTTCTGTAGCTTGTCTACTAGATACCTTACCTTTAGCAGCCATTTTGACCTTGTTTGCTGCGCATGCCTTATACTTCATGTGGTACCTGCAGGGTTTAATAGTCATACCTTCAACTAAGGCAGGCATTTTGGAAACTGCCTCAAAGTTTAAATGACCAAATTTCCTGTGATAATCATGAATACATCCTGCATGCAAAACATTGTTAGTATCTGCAATACAACAAGTTTCCTCCTGCACAACATCAACAGAATCATCATAATGCAATACAAATAAATGATCAATATAATCAGCATGCAAAACAAAGTCATCTTTCTTGGTGATGGTGCACTTCCTCTTCTTGAAGGAAACGTCTATGTCCTGTTCAGTCAGCTGTGAGATGCTCAATAGGTTGTGTGCAGCATCTGGAACAAAAAGAACATTGTGTGCTGATGCATCCAAGCTGTGAAGCACAACTGTTCCATAGCCTTGACTGGAGATCGTGCAGTCATCCGCTTGGTGAATCGCACCTTCCTGTTGAGTAAAGGACACAAACAGGTGTTTGCAGACATGCCAAGTGGCTCCCGAGTCGATGATGAAGAAAGATCTAGACGTCTTCTGGACCTTTGGAGTGTAGCATGAGACCATAGCTGTGTGTTGCGTTGTCCTGGACTTCTGACCTTTGCCTTTTCCATTCATTGAGCTTTCGTTGCACTGCTCTGTTGCCTTGGGATGTTTACAATCCCTTTTCATGTGGCCTAGATGTCCACACGAGTAGCATTTCACTGCCTTCAAAGCTTTGGCGCCATCTAGTGGTTGCACTGCATTCTGGGATGACGTCTGTGAGGACTCCCCCTTAGTGATGCAGCTAGCACTACGCCGATCCACTTCATTCAATACCACAGCAGTAACATGTGCTACCATTAGCTGAGCAGTAGGCAAAACAGCAAGCTGGCTGGCAATCACTTCCCAACTCGAACCCAAAGAATGTAGCATCATGAAGGAATACACAGCCTCTGGAAAGGTGATTCCACGCTGTTGCAACTCATGCCTGAGATTCTGCATTTCCATGAGGTGAGCACGGACATCTGCTCCTTCAGCAAGTGCCATATCATGCAACTTGGCATAAAAGAACAAAGAGGCTCCTACCTCCATTCTTAAATGTGAATCTTTAAGACTGTCCGACATCTGTTTGGCTGAGGCCTTGTCGCGCAAAAGACATAGCTCTTCAGGGGACACAATAAGCGTCAGAGTTCCCCTTGCTTTGGAATCCTTAGCCTCCCACTCTGGGGTCATCGGAGCTGGGGGGGGGCATCTGTTATCACATTAAACACACCCTCTTTGCGTAGCAGGGCTTCTGCATACTGCACCCATTCCTGGTAGTTCCCCTTTGAGAGCTTCGGTACACCCATTGCGGTTTGAAGGGCTTCCATTACTTTAGCATTAGCCATTTTGTGTCTATAAAGCAGACTGAGTCTGTTTACAAGGAGCTGCGTTTCAAAAAAAGCACACTGCTTGAGACTTTTTTTAAAAAAGATATTTATTAAGTTTCCAATTTTATACAAACAAAAAGGAAAAAGCAAAAAAGTTTAAAAACACATACAGTTCACAATGCTTGATTTTCAATGACATATTTCCCTGACCTCCTCATACCTCCCCTTCTTGTATTCCAATTCAAATTATTTACTCAGCAAATCCTTATCTCAAAACATTGCAGCTGGAAACCCCTTAATTTCAATCCAACATCATTCAACATTCTTTAATTTTACAATATTTCTGTAAATAATCCTTAAATTTCTTCCAGTCTTCTTCCGCCGACTCTTCTCCCTGCTCACGGATTCTGCCAGTCATTTCTGCCAATCCCATACAGTCGATCATCTTCATCTGCCATTCTTCCAGAGTGGGTAAATCTTGCGTCTTCCAATATTTTGCAATAAGTATTCTTGCTGCTGTTGTAGCATACATAAAGAAAGTTCTATCTTTTTTTAACACCAACTGGCCGACCATGCCCAAGAGAAAGGCCTCTGGTTTCTTCAAGAAGGCATATTTAAATACCTTTTTCAATTCATTATATATCATTTCCCAGAAAGCCTTAATCTTAGGGCACGTCCACCAAAGGTGAAAGAATGTACCTTCGGTTTCCTTACATTTCCAACATTTATTATCGGGCAAATGATAGATTTTTGCAAGCTTGACTGGGGTCATGTACCACCTGTATATCATTTTCATAATATTCTCTCTTAAGGCATTACATGCCGTAAACTTCATACCTGTGGTCCATAACTGTTCCCAGTCAGCAAACATAATATTATGTCCAACATCTTGTGCCCATTTAATCATAGCAGATTTAACCGTCTCATCCTGAGTATTCCATTTCAACAGCAAATTATACATTCTTGACAAAGTCTTAGTTTTGGGTTCTAACAGTTCTGTTTCCAATTTAGATTTTTCCACCTGGAAGCCAACTTTCTTATCCAAATTGTAAGCCTCCATTATCTGATAATAATGAAGCCAGTCTCGCACTTTAACTTTTAATTTCTCAAAACTCTGCAATTTCAATCTGTCCCCTTCTTGCTCCAAAATTTCCCAATATTTTGGCCATTTGGCCTCCATGTTAAGTTTTTTCTGAGCCTTAGCCTCCATTGGTGACAACCACCTTGGGGTTTTATTTTCTAGTAAGTCCTTGTATCTTATCCAAACGTTAAACAATGCTTTCCTGACAATATGGTTTTTAAATGCCTTATGTGCTTTAACCTTGTCGTACCACAAATATGCATGCCTCCCAAACACATTATTAAAACCTTCTAAATCCAAAATGTCTGTGTTCTCAAGAAGCAGCCACTCTTTCAACCAGCAGAATGCTGCTGATTCATAGTAAAGTTTAAAGTCTGGCAGGGCAAATCCACCCCTTTCCTTTACATCAGTTAATATCTTGAATTTTATTCTGGGCTTCTTGCCCTGCCAGACAAATTTAGAAATGTCTTTCTGCCACTTCTTGAAACAGTCCATTTTGTCCAAAATTTGCAGTGTTTGAAACAAAAACAACATTCTAGGCAATACATTCATCTTTATAACTGCAATTTGACCCAACAAGGAAAGCTTCAAACTTGACCAAATTTCTAAATCTTTTTTCACTTCCGTCCAACATTTTTCATAGTTATCTTTAAACAAATTCCCATTTTTACCTGTCATATTAATCCCCAAGTATTTCACTTTCTTAACCACAGTCAGTCCTGTTTCATTCTGAAACTTCTCTCTTTCAATCGGTGTTAAGTTTTTCTCAAGAACCTTAGTTTTTAACTTGTTCAATTTGAACCCTGCTACCTGACCAAATTCTTGAATTAATTCTAAAACTCTTTTAGTACTAGATTCTGGCTCCTGTAGCGTCAAAACTAGGTCATCTGCAAATGCTCTCAATTTATACTGTTTAGCTCCGACCTGTATACCTTTAACCATCCGGTCCCTTCTGATCATATTCAGCAAGACCTCCAGGACCGATATAAAAAGCAAAGGGGAAATTGGGCATCCCTGTCGTGTCCCTTTTTCTATCTTAAATTGTTCCGTAACCACATTATTTACAATTAATTTGGCCTTTTGTTCAGAATATATTGTACCTATACCATTCTCAAAGCCATGGCCTACCCCCATACTCTGTAAGTTCTTTTTCATAAAACTCCAAGAAATATTGTCAAAGGCCTTCTCCGCATCCACAAATATCAAAACTGCTTTAGTATTTATATTCACTTCTAACTTTTCCAAAATGTCAATTATATTCCTCAGATTATCAGATAAATGTCTTCCTGGTAGAAAGCCCGCTTGGTCCTTATGAATCTCTTCAATCAATACTTTTTTCAATCTCTTAGCTAAAATATCAGCAAAGATTTTGTAATCCACATTTAATAAGGATATGGGACGGTAGTTCCTAAGTTGAGTCTTTTCAGTCTCTGTTTTTGGTATTAGTGTAATATAAGCCTCTTTCCACGATTCTGGCGCCCTTTTCCCTTCCAAAATTTCATTACAGACTTCCTTCAAAGGTTGTAATAACCACTCTTTCAAAGATCTGTAGTATCTGGAAGTCAACCCATCCGGTCCTGGAGACTTGCCTAGTTGCATATTTTGAATGGCACCTTCTATCTCCTGGTCAGATATTTTACAATTCAACATTAATTTACTCTCTTGTGAGATTTTTTGTAATCCATTTATCTTCAAAAATCGATCAATGTCCATTTCATTCTGTGGCCCTTGTGCATATAATTGTTTAAAATATTTCTGGAAGCAATTTCTAATCTCAGTTGGATTATGTATGTCTTTTCCTTCTACTTCTAAATTTGTAATAGTATTTAATTTTTGTCTTTTTTTCAATTGCCAAGCCAATAGTTTCCCACATTTATTCGCTGATTCAAATGTCTTTTGTCTCATTTGTTTAATTTTCCATTCTATTTCCTGATTCATCAATTCCATATATTGTACTTGATATAGCTTTATTTCTTTCAAGATCTCCTGCGACTTTGGCTTTACTCTCAGTTTTTTCTCTCCTTCTTTTATTTTCTCCAAAATTTTATCCTTTTTCTCATTTCGGCTTCTCTTTTTTATTGCATTCTGTTGGATCAAGAACCCTCTCATCACAGCTTTACTTGCATCCCAGATTACTCTTTTTTCAACATTAGTAGTCATATTTATTTCAAAATAGTCTCTCAAAGTCTTTTGGGCCTTTTTATATACTTCTTCATCTCTAAATAAAGTGTCATTCATCCTCCATCTAAAGGAACCAGGTGTTATTTGCTTCATCTCCATCTTTACAGCGTTATGGTCTGAGCAAGTTTTAGGGCAGATTTCCACTTTCTTTATCTTTGGTGCCATTCCTCTAGTAATCCAGATTTGGTCAATTCTAGTCCATGTCATCTTAGCTTCAGAGAAGAAAGTTCCCTCTCTCCCCAGGGGGTTCTTAGTTCTCCAGATATCAATCAAGTCCATATTGTCAGTCAATTCAAAGAAAGTTTTTGGTAGTCTACCATCTTTGGTGACTACCTGTTTTTGTGCCTTATCCATATTTGTAGATACAACTCCATTCATGTCCCCCATCAAGATTATATTATAGTCCATATAGTCCAAAAGAACCTCATGCAACTTCTTAAAAAATTCAGATTTCCCCTCGTTCGGTGCATACACCCCTACAATCAAAAATTTCTCTCCGTGAAATTGAATTTCAATAATAATAATAATAATAATAATAATAATAATAATAATATCTTTATTGTCATTGCCCCCTCTCAGGGACAACGAAATTACTCGACTGCTCCATAAAAACCCTAATTAAAACAATACAGTATAGTACAGCAAGGAAGATTAGATGACTTTCAAAGTCCAGGCTTCCCATTCAGGGCTGAGATCGCTCTGGAGAAGAAGCTGTTCTTAAGACGGCTCGTTCTTGTCTTCATCGTCCTGTATCTCCGTCCCGACGGCAGGAGCTCGAAGAGACAGTGACCAGGATGCGATGGATCTTTTACTATGTCCAGTGCCTTCCTATGGCACCTTGTGGCATAAATCTGCTCTAAGGTGGAGAGTGGGCAGCCAACAATGCTCTCTGCTGCCTTAACAACTCTGCACAACCCCATCCTGTCCTGGGTAGTACAGCTTCCGTACCACACACATAAGCCATAAGTGAGCACGCTCTCAATGGCACAGTGATAGAAGGCAAGCAGCAGTTTCTGCGGAAGATGGTTTTTCCTTAGAATTCTCAAAAAGTACAGTCTCTGCTGCGCCTTCTTCACAAGCCCCCTTGTGTTGACACTCCAGGACAGATCCTCTTGTAATTCAATGCCCAAAAATCTGAACGTTGTTACCCTCTCCACACAGACCCCATCAATCAAAAGTGGCTGGATATTGCTCTTCTGTCTCCTGAAGTCCACCACAAGCTCCTTTGTCTTCCTTGTATTTATGAGCAAGTTGTTAGCTCTGCACCACTCTGTCAGCCGCTCCACCTCATCTCTATAGTGCGTTTCACCCTCCCTTTCAGGGATGAGCCCAATCACGGTTGTGTCATCTGCAAATTTGACAACCCTATTACTAGGGTGAGCAGCGACACAATCGTACGTGTAGAGAATATAAAGGAGCGGACTGAGTACGCATCCCTGTGGTGTTCCTATGTTAGTCTTAAGCATTTTAGAGGTATAAGGGCCCAACCGAACCCTCTGGGAGCGGTCTGACAAAAAGTCCAATATCCACCCACAAAGTGATAACGGAAGCCCCAGATCTTCCAGTTTAGACATCAGACGCTGTGGTAGAATGGTATTAAATGCCGAGCTGAAATCTAAAAAAAGCAGTCTGGCATAACCCCCCCGCTGCTCCAAATGTGCAAGGACGGCATGGAGGGCAATCGCCACAGCGTCCTCTGTCGATCTTTTCGTTTTATAAGCAAATTGGAGTGTGTCCAGTCCCTCTGGTAGGCAGGCAATGACATGATTTCATACCAGCTTTTCAAAGCACTTCATGATTATAGGTGTGAGTGCTACTGGACGAAAGTCATTCAGATCTTCCGGGTTAGGTTTTTTTGCTATTGGAACGATAATAGAGGACTTTAGGCAGGATGGAACAATAGCCTGGGCTAGGGATCGATTTAAAATCCCAGTGAAAACTCCTGCTAGTTGATCTGCACAGTCTCTCAATACCCTTCCAGCTACCCCATCTGGCCCCGTGGCCTTCCTTGGGTTGATTCCCTTCAACACCTTCCTCATCTCTTCTTTTTCCACAGAGACTGCTACATTCCTTTGTACTGATGATGGTGATGGTAGTGATGATGGCAAAGCCTTCCCAGGGAGTGGTGGTGGTGGTGGTAAAGCCTCAGCAGGTGTTGCTGCAGATGTTACTTCAAAATGGGCAAAAAAGGCATTCAAATCCTCTGCGAGGGATGCCCCTCCCTCGTCTGCCAGGGAATCCTTGGATTTATACCCTGTTAATTCTTGTACACCTTGCCACACCTGCCTGGTGTTGTTACTTTGTAGATGATTCTCCAGCCGCTGTCTATACGCCTCCTTTGCTACACGGATACCTCTCTTTAGATCCGCTCTAGCTAAGCTGTACAGCGACTTATTTCCAAATATCTTCCTTGTTCATCTTTAAAAATTAGTTTCGGTGAAAATTTCTCCTTTGCATATATCACCACTCCTCTCTTTTTGACGTTATCAGACGAAATAAATTCTTGTCCCAATCTCTTATTGAAAAGTATTTTCCGGTTAGCGCCGACTTCCGGTCAGTGCCAGCGACTAATGGAGGGTTCCCTCTGAGCTCCGGAGGGAACCGGCTCTGCGAGGATTGGGTCTGGCCGCTGCGGCGAAGCGGGGACCCGAAGAAATCACAGGCGGTGAAGCCTGTGAACCCGGAGACTCGGCGGGCTCCATTTGCGCCCCCCCTGCTGCGAAGGAGCCTTTTAAAAGGCTTCCGAACGGAACGGGGGTGTGCGGCGCGGAGCTGAGAGTCGTCTATCCTCTTCATGGAGTGAAGCCACAAGCCATGGTCAGAGAGCGCTGATTTCTTTCTGGACAATTGGAACTTAAAGCAACTACCCGTGAGTAGGAGTAAGCAAAATAATTGGAGAAAAATTGAGTAAATTTGGCACCGAAACGGGAAAGGCATAAACAGGAAGTCTGCCTTTCCGGCTTGTAAATAGATCAAAGCAAAGAGACTGTAAAGCTGTAACTTTGAAAGACGTTCTTTAAAGACTTAAAATCCAACACCAAAAAAGCGACCCCCCTCCTGTTTGCAGGAGTGGAGGGGAGAAATTTGAGCATTATTTACCTGCAAGGAAAGAGGGAAGTAAAGTTATATCTGCTGCCTCTAAAATCTGGGAATGGACTGCCTATGACAGGGGAAGCTGATTAGTGGGAAGAACTGTCAGCACGTTAAGGGTAAAGAACATTGATACTCTGTGAAAAGATACATTGTTTTTTGAACTGATTTGGACCAAAAAGTAACTTTTAAGGACATTGAAATTGTGGCTTTTAAGGGATAATGGGGACTTATAAGGACTATATTTGTTTTAAAAGTTGCAAGTGAAGCTGGAAGTGTGTCCCCCTAGAGGAGATTATATTGTAACAACTATTAAGCCACTAAGCAACTTAGCCTGGAAAATTCCTTTTCAAAACAAAGTTACCAGGCGTGAGACTGACCTTGGATTTTGTATGGGAGTGCTATGGCAAATGAGAAAGGGAAGATAGAGCTGACACAGGAAAAGACTACCAGGTCTGGTAGACAATACAAGATTGACACTACACATCAGAGAAGGGCTTCAACATCTGGAGCAGCAGGCATAGTAGGAGCTGCTGCTTCGCAAGTTAAGCCAAAAGCTATGTCATCAGAAGACTTATTGGCTCAGGCACTTGGTAAAATTAATGCATCTTTGGAAAATTTAGCTAAACAGGTTGCAGAGACAAATAAACAAGTAGCTGAGGCCTCGGCAAAAATTGATTTGAACACTACAAGTATAAATGAACTGGGAAAGAAGGTGAATTCTAATACACAGTCTATTGAAAAATTATTGGAGGAATCGGCCTCGACTCGGAAGTTAGCTGAGGAAGCTAAGGAAATTGCAACCGCTGTCCAAGAGAAGATTTTAAATTTGCACTATCAAAGAACTTTGGAAATTGAAGATTCATTTGTGGAGATCTTCAAGGATATACCCAAATATATTTTGGATGTAAGGGCCTATTACAGAGATCTTGTTGTCTTACTGAGAAGAAACAGAATACTTTTTAGATGGGAATTTCCCCAAGGTCTATCTTTTAAATATAAAGGAAGAAAAATAAGAATAAGGACAGTGAATGACAAAGACAAATTTTTGAAAGATCACGAGGAGGACTTACAGAAGGAAGTGGAAGCTGGAGAGGAACCAACTGCATCAGGAAAAGGAATTGTAGACATAGCAAATTTATCATTCGGACTTTTTGGCCCAGGGAAAGACATACCACTGACAGAAGAACAACAACAACTCGGTGCAGTCGGAGGGAAGAATAAGTAACTCATCATGGCTCTGCAACTTCTAAGTTGGAATTGTAATGGACTTAACTCCCCTCGAAAGAGAAAAGGTGTTTTTCATATATTAAGAAAAGAACAATTGGACTTGATTTGTCTACAGGAAACACATGTAATGAGGTTACACAGGAGACTTTTGCTGCTTCTGACCTTCTGCCGCTGGCCGATCAGTGCTTTTGGCTAGAAGTTAAAAGTCCACCCTTATTGCCACTTAATTAGGGACTGGCTGGCTTCCCGGGGCAACGAGCACATACCTCTCATCAATCTTCTTGACACGCAGGGAAGATAAGCTGCATTCCGGTCTGGCGCCCATAACCAAAAATGTTGGAAGTTCCATACGACCGAGCTGAAATGGCTCTCCTCCTCGTCGTATCTTCGGAATCCATCTAGGCTCTCCTCCGACAATGATTAATGACCTAAGCCTTTGATGAGGCTTCAGGCACGCTCCTCCATTACGCAGAGTATCCAAACAGCAGAAGAGACAGAAATATGTACTACATTGCTATGTTTATTTCTAACTACGCAAGACAGAAAAGAATATACATCTGCTCTCTGTGAGAGTCAGAGAAACAACAGGAACAAAGAAACAGGAAACCAGTAACATCAACATCCGTCTCCTGTGAGACTTCCAGCAGTCTGGAATGTCTGGAATGTCAAAAGAGTATTGTGACTCCAAAAACTGCACAGTGGCATAACAGAAATCTAACAGTTTATAGATTGATGTGCATTGCTGTCTAACAACATGCTTTGTGTATGAGTGTCCTTTTTTTCTAGGACTCTGCCCCCGTGATTTGGCTGGCATACAGGCACCTGTTTCCGAGCACAATTCAAAGTGCTGGTGTTGACCTTTAAAGCCCTAAACGGCCTCGGCCTAGTATACCTGAAGGAGCGTCTCCACCCCATCATTCTGCCCGGACGCTGAGGTCCAGCACCGAGGGCCTTCTGGCAGTTCCCTCATTGCGAGAAGCAAAGCTACAGGGAACCAGGCAGAGGGCCTTCTCGGTAGTGGTGCCCGCCCTGTGGAACGCCCTCCCATCAGATGTCAAAGTGATAAACAACTACCTGACATTCAGAGGACATCTTAAGGCTTCAGGGAAGTTTTTAATGTGTGATATTTTAGTGTTTTTTGGTTTCTATGGAAGCCGCCCAGAGTGGCTGGGGAAACCGCCCAGAGTGGCTGGGGAAACCCAGCCAGATGGGCGGGGTACAAATAATAAATTATTATATTATTATTATTTAAGGGTTGAGGTGCTACTCAGTCTGGAGAGACAGGATGACTCCTCCCCTCTGGAGAGGATGTTGCAAGTTGAAGGCCCTGCCTGTCTCGAGTAGGGGGAGTCATAAACTGAAATTCATGGTAAGAAAAAAATCCGTTTTTCACACTCACACTATCACACTTCAAAGGGAAGCATTTGCATTTTCCCAGTTATCAGGAATGGCAGACGCAGTCCATTGTCTAGTTGAAGTTCCATTCCACTATGAGTAGGATGGGCATTGTGATACTGATGGCTCTCTGTCTGGCTCTCAGTAGGAACAGGAATAACTGGGGATGGCTCCTGTGAGGGATTCCTATGGATATGATGGTACATCTCAGGGATTATGGCTGACCATCCCAGTGATGTCTCCCTACCACTTCCCTTTGTCCTTCCACAAGCTCCAAAATCCCATTGGAACCAAGACAGTTGATTTTTAATGAATTTCTAAAGTATCTCCATAGGATAACATTAGAGCAATATCAGACAATATTGTACACTAGGCACTTTCCCTACTTCCTTTTTTGACCCAGCAGAGGTCCTGAGCTTAGTTTGCAGAATGGGGCTGAGTTCTTTTGCAGATGCAATGCTTGCTTTTGCCTGCCAATAGCACTCCCTCAACACCAGAGGTCACTGTTTCATAATATACTGTAACTTTCTCATTTATTGGATAGCTGTCAGATGCTAAGTCTCTGATTGGACAGTTGAAATTTAAAGGTTCAAGCTGTCAGATTGGTTTCTGGCTGAATACAGGCTTTGTTTTTTTCAGGCGGCAAAACAGAGTTTGGTGTACGTGTGTTTAATACTGTGCTGCAGAGCCTTTTCTCTTTGTTGTCAGTGAAGGATATGCTGCAAGGATCAAGGAGCATGCGGGACCAGGGCACCCTCCCACCGCATTTCCTTATAACTCAATAAATGGCACTGCTGTAGAATATTGTTACATGCCACTCCAATCTCCAAGTGGTGAGAGATTCCAGGGGTTCCAGGTGCTTACTGAGGGTTTGGTTTCCTTGGAATGAAGTTCAGTGGAGACTGTGCACAGGACAGAGCAACTCACAGCATTAACACTCCAAATGATCTTGCTTCTCCATTAGTCACTGTCTTGGATCCTGCACAAATCAAGCAAGTCTCCATCTCTTAGCCTGCTTTCTGCCCAGTTCACACCACACCACACCAGCTCTTGTTCTAGGTGAGGGGGTGGAAGAAAGCCCCCTACATCAGCCTGGAAGGCCTCATCTCTTAGTCATAGCTATTGCAGCCCAGCTCATTCTTTTGGGATGCTGATCATGGGGCTTAACTATTCAGCCACAGCTATCGCCTAGACAAAGGGGCTGGTTTGGTGAGCTTGTTCTCATACCTTCTACCCACCTCTGATACAGGAACCCAAGAACTAGAAGGGACTTGGTGCATCATGCATACTGACCCTTCCCTCATCCTACATCACTATGAACCAACATCACCTCCTCACTTTCCTGTTTCCTAGATCGCCCGAGAGCTGCACCAGTTTACATTCAACCTCCTAGTCAGGTCCCACATGGTCAGCGTGGATTACCCAGAAATGATGGCGGAGATCATCTCGGTGCAAGTCCCCAAGATCCTCTCTGGTCAGGTGAAGCCCATTTACTTCCACACGCAGTGATGGAGAGAGGGAGACACAGCAAGGGAGGAGCCCTTTGCGGCTGAGGCCCCGGAAGCCACTGACTTTGTCCAGCCTTCACCTGCCTGTTATTTCTGCACTGCAGTGCCTTGAAATGCTGTGTAAGCTACAAAGATACACAGTAATAATGAAAACAGAACTAACCTGCTGGGATTCCTTTCAGTTTTGATGATTCCCCACCCATGAATTCCCCTTTCGAGTGGGAGTTTTATTTGGCCTGTTTCAAAATGGCCCAGCATATTTGTGTGTCTGTGTGTGCAACACCCCCCCCAACTTCTCTTTCCTGTTCTTATATTTTTTTAATCTGGTGTTGTGGCGTGGTGCCAGGTGGCACTTGTTTACATTCTTGGGCTTCTGCATTTCCCACAGTGGCTTCTGTGGCCCTGTGCCATGACAGGAAGTCTGACAAGACACACACACGCACATTGTGTTTTGGGTGTTCCCTTCATTGCTGCTTTATTCTCTCTTTTTAAACAAAACCAGAATCCAAGATGACAAGCAGGTTATTCAAATCAAATCCTGGGAGTGGGGGAAGAACTTCATTTTTGAGAAGCGGGTGATTTTATTTTTATTTTTAAACAGTTTTTTAATCAACTCTTATCTTGTGTGTGTGATGTGCTTTCCCCCCATTGCGTTGCTAGCCTCATTCTTAAGATGCAGGAGGATTTTCATAGTATATCTGAGGACAGGAAGGGAGAACTGTCGACCATGGACTCAAAATCATATGGAGGAGAGAATGTAGTGGAATCATACAATTGCAAAAAGGAAAAAAAAGGTGGGTGGGTGCCATCACACGGACTCAGATTTGACAGGGCCACATTTCTACATGTGAACCAGTTTCAGTACCTCAGTCTCAGTCCGGCTATGCAAGATCTCTAGAGAGAGCATTCCAGTCCCTGTTGATATAAGAATTAGAGACCAAAGGTGTATATTTTTGATGTTAATAATGTTTCAATGTTTCACTTTAATTGCATTTAACCTTTTAGAATTCGTTAGGCTTGATTTTTGTGTGCCTGCAGTTTGTAACCCTCATGCCAACCCTCCTACACTGTGCACACCACTTCCTGCCTTATCTGAACTTAGCGAGGCAAATGTTTTGCCCAAAGAGGTATGTGTTAAACAGCTATCCATGAAGCTATCTAAAACTCAGGAAGAGGAGATGGGAGAGGAATGTATGATGCCCTTCCCTTCTCACTGAAGGTCTGATTGCCTAGACAACTATCCGATAAGTTATAAGTTGAGACAAAATGTTTTGGGACACCCCAAGGTGGTTGATGCCAGTGTGGAGTCATGTAGCTTTGTATCCCGTGACCTGTAACCTTTCTTGATGTATGTTTAGATGTTTTATGATTCTTGGTTTGCTGTGTTTCAACTACTATATAAGCTTTTGTTCTGAAGTGCCTCGGGGCAGACCTTCTTAACTGGCACTCGGAGTTGAGCTCTGTCCTATTGCAATAGAAATAAACGTTGGGCCCCTCCTCGATACTAGACTTGAAATTAGTTTCCTTGGTCCCACAGTTTATTTCAAAGGTGGTCCCTCACCTGGGTAACAAACAAGGTGGTGTAGAATTGAATTCTTACCACACTGTGCAAGAGCCTCTCAGAGTCCAGTAAGCAAGCCTGAGAGCTTAAAACCTCTTTGCCATGAAAATCCTGCACAAAAATAGCTTTTGAGCTCTTTGTGCAAATTAAACACATGCAAGGCAGCAAGCCAGCTTTGGTTGAAATCATGCACATTAAGAACACATAAGTAGCTATACTGTAGTACCATAAGTAACTATTTTAAGCTTTGCAGTACTTTTCTCCTTCTGTGGGTTCAAGTCTTTTGGAACGGTCTTCTGGGCATCCAGATGTGTAGAGCAAGATTACATGCCAGAGAACAGCTCCATTTCCTTCAAAGGTGGCTGAGAGTCCCCCAGGTTGTGGGAAGTGGAAATGGATATATCTCAGAGGTATATGGTGGACAATTTCAGACACCAGGTGTGGTAGCCTCTCACCTACAGAAGTGGGCACAGTGAACTTTCTGTTCCCCTCTGATTCTTTTGTTGCTATAACTCAATTTGTGGAAGACTTGCTTTGCAGAAGTGTACATTGGCTAGCATTGAAGACTACAGGGCAACGTCTGCTGACCTGTGCAATGGGCCCCCTGAGGGATCTTGGGATTCTGTCTATGTTTTGAAGAGGAATTGATTCAAAATACCTGTAATGAATGCCATGTATAAGCTTGAGGGGGGCTGAAGGGAGGGGAGGGGGTTAGACATGTTGTTGTTGGTGGGGAATTTACTTCCTCTGGTTTATTTACAGCAGACTACAGTTTAAAAGGGGGGGGGGAGCTTGAGAAATACCCAAAGCATTGACTATGTCTTAGCCATCAATCTTTATTTTTATTATGCTGTTTATGTATTAATGTTGTTGTTGTTGTTGTTATGTGATTTAAAAAATAATAATAATTACTTACGCTCTAGTATATTCTATTTTGCAATTTAGTAAAAGTTGCCCTTAACTAGACACTGGTTGTTTAGTCTTTAAACTCACTGCGGCACAGACCAGTCCACACAGACCTCCTCCTCACCTACTGATAAAATAACAGAATTGTTGTGGGAATGTTCAGGGAGGCGGGAGAGGATATATTGTTTAATAATATCCGTCCTAACTTGCGTTATCAAGTCCCTTTACTTAGCAGAGTGCATTCCCCTTTTAAACACACAGCGGCTAGCTTGTTGCAAGTTTGTTTAAGCTTCTCAATATTAGAATTCCTGGTAATCCCCTTTTCTCCCCCTTAAAAAGAATAGACACGACACAATCTTGTGAAAAGTATATAAAAGAAGTTTACTCACACATTCAGTTCACAGATGGATCCCTGAAGGCAGACTTAGTTACAAAGTATATACATCTGAGTCTATCCCATATAGAGATAGTCTCTTTGTCCTCTGTTGGCTGAAAGCAGAAAGCCAACAGAGCATCTCTAGCTAAAAATATGTTGCTTCTAAGACGAATGGAGCCGGGGGGGGGCTGCGTGCCTGGTCCTTTTGTCACCTGGACAGGTAAGGTCACGCCCACCTCTAGTCACATGCAGAGGAAGCGTGTCCCAGCTCAGGAGGAAACAGGAAGTTTTCTACTGACTGGAGCAAACACCCCCTTTCATGTCCACTCTAGGAATGTTGTATGAGTCCTTAT
The DNA here is from genome assembly GCF_027172205.1 of Podarcis raffonei. NCBI lineage: Eukaryota > Metazoa > Chordata > Lepidosauria > Squamata > Lacertidae > Podarcis > Podarcis raffonei. Next base: position 14,629,446 of record NC_070620.1, on the reverse strand, counting down.
GTAGGTTCCCTATCGGACAGAGAAAATAACAGAGGCCAACCAGAGAATATTGAGAAGCAAAGCAGCTAGTAAGCCTGATCTTTATTAACTGTTGCAACAGGGTGCTCACAACCACACACAGGAGGCAGGAGGGATCCTGAACATTGGTGTGCAAGCTGTTATATAGACTTTTTAAATTGCCCAGCCTGTGGCCCAAGACCACCTCCTGAAACATCATATATACATCACAGAAGGAGGCGGTCAACAGCAGAGGAGGCGGTCTACAGCATTCTTTTGTGATGGTAAATACTCAGTTCCTGAATCCACCTGAGGCTGAAAGAAAGCGGCGAGAGTGGAAAGCTGCGAGGCTGCGAGACTTCGGGTTGCTGTAATTACACTCCGAGAGGTGAAGAAGAAGTTTTCGGCAGAGAGGGGTGAAGAGAGAGGAGACGGAAGTTTAAATCAATCAAACAAAAGCCTGGAAGTTCACAAAGCGGTGAGACCTTCTGTTCCAAGTAAAGCCTGCCTGCACTTTTCCCGGAGACCGAATAGGGGAGGGATGGGGGACTGGATCAAGATTCAAATTGAGAGCCCTTCCCTCGAACAATTGATCGTGAAGAGGGCTGAGCTGAGATGATCTACTTGAGCCCTCAACAGGGGTAAATCTTTATCGGAATTTGACTCTTATTATAGCTCTTCAACGAACTGCGGAGAAATCCCTGGAGTTAAATATTCAGCTGTATAGCTAAATCATTGACTGTGGTAGGAAGTCCCCTTCTTCTCTCCTGTATTATTTACATTATTTAGCTCATATCTACTGTAGCTATGGGCAAGAGGAAACGCCTCAGAGAAGCAGAGGAATTACTGCTTCTCCCTAGCCCTAAGCTACAAGCGAAAGAAAGAACAGACCAGTCAAATTTTCAAGCAGCAGTTACTACATACAATAGATTTCTTCCACTAAGTGACTTGGATGTAGCTAATAACATTCCCAAGTCCCAAAACACCACCTTACACACTTGTAATCTAATGAGCACTCCCATCAAGGGCGGGCCCGATGTGGATGGGAAAAAGATCCGGGATAAAGAAAACCAGCTGGGAAATGAGTCCTCCCATTTACAACTAGTCATTAGGACACTGGACTGTATATTTAAAAAGATAGACTTTCTGATGTGCTCAATTTCCAAGCTAACGGAAAAAGTGATGGATATGGATGCCAAAATTGCCCTCAAAAATAACTACCAGAGGGGACCTCCAGTGATAGCCCCACCAAACTCTGGGGCAAAGGGGATGGGAAAATACAAACTAAACGATCTCATGTGTAAGCAAAATCTAACATTGCAACCTAAGAAGATATGCCTAACGATAAGGTCTGAGATATGGGACTGGTCAAGCTTGGAAGGAGCTAAAATTGCCCTAAGTAAAATCCTGAGAATAAGCATAGTTCATATTGATCTTCATGCTTTACTTCCGCTAACTCAATCAAATGGCCCTTACAAAGTTATTTTAGCCTTCCGTTCGCTGAGACTACCCTTATTAATAATAAGACAAAAATGGAAATTTATAAAAATAAAAATCATACCCACAAGGGTTTTTGCGGACAGCATAGTAAAACCACTACTTGTGGAAAAAGAGAAAGAGATATTAGATTCAGAAACAAGCTCTACAAAATCATCAGACAAAGAGATGTTGCTTTCCCTACAGAGAATGGAGGAGATTGCCTGCAGTCCACAACCAGGAACGAACTTGGGTGGTTCCAGAATATCCATTGATGAAAGCGCCCTTATGAATTCATTTGACGAATTACAGTCACAAGAAAAAGAAAAAATAATAAATAAATTAGACAAATTAAGGGAGAAGATGTCTCAGGCCAAAAGCAAAATAGGAAACAAAGAAATTCAAACCAACAGGGCCATTGGAGGCTCAGTGGACCTTCTCAAATTTAGCCCACAGCCTCAAAATAGGTCCATAAAATCCAAGGCAACGATACAGACAATCGTCTCGCCACCCCTATTAGTTAATCTGGAACCAGCTCTTCCTGCACCTGCTGGAATGGTTATACCTGCTAAAGAACAGCAAAATGTAAACAAAATTTCGACACATTCCTCAATGCCTGACCTGGAGTCATCATTATTGGACGGAGAATCTCTAGCTGATGATTTAGAAGTTCAATCCGCTACCGATATGGACTGGACAGAAGACCCCGTGGGCCATATAAATAAGATGATATACCCACGGAAGGAAAATCCAATAATAGTTAAAACTTGTACTGACTTAATCTCTGCTCCCCTAGGTGATAAGCTCTCTGATAAAATAAGGGATTCCAGAGAGGAGACTAGACCAAACCAGGACACTACCCCTATAGGATCGGGCGAGCAGAGCATAATTACAAATAGCTCAAGAAGCACACCTGTGCCAAAAGGAGAGAAGTCATCTACTATTAGGCAAAGGAAAATTACTGACTTCTTTAAATTTGACAACCCACCAAGATCAGCGTTCCCCCCTTCTCCATTGTGACTACCCAAACCTCAGTCAAATCCTCTCCCGTTCTCCCTTTTAAGCTGGAACATAGCAGGCTGGAAGGGGAAAAAATCTGACCCGGACCTTGTAAAACTAATAAACTCACACCAAGTAATTCTCTTGCAGGAAACATGGGAAGAGGGGAGAGTAGATATTAATGGTTTTGATGTTACATCATTACCGGCATGCCCGTCTACTAAAGGAGGCCGGCCTAGTGGAGGATTAGTTATAGCAATTTCCTTGAAAATACAGGCAAAACTCACGCTTGTAAATGCTTCCACCTTTGCAATTACAGCCCTGATTAAGGGGAAAAACTTTGAACTTGTTATAACAAATGTTTATCTTCCTCCTGGAGGCAGCATTGCAGACTTATACAATAAATGGGGAATCTTGGAGGAACATCTTACTCTTTGTCACTCCAAATACCCCAATATACCCAATGTTATAGCAGGGGACTTCAATGCTCGCATTGCAACAAACTGGGAGTCCTTAATCAAAGCCAAATGGTGGATAACCCCAGAATTCATTAATGACCTCTCCCTCCATAATCAAAGACTTTCCAAAGACAAAAGGGTAAATGAAGCAGGAACCCTTCTTTACCAATTGGTACTACGTCTAAACTTAGTGATTCTAAACGGGAACTGCCCGCCTGACGTACCGGGTGAGTTTACACACATAAGCTCCTCTGCAAACAGTGTCCTGGATTATATGTTAGTATCTCATGACATATTCCCCAAATTTTCCCACTTTAAAGTTGAAAATATTCAACTGAGCGACCACCTACCGTTAGTCGCCACAATGACTATAGACTGGACCCCAGATGGAGACAGACACCCAACACATTTGATTACGAACTCAGCATTGCAAATCAAAAGTATAAAATGGTCCGAACTACAAGGACTAAAACAAGCATACTCAGGCTTAATCGAGGATTATTATGATTATGACCAAACTCTAAGACTATTCTCGAACCTGTCGGAAGATCTAACGTCTTTTTTCTCTGTCCCGACGCATAAAATAAATCGAACACAAAGGAAGATAGGTGCACTGTGGTTCAATAGTGCTTGTAAACAGGCTAGACAACTTCTTGGTAACATATACAAAGAGTATAAAGCCTCCGGAGCAACGGTCCTGCCAAAAGAATATTTCCAAGCAAAATCGGCCTACAAGCAAATTCAAAAGGGAGCCAGACAGGAATGGCAAGTGAATCAATGGCGGGCAATCATAGAAGCTTCATCATCACGGAACTCCAGACAATTTTGGCTCCTGGTAAATAAAAGAACTAAAAGATACCCTTTAACTATTATTCCTGCCCCGGTTTGGGAATCTTACTTAAAAAACTACTTTGCCTCAACTGACTGTATTGTTAACACAAGAGATGAATCTCAAGATCAGCTTCCCCTCTGGCCCCCCACCGATCCGGAAGACATCCATGACTTGATCGTTAAACTCAAAACAGGGAAAGCGCCTGGACCAGACCTGATCCCGGCAGAAGCTATAAAATACCACGCGGACTGGTGGGCCAAAGCCCTGGCAACCATCTTCGATGCCGTTAACAACTCTGGAATGATCCCGGAAGTATGGAAGGACGCTGTTATCGTTCCAATCCACAAAAAGGGCTCACCAGATGACCCGGGGAATTACAGAAATATCAGTCTGCTCTCAATAGTGGGGAAACTGTATGCCCGCTTCCTGTTGAACAGACTTATTCAATGGGCCGAAGAGAAAAAATTAATTGGGCCCGAACAAGCTGGATTCCGCCCAAAACAGTCAACAATTAATCATATTCTAATTTTACAGCATCTTGCCTGGAAATATTCCACCCCAAAGGGTGGCCAACTCTGTGTGGCATTCATTGACCCAAAGGCAGCATTCGATAGTATCTCCAGGAGCATCCTCTGGGAAAAACTCACCCGCTGGGGCATCGACAGAAGGCTTCTCTGGCTAATAATCAAACTCCATGAGAACTCAGCGGCTAGAGTGAGACTCACCCCGGAGGGCGATCTCACCAATTCAATTCCCATTAACAGAGGTGTCCGACAGGGTTGTATATTGGCTCCATTCCTGTTTAATTTGTTCATAAGCGACATGAGGACTCCCCTAATAGAGGCTCAAGAAAGGATTCATGCACCCCGCCTAGCACTTTATCGCTGCCCTTTGTTACTATATGCGGATGACGCAGTCATCCTTTCTTTTTCTAGAGTAGGTCTTATGAGGGCCTTAAAAAATTTTGGATCATATTGTAACGCAAATTCCCTTACAATTAATTATGAAAAATCTAAAATCCTAATTTTCTCAAAGAGCCGGAAACTCCATAATTGGAGAATTGATGGGAGAGTCATCGAACAAGTCTATAGATTCCAATACTTGGGAGTTTGGTTACAACATAACCTTAGATGGAAGGCCCATGTAGCCTATATTACAAATAGAGCTAAAGCTATCTTCTTGGCGATCTTGCGATTTTTCTTCACCGATGGGGCCCTTCATATCCCATCGGCGTTGAAAGTCTTCAAGGCCAAGGTGATCCCGACAATTGCTTATGCCATCTTAATTTGGGGGACTTTTGTCAACTTATCCCACCTAGAGGTTATTCAAAATCAGTTTTTAAGAGGGATATTGAAACTGCCCAACTGTGTAAGTAATACAGCGCTACGCATGGAACTTAATATTGTATCCCTGGAAAACGCTCTGTGGAAGCACATACTTTGTCACTGGTTATCTCTATGGCACAATCTCCCAAACTTGTACTTGATACAATGCATGTGGAGAGATGATTTCCAGAGCCCATGGGTAAAAAATTTACAACTGAAAATTACGGCAATGGGAATCTCCCCATCCAAATTACTAGAGCAGGATATAGTTCCAGCTAAAAGAACAGTAACCTGTAAACTAGAGGAGTTGGACTTGCAGCAGAAAATGGTCTTGGGCAATGGTACCTGCTCACCTCTAAACCTTGGTTTATTACCCCTCTTAAGGCTCCCAAACTATTTGAATTCCTTAACTTCTTCGGCTCATAGATATGCCTTTGTAAAGGGAAGATTCAACACCTTCCCATCGAACGTGCTGAGAAATAGATTCTCCAATGGACAGATATCGCTCTTATGTGATTGTAATTGTGGGGCACCGGAATCGTTGCATCACATAATTTTTGATTGTGCATTTCACTCATCGGCCAGGAGCAAGTTTCTTGCTCAATATCTAAAGGGAATTGCCGATGATACGAATGAAGCCAAACTGAGATATCTATTAAATGATGATGACCCCCTAAGATCACTCATGGTTGCCAGATTCTTGATCAGCGTTCTATCCCTAAAGAAGAGAAACGGACTCCTGTGCGGCTCGGATAATCCCTCTAAACTATGATCTATGTTTTAGGATGTAATTAGGTGATATCACCATTGATGTCTTCTACTAATTTATGAGTAGAGGGCGATGTTTATGTTACAAATTTATTGTAATGTATGATGTTGGTCTTTTGTTTTTGTTTTGCTTTGGTTCTTGTCTGTTTTTTGTAAGTTTTGGTGGTTTTAAATTTGGAGGTTTAAGTACATTATGTTGGTATGGGAAACTGTCGTGTGATGGGCCAATGGCCGTAATAAAGTTCAATACAATACAATACAATACAATACCAGGTACCATCTGTGGTAAAAGCAGCACCTGTTCCAGTGGTGGGCCCTTGCATTGGGACCCATTACCCATGAAACCTGCCCGCTGGCCATGTTGGTGGCACCCCTGCACCAGGAACTATTAACATTTGAGCTGGTCCAGACCCCACATTTTCTGGTGGTCCTCGGGAGCCTCTGGTTGGTCTGGCATGACCCCGCCATTTCCTGGGCGCAACAGATGCTGTGTTTTTCGTCGTCTTTTTGCCACGACGTCTGTGCCCAGCCTCCCATGTTGCATCCATTGCAGCTGGAACCCACGCAGTCCCACCGACCGACCCCCAGTTCTTCCACTTTGCATGAGACTGCCCCAGACAGGACAGGGCCACCGGATGCTGGCCTAATCCCGGAGCAATACCAGTATTTGGCAGACGTATTTGAGAAGAAAGGGGCTGAGGTGTTGCCATCCCATCGCACTTACAATTGCCCTATTGACTTGCAGCCGGGAGCAGAGATTCCCTTCGGCCACATTTATGCCTTGTCAGCTCCTGAGCTAGAGGCCTTTCGGGAGTATCTAGACGACAACCTTGCCAGGGGGTTCATTCGCCCCTCCACATCCCCTGCTGGGGCCCCCATCTTCTTTGTTAAAAAGAAGGCAGGCTACGTCCATGTATGGACTATCGAAAGCTGAACCAGGTTACCATCAAGAATCGCTACCCCCTGCTGTTAATTCCTGAATTGTTTGAGAGGCTGCAGGGTGCGAAGGTTTTTACCAAGTTGGATCTATGCGGGGCGTACAACCTGATTCGGATCCGGGAGGGGGACAAATGGAAAACAGCGTTCCAAACCCGGTACGGCCATTTTGAGTACCGGGTCATGCCCTTTGGACTGTGCAATGCACCGGCCACATTCCAGCACTTCGTAAACGGTGATTTTAATGACTTACTGGACCAGTTTGTGGTCACGTACTTGGATGACATACTGATATTTTCAACGTCCCCAGAGGAGCATCACCAGCATGTCTGTCTGGTCCTGCAGTGTCTTAGGCAGCACCGGTTGTATGCCAAGCTGGAAAAGTGTGCGTTCCACCAGGAGTGCATGGAGTTCCTGGGTTAAATCATCTCTCCTGCAGGCCTCCAGATGGACCCCCGAAAGGTGCAGGACTAGAGTCCCCCCCAGGGATGTAAAAGGGGTGCAACGGTTCATTGGGTTTGCCACCTTCTACCCCTGCTTCATCCAGGGGTTTTCACATGTGGTTGCCCCATCTACACCCTGGTCCGGAAGGATGCCGTTTTCCAGTGGACACCGGCAGCACAAGAGGCCTTCGAGCTCCTGAAGGAGGCTTTTACCTCTGCCCCCATCCTGGCCCATTCAGACTCACAGCTCCCGTTTGTGCTTGAGGCAGATGCCTCGGACTGGGCGATAGGGGCCGTGCTGTCTCAAAGACAGGGCCCGCAGCAGTTGCTTCACCCCTGTGCTTTCTTCTCCTACCAGCTTACTTCTGCAGAGCGGAATTATGATATTTGGGACCGTGAACTCCTCGCCATTAAAGTGGCATTCGAGGAATGGCGTCACTTGCTGGAAGGGGCCCAGCACCCAGTTCAGGTCCTCATGGATCATCGGAACATCAAACATTTCCAAGCCATGAAATGCCTCAAGCCACGCCAAGCACGCTGGGCCCTGTTCTTCAAGCGCTTTAACTTCCAGGTCACCTATCGTCCCGGTGCCCAGAACGGGAAGGCCGACGCTGTCTCCTGGAGGGATTCGGGCTCCGAGGATGATGGTTCGGAGCCCGCACCCATGTTGACCCCGACCAATTTCCTCCAGGGAACCTGGGAGCAGGACTTTCAGGCACAGGTTTGCCTAGCGGTGCACCAGGATCCGTTTGCCAAGGACCGGTTAGATACCATCCCAGTTCCTTCGGGACCGGGGGTGCGCCGCTTGATGTCCGGGATGGGTGTGTGTACCATCGCAACTGGCTCTACATTCTGGAGTGGCCGTGAACTGCTGGACATGGGGGGTATGTGAAAACACTGCAGCTACTGTCCCGGGCCTTCTGGTAGCCAGGGGTTTGGTCGGACATTAAGAAATACTGTGAGATTTGCTCTCGGACCAAGGTGCAGTGACAGAGACCCCTGGGGCTCCTCCAGCCATTACCCACCCCCCACAGGCCATGGTCAACACTTTCTATGGACTTCATCGTGGACCTGCCGGTGTCCAAGGGACAGTTGGTCATTCTGGTGGTGGTGGATTCACTCACCAAGATGGCACACTTTATCCCTGTCCAAAGCCTCCCCACAATGCAACACATGGCCCGTCTGTTTCTGGAACCCATATTCTGGGTGGCCTTTCTCAAGGGACTTTGTATCAAAGGGCGATTTTCCTCCGTGTGTCACCCACAAACAGATGGCCAGACAGAAAGGGTTAATCAAGTTCTGGAACAATATCTCCACTGATTCCTGAGCTACCATCAGGACGAATGGTCGGATCTGCTGCCATTGGCCGAGTTTGCCTACAACAATGTCTGCAATGCTTCCATGGGACAGAGCCTTTTCTATGCCAACATCGGGTACCACCCACACCACCACCCCTGCACACCAGCGGCATCTCTCGTGCCTTCTGCCAATGACCGGGTCTCCCACATTCAGGAGACACAAGCTGACCTGGTACGGCACCTATAGAGAGCCAAGGCCAATTATAAGGCATAAGCTGACCGACGGCGTCAACAGGGGCCTGCGGTCCAGGTCGGGGACAAGGTCTGGCTGTCCTTGGAGCACTACCACACCAGATCTCCCTAGGCTAAGCTGGACTACAAGTTCCAGGGACCTTTCCCCATCCTGCAGCAGATCAATCCAGTCGCCTACAAGTTGGAGCTTCCCCCCTCTCTGAAGATCCACCTGGTGTTTCACATATCCCAGCTCAAGCCCTGCCATGTGGACTATTTTCTGGGTCACATCGCCCCGCCCCCAGCCCCGGGCCAGGTTGATGGCCATGAGGAGTTCCAGGCTGCCCAGGTCCTGGACTCAAAGCAGCCCTGGTGGCAAATTCGACTATCTAATTGACTGGGTGGGCTATGGGCCTGAGGAAAGATCATGGGAACTGGCCGACTTCGTGCACGAGCCTGTCAAGGTTCAGGCCTTTCACCGGAGGGTCCCAGACAAGCCTGAGCCTTGACCGGGGGTGGAACCCCGTTTTCCTATGGGGGGAGTACTGTCAGGAGTGTGTGCAGGAGCCAGGCCCTGTGCTTGGTAGGGCCTTGCAGGACTGGGGCCTTCCTGAGTTTGGCCTGGAAGAGCAAGGCGTGGCCACACAGGTGAGGCTTGACAGAAGACTCGTAGCACCTTGTGGCAAGGGCCGGGAGGGGTATATGAGACCAGCTCTTTGCCACAGCGACACGCTACCCACCTAGCTGTGCTTCGGCTTCCTGACTCCTGGTTTCCTGACCCTCAGACTCTCGGCTTCCTGACGCCTGGTTTCCTGACCCTTGGACTCTCGGTTTCCTGATCCCTGGACTGCTGATTCCTGCTTCCCAACCTCTACCCTGGTCCCGACGTACCAAGCCGGGTCTCCGACTGTCCGTAACCTAGACTGTGACAATTATAGATCTAAAGGATTGCTTCTTCACCATACCTTTAGCCAGCCCTGATAGGGGGGAATTTGCCTTTCTGGTACCGGTACTTAATAATGAACACCCTGTGAAGCAGTATCAGTGGAAGGTGTTGCCGCAAGGGATGCTGAATAGTCCAACCTTATGCCAATATTTTTTAGATAAAGCCCTGCAAGCTTTTCCGGAACAATATCCAGAATTTAAGGTTTATCATTACGTAGATGATATCCTTATAGCATCAAAGCGCTAATGGAATCCCAGATAGAGGAACTCTCCCAAATACTAGGTTGGCAAGGATTGTTAATAGCCCCTGAAAAGATTCAGTACCAGCATCCCTATTCCTATCTGGGACATAAAGTTCTCTCCACCTATGCCGCTCCCATTCGCCCCCAGCTAGAGTTTCCCCAGTCATTAACTCTGGTAGTTTTACAACAGATTTTAGGACACATTAACTGGATCCAGCTGTATTATAAGTTGCCCACAGTGCAGTCACAGCCCCTATTTGAGTTGCTGAAAGGAGCTAAAGCCCCCTCAGATGTCATTCCTATAACTGAAGACCACCGCACATGTCTTGCTGGTCTTAATGCCTCCCTGGCAGAGCAATTTGTGGACTTACCCAATTACATGAGACCCTTACGTTCAGCAGTGTTGCAAACTCCACATACCCCAACAGCAGCTTTGTATGCAAGTATTTGGTTCTTTGCTTGCAACTCTGAGTTCAGCAAAGCCAAACAGTATCTATTTTCTTGATACACCTGTATAGGACATTTCACAGATACTCTGATGTCCTGAAACAGCTGCATCAACCATTCACAATCCGTGAGTGAAAATGACAGGGCATTGAGTTCTGCTTCACAGGAACTTAGGCTTACTGTCGTCTGCTTTTTGCACAACCAAACAGACAGTGGTTGTACATGTAGCACACTCCAGAAGTGCTTGTACCATCCGTGGTGTCACTTCCAAAACTAGCATCTGCAAAGATTTCAAGACCTCCAATCTTCTGACTGGTGAACCTCAGCCTGTAGTGCAAAGTCCCCTTCAGATAGCAGGCTATGCACTTCAGAGCTTTCCAATCCTGAACAGTAGGATTGTTGGCATGTCTGCTAAGCAGGTTAGTGCTTACAGCAATGTCAGGTCTTGAACATCTAGCAATGAAATTTAGCTTGCCTAGAATGCATCTGTACAGTGTGGTGTCAGAAAATGCTTCAGCCGTACTATCTACCTGGTAACCTGTCACCATCGGTGTGTCTGCTGGGTTTGCATCAACCAAATTCAACCTGGTTAATACATCAGCAATTTTCTGTGTTTGGTGTACCAGAAAATTACCTGCTTGGTCCTGCTTCACCTGCAGGGAAAGATAGTTGGATACCTCACTAAGATCCTTCATGTCAAAGTGCTCCTTCAGCTGAGCTGGGGTGCTTTGGTAGAAAGCCTGATTCTTCCAAAACATCAGAAGATCATCAACAAAACATAAACAATACAGTTTGTTTTGCCCCTCCTCCTTGAGAAACACACATGGATCAGCTTTGCCCTGGTGAAAACCCAGAGAAAGCAACGTCTCAGTGAGTTTCGTGTTCCAACACCTGGCACTCTGCTTGAGACCATATAGGGATTTCCGTAGACTACAGACCATTCCCTTCTGCATCTGCACTCCATCAGGTGGAAGCATATACAGCTCCTCCCCCAAAACCCCGTACATCGTGTTGAGAAACGTGCAGTTTCTCCTCTGCAGCAATTTTGAGCATTAGCCTAATGCTCTCATACTTGATGGTGGGTGAGTAGGTCTCGTAGTAATCCTGTCCTGGTACCTGTGAAAAACCTCTGGCGACCAATCTGGCTTTGTGACTGACAACCTTGCCAGTCTCGTCTGTCTTGGCCTTGAAGACCCATTTGCTGCCAACCAGTCTCATTTCTGGGACTACTGGGACTAGCTCCCAGGTTTGGTTCCTATCCAAGGAATCAACTTCAGCCTTCATGGCATTAAGCCATGGCTCAGCATCTTTAGAGGTCAACTCCTGAAACTTTTTGAAGCTTGAAGGTTCCCACACCTTCTCTGAGCTACTAAGAACAGCAGTTGCTGTCTTAGCAAACTCATCAGCAAATCTCTTTGGAGGTTTGCCTTTTGTGGCCTTTTCAGATCTGCGTACTAGACGCAAGTCTTCTGGACTCATCTCCTCCTTCTTAGGAGAAAACTGGCCAATGGTGAACAGTGGTTCTTCCAGTTCAGTGTCAGACGCATCAGATGGTCTGAATGAGGCCTTTGCACTCTTGTAGTCTGCTGTGTCATCACTGTCACTGACAACAGCAGCAGCGCTGCCCACTGAGCTGGAATCCGAACTCTTATCATCATCCTCAGCTTCCTCTTCTACCTCATCATCATCATCATCATCATCTTCATCCTTCTCTGAGTGACTCTGGAAAATTCCCACATTTCCCCCCCCCCCCACTTATGATTCTATTCAACACTCTTTGTGAACCTAATGGAGTCAGTCATGAATACCCTGTATGCATCTTTTTCGTACCCCATGAATAAACCATGTGCCCCACGCTTCCCAAGCTTGCTGCTCTGTGGTGTGTGGACCCACATGTCAGAACCAAAGATTCTCGTGTGCTTGACATAAGGTTTCTTACCAAACATCTTCTCATAGGGAGTACAACCAATAGGTGATGACAGTCTCCTGTTATAGGAATAAAGGAAACACAATAAAGCTTCAGCCCAATACTTCTCAGGGAGATTGGCATCATGCAACAAGGTTTTTAGGCCTTGCAGCAAAGTTTTGTTTGCTTGCTCACAAAGTCCATTCTCCCATGGCGATCTGGGACTTGAGAGGCCATGCTGGATTCCCTTCTCAGTCAGGAAAGCCTCAAACTGCTGAGAAGTTCCAGAGGATAAAAAGATCCTACTAAAGGGTCTAATTACAAGACAAGAAGTGGAATATACAATAAACACAATGCAACTTGGCAAGGCCCCAGGACCAGATGGTTTATCAGCAAATTATTATAAGACATTGAAAGATTGGCTTATTCAACCATTGGTAGAAGTATGCAGTTTGATTCTAGGAGGGGGCAGAGCACCTGAAACCTTGAAGGAAGCTTATATTACTCTGATTCCCAAACAAGATCAAGATAGATCCAATGTCAAGAACTACAGACCAATCTCCCTACTTAATGTGGATAATTTTTTTTGCGAATATACTGGCTAACAGGCTAAAGAAGGATCTGTCTGAATAAGGACCAGGCAGGATTTCTGCCTGGAAGACATATGAAAGATAATATCAGGAATGTTGTGGATATTTTGGAAAAGTTGGAAGTAAGAAAGAACTGTAAAGCAATGTTAATGTTTATTGATGCAGAGAAAGCCTTTGACAATGTATCTTGGTGTTTTATGTTATACAATTTAGGGAGTATGGGGGTTGGTCAAGATTTCTTAAATGGTATTAAGGCGATCTATTATGAACAAAAAGGTAAAATTATTGTAAATAATGTGGTATCGGAGGAAATTGGAATTGAAAAGGGAACCAGGCAAGGGTGCCCACTTTCCCCTCTGCTGTTTATTTTGGTTCTTGAGGACTTGCTAAGTATGATAAGAAAAAAGCACTGGAGTTGATACAGGAATTCGGACAGATAGCGGGATTTAAGTTAAATAAGAGCAAAACCCAAATTATTAGAGAAAAATCTGGACAATGATGAAAGAAAATTATTACAAGAAAAGACGGGCCTAGATTTTGTGAAAAAAGTTAAGTATTTGGGAGTGAACCTATCTGGGAAAAATCTGAATTTATATAAAGATAACTATGAGAAACTATGGAATGAAATTAAGAGAGATCTAGAGATATGGTCAAACTTAGAATTGTCGTTAATGGGCCGGATTTCGGTGGTTAAGATGAATGTGCTGCCAAAGATGTTATTTCTGTTTCAAGCCCTCCCAATTATAGATAATGTGAAATGTTTTAAAGAATGGCAGAAAGCTTTATCTAGATTTATCTGGCAGGGGAAAAACTTAGAATTAAATATAAACTACTTATGGATTCTAAAGAAAGAGGGGGATTTTCCCTGCCAGACTTAAAAATCTATTTTGAAGTGGCTGCGCTTTGTTGGATTAAGGAATGGATACAACTAGAAGATACCAATTTTCTAGATTTGGAGGGATTTGACAATGTGTTTGGATGGCACGCATATTTATGTTATGACAAAGTAAAGGCCCATAATGCTTTCAAAAACCATGTAATAAGGAAATCTCTGTATAATGTATGGATGAAATATAAAGATCTCTTAGAAAGAAAGACACCCAGATGGCTCTCCCCAATGGAGATGAAGGCCCAGAAAAGGTTAAATATGGATATCAAGTGGTTGAGATACTAAGATTTGTTATTGGAGGACAAAGAAGGTTATAAATTAAAACCATTTGATCAAATTAAAGATAAGATAAATTGGTTACATTAACACTAGATTATTGAATTGTATACACTGGATAAGAAAAATGGTTTTGGTTCAGAAAAATCTAAGTTGGAAACGGAGCTGTTGGATTCTAAAGTAAAAAAATTGTCTAAAATGTATAATTTATTGTTGGAATGGCATACAAAGGATGAACAAGTTAAATCAGTGATGATAGATTGGGCAAGAGATGTGGGACATAACATAATGTTTGAAGACTGGGAAAGATTGTGGGGGAAAAGGGTCAAGTTCACTGCATGTACGGTGTTAAAGGAAAATATAATGAAAATGATGTATAGATGGTATTTGACTCCTGTAAAATTAGCAAATTTATCATAACAGTGATAATCTATGTTGGAAATGTAAATAAAAAGAGGGTACTTTTTATCACATGTGGTGGACCTGCCCAAGGTGAAAGACTTCTGGGAGAAGATTTATAATGAATTGAAAAAAATGTTGAAATATACATTTATTAAGAAACCAGAGGCCTTTCTGCTTGGGATAACAGGTTTGGAATTGCCCAAAAAAGATGTTAAATTGTTTTTGTATGCCACAACTGCAGCAATAATTTTGTTAGTGAAGAATTGGAAAACACAAGAAATACCAACTGTGGAAGATTGGCAGATGAAGATGATGGATTTTTCGGAGCTACCCGACTTGACTGGAAGAGTCCGTGACCAGAAGGAGGAGGACCACCAGGAAGAATGGAGGAAATCTAAAGACCATTTAGCTAAATATGTTAAGATAAACTAATTGAAAAAGCTTGCAAATACCAGATAGGCTTAGGAATTAAATATGTAATGTGATAAATTAATATGTTGAAATGCCATATTGGAATGAAAGAATGATGTTAAGTGATTAAGTTAACTTTATGAGAATATTGGTTTTGGGAACTGTTAAAACAATATACACTGAAATTCAACCAGGGGGATACGAGGAAGTCAAGAATGTCAATAAAATTGGTTTAATTAAGGTTAGGATTTATGTATGTATGTTTGTTTGTTTAAAATTTGTTGGAAAACCAATATTTTTTTTTGAAAAAAACAAAAAAACTGCTGAGAAGTGAATTCGCCGCCTCAATCAGAAAACAAACAGCCAATGCGTTTGTTGTGAGCATTCTCCAACCAAGCACAGAATGCCTTGAACTTAGGAAACGCTTCTGACTTCTGCTGGAGCATAAACACATGAATGTACCTGGAAAAAGAATCAATTAAAACCATGAAGTACCTTGCTCCACCCAAAGAGGGCGCAAGTGGACCAACCAGGTCTGCATGGAGTAGCTGATAGGATTTGGAAGCCTGTCTGCTAGACACCTTGCCTTTCGGAGCAACCTTCACCTTGTTCTCTGCACAAGATACACATTTCATGTGAAACTTACAGGGCTTGATGCTCAAACCCTGAACCAACCCAGGCATCTTGGCCAGTGCCTGCAAAGACATGTGACCAAATTTTTGATGCGCCTCGTGAATACAGCCTGCATGAAGAACTTTGTTAGTTTGTGCAACACAACAAGATTCAACATTAGACACATCAACAGCATTGTCATCATAAGTTATCAAGAACAAGCCATCTATAAACTTTGCATGCAAAATATCCTCTTTGCCCTTCCTGATAACACAGACGCTCTTCTTGAAGGAAATCTCAAAGCCTCGCCCAGTCAGCTGTGGGACGCTGAGCAAATTGTCTGCAGAATCTGGAACAAAAAGTACTTCGCTGATGGTTGTGTGCAGACTTACCAGTTTCACTGTCCCGACTCCTGCAATTCTCAACGTCTTTCCATCAGCCTGTTGGAGCTCTCCATCTTGAGGCGTGAAGGAAACAAACAAGTGCCAATCCTTCGTAATGTGCCTCATGGCTCCATAATCCACAATACAGTGGTACCTTGGGTTAAGTACTTAATTCGTTCCGGAGGTCCGTACTTAACCTGAAACTGTTCTTAACCTGAAGCACCACTTTAGCTAATGGGGCCTCCTGCTGCTGCCGCACCACCGGAGCACAATTTCTGTTCTCATCCTGAAACAAAGTTCTTAACCTGAAGCACTATTTCTGGGTTAGCGGAGTCTGTAACCTGAAGCGTATGTAACCCGAGGTACCACTGTAAATCTGCCTTTGTCCTTTGGAGAAGCAGTGCCAGCAAACAAAGCCTTGTTTTTCACTGGCCTGGGTTTCTGCTTGCCCCCCTGCTCCTGGCCATTTGCAGGCTTCTGTCTCTGTTTACCTTTCGCCTTCCGGCCTCTGCAAAGATGACCTTGATTCTCACAGGAAACAGAGCTCTCAGCTGACTCTGCAGCTCCCCCTGGTGGCTGTAATGCTGTCTGGGATGATGTCACAGTCAGCTCCCCCTGCAGCTTGCAACTGGCGCCCTCGGCATCCCTGCGATCACGCGCAATCTGGGAAACAGGGCCTCCGACGCAGTCAAACTCTGTGCTGGAAAGGCTGCCAGATGGGCTACTTTCAAAGCATTCCACATCTGACGTGCTGTCGTGTTGCCAGCCAATGTTACAATTTCCTCCAGAGAGACGGACAAGACGCTCACGTCTATGGCCCTTGAATCATCGGCCCTCCATCTATCTCTCAGAGGAACAGGAGGGGCTTCAGAAACAGTGTGCCACACTCCAAACTGTCTCATCTGGCCCTTGCAGTACCTTGCCCAAGTCTGATAGTTGTGGCCATTAAGCTTTGGGCACGGAACCCCATCTGAGGCTTGTAAAAGCTCCATTTCAGCTCTTTACTTCAGCCGTGAGCCTTATTCCCTTCAAAGGCTCCTTATCTTTGGCAGGTCGTAAATCAGACATAGCTTGCTTGTCTCTGCCTTCCTAATTAAATTACTTGGCTTGGACTTCAAAGACTATCTGCCGCGGCACAGAAAATCCTCACTTTTCTCCACATACCTCTGGATCTCGCAGTCTTCACAGATCATAAACCAAGAAATAGAATGGAAATTAAGAATGATGAGACAAAGGAATTTTGAATCTGCAAACAAATGTGGAAAACTCCTAGCTTGGCAGCTTAAAAAGAGGCAGAAACAAAGCACCATCACAAACATTGTATCAGAAGGAAAGTCTGTGGAGAACCCTACGGAGATAAGAAGATGCTTCCAGAAATATTATAAACAACTGTATAAAAATGGCAAAGAAGATAAGGATAAAATCGAGCAATTTATTAAAACTAATGAACTGCAAAAAAATCCCCAAAATAAAAGGATCCTACTAAATGGATTAATTACATGACAGGAGGCTGATAATACAATAAACCAGATGCAACTTGGCAAAGCCCCGGGACCAGATGGATTATCAGGAAAGTACTATAAGACTATGAAAGATTGGTTTATTCAGCCATTGGTAGAAGTTTGCAACAAGATAATAAGAGGGGACAAAGCACCCGAAACCTGGAAGGAAGCCTTTATAACCCTGATACCAAAACAAGATCAAGATAGATCCAATGTAAAAAACTATAGACCAATCTCATTACTTAATGTGGATTACAAATTTTTTGCTAACATTTTGGCCAATAGGTTGAAAAAGCTATTGTCAGATTATATCCACAAGGACCAGGCAGGATTTCTGCCTGGAAGACATATGAAAGATAACATTAGGAATATAATCGACATTTTGGAAAGGTTGGAAGTTAAAAAAAACTGTAAAACACTGTTAATGTTTATTGATGTGGAGAAGGCTTTTGATAATGTGTCTTGGAGATTTATGATACAAAATTTAGAAAGTATTGGGGTTGGACAGGACTTTTTAAATGGTATTAATGCAATCTATCACAAACAAAAAGCAAAAATCATAATTAATAATGTGGTGTCAGAGGAAATTAGAATTGAGAAGGGTACCAGACAAGGGTGCCCACTTTCCCCTGTGCTATTTATATCGGTTGAGGAGGTTTTGTTAAGTATGCTAAGGAAGGAGGATCAAGTTAAAGGTATAACAGTAGGATCTAAACAATATAAATTAAAAGCCTTTGCTGAGGATTTGGTGTTAACACTTCAAGACCCAGACTCCAGTGCAGTAAAAGCACTGGAATTGATACAGGAGTTCGGGCAAGTAGCAGGATTTAAGTTAAACAAGAGCAAAACCAAAGTATTGGAGAAAAATCTGGATAACGAAGAGAGGAAAACTCTTCAAGAAAAAACGGGCCTAGTTTTTGTGAAAAAAGTTAAATATCTGGGGGTAAATTTGTTGGTGAAAAATTTGAATTTATATAAGGACAACTATGTTTTTACTGTATTTTACTGTATTTTTGGTTTTTATGGAAGCCGCCCAGAGTGGCTGGGGAGGCCCAGCCAGATGGGCGGGGTATAAATAATAAATTATTATTATTATTATTATGTGAAATTATGGAATGAAACCAGGAGAGGTCTTGAGAGTTGGTCAAATTTAAAATTGTCATTAATGGGCCGAATATCTGTGGTCAAGATGAATGTACTGCCAAAGATGTTTTTTTTGTTCCAAGCCCTACTGATTATTGAAGAGTGGCAGAAAGCTTTGTCTAAATTTATCTGGCAGGGGAAAAAACACAGAATAAAATATAAATTATTAACAGACTCAAAAGAAAAAAGGGGATTTTCCCTGCCGGATTTGAAGATATATTTTGAAGCCGCAGCCCTTTGTTGGGTTAAGGAATAGATCCAACTAGACAGTGCTGATGCTATTGATTTGGAGGGGTTTGACAAAGTATTTGGCTGGCACGCTTATTTATGGTATGATAAGATAGAGGCCCATAAAAGTTTTAAACATCATGTAATTAGAAAATCTCTATATAATGTCTAGATAAAATATAAAGATTTATTAGAAAGGAAAACACCCAGATGGCTTTCGCCAATGGAAGCAAAGGCCCAGAAAAAGTTAAATATGGAGAGCAAATGGTTGAGATACTCTGATTTATTGTTGGAAGATAATGAAGGATTTAAATTAAGACCATTTGACCAAATCAAAGATAAATTAGATTGGTTACAATATTACCAGATCAATGAATTGTACAAGCTTGATAAGAAAAATGGTTTTGCATCGGGGGGAAACAAATTGGAAATGGAGTTGTTAGATACTTATCTAAAATGTAAAATCTACTGTTGGAGTGGCATACAAAGGATTAACAAGTTAAATCTGTCATGATATATTGGGCAAGAAATGTTGGACACAATATAATGTTTGAAGATTGGGAAAGGTTGTGGAAGAAAGGGGTTGGGAAAGGTTGTGGAAGAAAGGGGTTAAGTGTACGATGCTGAAGGAAAATATTATTGAAATGATGTATAGATGGTACTTAGCCCCTGTAAAACTAGCAAAGATCTACCATACGATTGATAATTTATGTTGGAAATGTAAAGAAAAAGAAGGTACCTTTTACCATATGTGGTGGACGTGTCCAAAGGTGAAAGACTTCTGGGAAAATATATATAATGAGCTGAAAAAAATGTTGAAATATACATTTATTAAGAAACCAGAAGCCTTTCTACTTGGAATAATAGGTTTGGAACTGCCCCCAAAAGATGATAGATTATTTTTTGTATGCCACAACTGCAGCAATAATTTTGTTATTCAAAAACTGGAAGCTACAAGAAATACCAACTGTGGAGGAATGGCAGATTAAGATGATGGACTTTTTGGAGCTGGCTGACCTGACTGGAAGAATCCACGATCAGAAAGAGGAAGAGGAACAAGAAGAATGGAAGAAATTTAAGGACTATTTGGCTATATATTCTAACATAATTTAAGAAGAACTACGTGCAAGTACCAAATTGGCCTAGGAGTAAAATAGATTGATTGTATAACACTATGGATTGAGAACATTATGAAAAGAAAGAAAGATGTTAATGGAATAAGTTAATTTTATTTGAAAGTGGATATTGGAAAACTGCTAAAATGAGTTTTATGGAAACACAGTTAGGGGGGATCTGAGGAAGTCACTTAACAATGTTATCTAAATTGGGATTTTAACAGTTATGTTTGTTTGTCTATTGTATTGTTTTTCTTTTATGTTTATTACAAATTTGGAAAACCAATAAAAAAATGGGGGGGGGGGGAATGCGGCAGCTAGACCGGTGACTGGGAGCAGCCACCGAGACCACATAACACCGGTCTTGAAAGACCTATATTGGCTCCCAGTACGTTTCTGAGCACAATTCAAAGTGTTGATGCTGACCTTTAAAACCCTAAACGGCCTCAGTCCAGTATACCTGAAGAAGCATCTCCACCCCCATCTTTCTATCCAGACACTGAGGTCCAGCGCCGAGGGCCTTCTGGTGGTTCCCTCACTGCAAGAAGCCAAGTTACAGGGAACCAGGCAGAAGGCCTTCTCGGTAGTGGCGCCCGCCCTGTGGAACGCCCTCCCATCAGATGTCAAAGAGAACAACTACCAGACTTTTAGAAGACATTTGAAGGCAGCCCTGTTTAGGGAAGCTTTTAATATTTGATGGACTACTGTATTTTAATATTTTGTTGGAAGCTGCCCAGATATTATTATTATTATTATTATTATTATTATTATTATTATTCCCTTACTTAATGCTGAACAACACAAGCTTCGGACGTGATTATTGATAATTGTGCAGCCATAGACCGGCTCCTCTTGAAACTTCACCAAGGCTGCGCAACCCTATTGCATATGTGCTGTTTTAATCTGACTGATAATAGCCGGTCCATCGAGAAATGTTCAAGTGACTTAGCCAATCTCACTGCACATATCACTCGTGATGTAAGCTTTGAGGGATTTTGGAACTAGCTGACCAGTTGGCTACCCAATCTTTCCAGGCTCAGGCAAGCCTTTGGTTATGCAATTCTGATGGTTTCCTCCCTTGTCTGCAGCTTCTGTTTTATCCAATGTGTCCCCTCATTATTTCAACTTTGCAAGGCTCGCCCTGATCCCCATGTCATTACCCTCTCCAATCCAGATTATGCCTGTCTTGAAGTACGGCTCATGAGCTATCATGAGAATTATGGAAATGTAAATCAGAAGCTGTAAATCCTGAAGCTGAGGCTCCATTACTTTGGCCACCTCATGAGAAGAGAAGACTCCCTGGAAAAGACCCTGATGTTGGGAAAGATTGAGGACACAAGGAGAAGGGGACGACAGAGGACAAGATGGTTGGACAGTGTTTTTGAAGCTACCAGCATGAGTTTGACCAAACTGTGGGAGGCAGTGGAAGACAGGAGTGCCTGGCGTGCTCTGGTCCATGGAGTCACGAAGAGTCGGACACGACTAAACGACTAAACAACAACAACAACAAATAATCAGAAAGGGGAGATGTAGGGATGGCATTCGCATGGTGCGAGGTGTTGGGATACTGCCAGGGAGACCAAGTCCATCATGGCCCCACGTCGCCTCCGGACGTCCATCGATCTCCTGTAGACACGCAGTATCAGCAATTAGCGACACGAGCTCCAGAAATAGCTTGCCACATTCCAGAGCTGATGCACGCTCTTATCAGCAGATAATGCACAGAGAAAGATGCACGCAGGAGAGCATTATTTATAAGTTTATTCTGCGTTAGTCAGAACAGAGAAAAAACATGACCGCCTGCTTCAGTGTTCAGGCACCGAGAGAGAGAAACGAAAGCAATAGAAAACATAAACATCCTGTGAACAGGAAATACGCACAAAGCCTGCTCCCTTTTAAGGTGGAACGGAAATATCCTAACATCCTCCCCCTTTCCGTGTAACCTGTAGTACCTGTGGTTCAACCCAATTGCAACCTTTGTACATAAACCTTAAGTTGTTCTCTGTTAACAACCTTAGACAACAGATCAGCAGGAATTTCATTTCCTGCCATGTAGGACACCTGAATGAGTCCTTTCTGATAACACTCTCTTGCACGATGTAGCTTAATCTGCAAGTACTTGGTTCTTTGCTTGCAACTCTCTGAGTTCAGCAAAGCCAAACAGGATCTATTGTCTTGATACACTTGTATAGGACATTTCACAGAAACTCTGATGTCCTTAAACAGTTGCATCAACCATTCACAATCCATGAGTGAAAATGACAGAGCATTGAGTTCTGCTTCACAGGAACTTAGGCTAACTGTCGTCTGCTTTTTGCACAACCAGTCAAACAGGCAGTGGTTGTACATGTAGCATACCCCAGAAGTGCTTGTACCATCCGTGGTGTCACTTCCAAAACTAGCATCTGCAAAGATTTCAAGACCTCCAGTCTTCTGACTGGTGAACCTCAGCCTGTAGTGCAAAGTCCATTTCAGATAGCGGGCTATGCGCTTCAGAGCTTTCCAATCCTGAACAGTAGGATTGTTAGCATGTCTGCTAAGCAGGTTAGTGCTTACAGCTATGTCGGGTCTTGAACATCTAGCAATGAAATTCAACTTGCCTAGAATGCATCTGTACAGTGTAGTGTCAGAAAACGCTTCAGCAGTACTATCTACCTGGTAACCTGTCACCATCGGTGTGTCTGTTGGGTTTGCATCAACCAAATTCAACCTGGTTAATACATCAGCAATTTTCTGTGTTTGGTGTACCAGAAAATTACCTGCTTGGTCCTGCTTCACCTGCAGAGAAAGATAGTTGGATACCTCACCAAGATCCTTCATGTCAAAGTGCTCCTTCAGCTGAGCTAGGGTGCTTTGGTACAAAGCCTGATTCTTCCAAAACATCAGAAGATCATCAACAAAACATAAACAATACAGTTTGTTTTGCCCCTCCTCCTTGACAAATACACATGGATCAGCTTTGCCCTGGTGAAAACCTAGAGAAAGCAATGTCTCAGTGAGTTTTGTGTTCCAACACCTGGCACTCTGCTTGAGACCATATAAGGACTTCCGAAGTTTACAGACCATTCCCTTCTGTATCTGCATTCCATCAGGTGGAAGCATAAACAGCTCCTCCCCCAAAACCCCGTACAAAAAAGCTGTATTAATGTCATGATGGGAAACATGCAGTTTCTCCTCCGCAGCAATCTTGAGCATCAGCCGAATGCTCTCATATTTGACGGTGGGAGAGTAGGTCTCGTGGTAATCCTGTCCTGGTACCTGTGAAAAACCTCTGGCAACCAATCTGGCTTTGTGTCTGACAACCTTGCCATTCTGGTCTGTCTTGGCCTTGAAGACCCATTTGCTGCCAACCAGTTTCATCCCTGGGACTACCGGTACCAGTTCCCAAGTTTGGTTCCTATTCAAGGAATCAACTTCAGCCTTCATGGCATTAAGCCAAGGCTCAGCATCTTTAGAGGTTAACTCCTGAACCTCTTTGAAGCTTGAAGGTTCCCACACCTTCTCTGAGCTACTAAGAACAGCAGTTGCCATCTTAGCAAACTCATCAGCAAATCTCTTTGGAGGTTTGCCCTTCGTGGCTCTCTCAGATCTGTGTACTAGACACAAGTCTTCTGGACTCATCTCCTCTTTCTTAGGAGAAAAGTGACCAATGGTGAACAGTGGTTCTTCCAGTTCATTGTCAGACGCATCAGATGGTCTGACTGAGGCCTTTGCGCTCTTGTAGTCTGCTGTGTCATCACTGTCACTGACATCAGCAGCAGCACCGCCCACTGAGCTGGAATCCGAACTCTGATCATCATCATCATCCTCAGCTTCCTCAGCTTCCTCAGCATCATCTGTTTTTTTCACATCACCTTCATCTTCCTCTGGGTAACTCTGGAAAATTCTCACAGTTTCCCCCCACTTAGGATTGTACTCAGCACTCTTTGTGAACTTAATGGACTTAAGAGTCAGTCATCCATACCCTGTATGCACCTTTTTCGTACCCCATGAACAAACCATGTGCCCCACGCTTCCCAAGCTTGTTGCTTTGTGGGGTGTGTACCCACATGTCAGAACCAAAGATTCTCATGTGTTTGACGCAAGGTTTCTTATCAAACATCTTCTCATAGGGAGTACAACCAATAGGTGATGACAATCTGCGATTAAAGTGTAAACAAAATTCGACAGAGCCTCCCCCCAAAACATCTCAGGGAGATTGGCATCATGCAACAAGGTTTTCAGGCCTTGAAGCAAAGTTTGATTTGCTCGCTCCGCGAGCCCATTCATCCATGGCGATCTAGGTGTTGACAAGTCATGCTGGATTCCCTTCTCAGTCAGGAAAGCTTCAAACTGCTGAGAAGTGAATTCCCCGCCCCGATCAGTAAAGAGACAGCCGATACGTTTACTGTGAACATTCTCCAACCAAGCACAGAATGCCTTGAACCTAGGAAATGCTTGCAATTTCTGCTCGAGCATAAACACATGAATGTACCTGGAAAAAGAATCAATTAGAACCATGAAGTACCTTGCTCCACCCAAAGAGGGCGCAAGTGGACCAACCAGGTCTGCGTGGACTAGCTGGTAGGGTTTGGAAGCCTGCCTGCTAGACTCCTTGCCTTTTGGAGCAACCTTCACCTTGTTCTCTGCACAAGATACACATTTCATGTGAAACTTACAGGGTTTGATGTTCAAACCCTCAACCAACTCAGGCATCTTGGCCAGTGCCTGCCAAGACAGGTGACAAAATCTGTGTGCATCATCACTTTGTTAGTTTGTGCAACACAACAAGAATCAACATTAGACATAGCAACAGCACTATTGTCATCATAAGTTATACAGAACAAGCCATCTATAAACTTGGCATGCAAAATGTCCTCTTTGCCTTTTCTGATGACACAGACGCTCCTCTTGAAGGAAATCTCAAAGCCACGCCCAGTCAGCTGTGGGACACTGAGCAAATTGTCTGCAGCACCTGGAACATAAAGTACATCTTTGATAGTAGTGTGCAGACTTGCCAGTTTCACAGTCCCTTCTCCTGCAATTCACAACGTCTTTCCATCGGCCAGGTGGATCTCTCCATCTTGAGGCTTGAAGGAGATAAAAAGATGCTTATCTTTTGCGAGATGGCGGGTGCATCCTGAATCCACAATAAATCTGGCCTTGGCCTTTGGAGCAGCTTTTGCAGCAAGCAAAACCTTGTTTTTCACCGGCGTGGGCTTTTGCTGCTTGCCCCCCTGCTCCTGGCCATCAGACTTGCCTTTAGCCTTTGGTGAAGCTGTGCCAGCAAACAAAGCCTTGTTTTCCACTGGCGTGGGCTCTTCACCCTCCCTCTGCTTCTGGCCATCTGCAGGCATCTGTCTCTGTTTACTTCTGGCCTTCCGGTATCTGTGAGGATGACCTTGGCTCCCATGAGAAACAGAGCTCTCAGCTGCCAACTCCTTGGCTCCCCCTGGAGGCTGGAATGCTGCCTGGGATGACATCACAGTCAGCTCCCCCTGCAGCTTGCAACCGGTGCCCTCAGCATCCCTGCATACACTCTCATTCTGGGAAACAGCCAGGACCTCTGATGCAGTCAAACTCTGGGCTGGGATGACCGGCAGATGAGCTACCTTCAAAGCATTCCACATCTGACGTGCTGTAGCATTGCCAGCCAGCGTTTTAATTTCCTCCAGAGAGACGGTTAAGACTATTACGTCTATGGCCTTTGAATGTTGGGCCTTCCATCTATCTGTCAGAGGAACTGGAGGGGCCTCTCACACAGTATGCCACACTCCAAACTGCCATAGTAAACTCTCACAACACACAGCCCAGGTTTTGTAATTGTGTCGATTTAGCTTTGGGCACTCAGCAGCTTCAGAAGCTTGGGAAAACTCCATTCCAGCTCTTCACTTGAGCCGTGAGTCTTATACACTTCAGAGACTTATTATCTCGACAGCTCATTAATCACGAAGCCTCTGTTTGGCTCGACTCCCAGGCCAATTAAGCCAGCCGGACATCAAAGTCTCTTGCCGCGGCAACGAAAAGCCTCACTTTCGCTTTTCCCCCACATACCTTTCCTTTTTTTTTTATAAGATATTTATTAAGATATTTTTTTTAAAGTATTACAATAAAAAATGAAAAAGAAAGAGAGAGAAAAAATAGATACAAAATACAAAATAAAAATGGTTAAAAACACTCAAATTTTCCATTGCTTATTTTTCTTTAGCTTGTTTCCCGGACCTCCTCATACCTCCCTTTTTTGTATTCCAGTTCAGTTTGTTGGTTCAGCAAATCCTTACCCTCTTTATTTATCCTAATCTTTGATCTTAATATAATAACATTAGAATTTTACCTCTTAACAACCCCTTTTTCATATTCCCTTAAAGCATTACAGCTAGAAACCACTTAATTTCTATCCAACATCGTTCTAACATTCATTAATTTTACAATATTTCTGTAGATAATCTTTGAACTTCTTCCAATCTTCTTCCACCGACTCTTCTCCCTGGTCTCGGATTCTGCCAGTCATTTCTGCCAGTTCCATATAGTCCATCAGCTTCATCTGCCATTCTTCCAGGGTGGGTAGATCTTGTGTCTTCCAATACTTTGCAATGAGTATTCTTGCTGCTGTTGTAGCATACATAAAAAAGGTTCTATCCTTCTTTGACACCGATTGACCGACTATACCTAAGAGAAAGGCCTCTGGTTTCTTCAAGAAGGTATATTTAAATACCTTTTTCAGTTCATTATATATCATTTCCCAGAAAGCCTTAATCCTTGGGCACGTCCACCAAAGGTGAAAGAATGTACCTTCAGTTTCTTTACATTTCCAACATTTATTATCGGGCAAATGATAAATTTTTGCAAGCTTGACTGGGGTCATGTACCACCTGTAAATCATTTTCATAATATTCTCTCTTAGGGCATTACATGCCGTAAACTTCATACCTGTGGTCCATAACTGTTCCTAGTCAGCCATCATTATGTTATGACCAACATCTTGTGCCCATTTAATCATAGCAGATTTCACCGTTTCATCCTGAGTATTCCATTTCAACAGCAAGTTATACATCTTTGACAAAATCTTAGTTTTGGGTTCTAATAGTTCTGTTTCTAATTTTGATTTTTCCACCTGGAAACCAATTTTCTTATCCATATTATATGCCTCCATTATCTGATAATAATGAAGCCAGTCTTGCACTTTGTTTTTTAATTTCTCAAAACTCTGCAATTTCAGTCTATCTCCATCTTGTTCCAAAATTTCCCAATATTTCGGCCATTTGGCCTCCATATCGAGCTTTTTCTGAGCTTTTGCTTCCATCGATGACAGCCACCTTGGAGTTTTATTTTCCAATAAGTCCTTATATCTTATCCAGACATTAAACAATGCTTTCCTAACGATACCTTTCCAGTCTCTTTCGCAGTCTTACTCTCCTGTAAGTGCCGTGAATCTGGGCCTGAAACCTGTTGTTGGGATACTGTTAGGATATTTCCGTTCCACCTCAGGCACAGCTCGCCTGATACGGACACACCACAGCTTGTCCAGTACGCCACACTCTATATCTGACTCTTTTGCCTCCTTGGCAAGAGCATTGCTCTATGTCTAACCTTTGAATCCTTGGAAGAAGCATGGCTAAAAATCCCCTTTGATAGGAACATGACGTGGTGGAACGGGTGGCTTTGTCTGAATAAACAAGGTAACACCTGGGTCATGTAGACAGTTCATGATGGAAAAGTACTGAAGCACTAAGTTCTTTATGTCTCTGAATGTTTTGCATATTGCTAATAAAAGGGCTCTGTGGGGATCGTAGAAGCAGCTTTTTCCCGCACAGCCCACCTGCATCCTCAGCTCTCATTTCGTCTCGTTCCCTCAGTCTGAAGACACAGTCAGTTAGATAAGGGAAGGAGTAAGATTATAAATAGCCAAGAAAGAGGAGAATATCCTAGAAATTTCTTCTTGGGAAGCTGTAAACAATACAAGATCTTGAATGTTTTTTTTTTAAAAATTCAATATTATTATCACTTTTCCATATAATTACTACTGTTATTTTCTTCTCAGTCTGTTTAATTTCCTTCACTTAGTTTGGCTGTGGAAGAAACGAAGGGACAATTTTTTTGTTAATTTGGACACAATTGGCAAGTTATTAAACATTTTACTTATGTGGGTCTGAATTCTCTTAGAGGTTCACGTATCCCATTTGAAAGGGAAAATTATTTCCTGTGAAAATCTGTCAGGAATGCTTTTCCTATAATGCTATTCCTATAATTCCTATACACACACAAACAAAACCTGATAAAATTCATTAAAATCCATTTTTAAAAAACAACTATTCAAGAGACAATCTTGCATGTTAGATTGGAACTTGGCAGGCTCTTAACTGCTTCACAGAATGTAGCTCCAGTTTTTTTGATTGCAGCAAAGCCAGGTACCCCCTGCCCCCATCTCTTTGATTGCCCCAACCTGTGCACACTAATAAGTGAATAGCAGGTAGTAAAAAGTGTTTATCTTCTTCAGCTTCTGTGAAAGCAGAGTAAGTCCCTTGCTTTTGCTTTTCCCTCACTGCAAGAAGCCAAGTTACAGGGAACCAGGCAGAAGGCCTTCTCGGTAGTGGCTCCCGCCCTGTGGAACGCCCTCCCATCAAATGTCAAAGAGATAAACAACTACCTAACATTTAGAAGACATCTGAAGGCAGCCCTATTCAGGGAAGTTTTTAATGTGTGACACTTTGATGTATTTTAAATCTTTGTTGGAAGCCGCCCAGAGTGCCTGGGGAAACCCAGCCAGATGGGCGGGGTACAAATAATAAATTATTATTATTATTATTATTATTATTATTATTATTATTATTATTATTTTGAGTGTCCAACTTGGCTTCCTTCAGTCACTTGCCTTTAACTAGTGTTGCATAAGAAGAGCAAGAAACCTGAAGCCAGCAACAACTGAAGCATCTCCTTTTGGGAAAGCTTAGTAGTCCCTGTTCTGGAGCCATCATTAGACACTCACACCTGTACTCAACACAGATTTATGCATGTTTAAGGAGACCCAACAAGGACATCCGGTCCCAGGGAAATGAGCAGGGATGCACTTGGGCTGTCCCCTGGTGAATGGCATCTTTTTCATAAAAAAAAATCTTTACTTCCTCTGCAAAGACAGAGCTGCTTGTGAGCCAGAGACCACCCCACCTCACAGGGTGTCCTAAAATTGCATCTGTCACTACTCACGAATCAGGAAGAGATGGGGGATTTCTAACTCATTAGTTATGATTAATTTGGCTTTTTTGTTCTTATTGTTGTTGTTTAGTCGTTTAGTCGTGTCTGACTCTTCGTGACCCCATGGACCAGAGCACGCCAGGCACTCCTGTCTTCTTTGTTCTTATAGATTGCTTTTATTCCCCTTCCAAATATTTCCCCTGCTCCCATTGCTTCTATAGTTCTTTCCATAAATTACCATGAAACATTATCAAGCACTTTTTCGGCATCTATGAACATCAAAGCCGCTTGCTTATCTGGTCTCATCTCTAAATATTCTATAATATTGATCACTATTCTCATGTTGTTACTCATCTGTCTTCCTGGTAAAAACCCTGCTTGGTCTTCATTGATAAAGTCAATATTTTTTAAATCTATTTGCCATCACATCTGCAAATAGTTTGTAATCATTGTTCAGGAGTGATACTGATCTGTAATTTTTGACTGATGTTAAGTCTGTTCCCTTATAGTAGATTGCTGACAGTCCATCTAGTCCTGGAGATTTTCCTAACTTCGCCTTTGCTATTGCTTGATGAATCTCCATCATTGTTATAGGTGAATTTAAATGTTCAATTTTATCATTTGTGTTTTTTGAGAATTTACTTTGATTTCGATATCTTTCTATTTTCTCATTGTCTTCCTTTCCTGATTGGTAGAGCTCTTTAAAGTATTTTGTAAAACTTTTATTTTTTTCCTCGGATTCGTCAATTGTTTTCCCCCCTTCTATAAGTTTTTCTATTATCTTTTCTTTTTGTTTCTTCTTTAGTTGCCAAGCCAGCATTCTACCCAGTTTATTAGCAAATTGAAAACTCTTTTGTTTTAACCATTTCATTTTATTTTCGATTTCATAATTTAAGAATGTGGAAAATTGGGTTTGCAACATTTTAATATTTTGCTTTGCAGTCTTCTTCTTTGGGGTTTTTGATAGTTCTTTTTCATTTATACTTACCTCTTTCCTAATTTGTTCCATTTTATTTTCTCTAATTTTCTTCTGAATGGCATTTTGTTGAATACAGAAGCCTCGCATAAAAGCCTTGCTGGCATCCCAGATCACCTTGATGAAGGTTTCCTGAAAGTGTTTATTTCAGAAAAATCTTTTAAGGTCTCTTGTGCTTTTAAAAATACTTTTTCATCATTCAAAATGTCTTCCTTCATTCTCCATCTCCATCTTGTTCTGTTGTTTCTCAATTCTAAGGTAACTGGATTAGGATTTATGATGCCTCTCTCACACCAATACACAGCAAGCCGGCAGGTTTATAGCTTCTTGGATTTATTGGGTAATTACACAGTAGCTCAGTCCGAGTCCCCACGGTCAATCCTCCCCAGAAGAGTCAGATAGACCCAGTGGCTAGCCCCTCCTTCTCCAACAGGATATCTTCCAACCCTGACCCCACCTCCTGCAGGGCTGGCGTCAATCCTGGAGTCTGCTCATGCGTCGGCTGAGAGGGGATTCTGGGAGGGCTTCCCTCTCCCCTTCTTCCTCCTCTTGAGCCGACTCAGACTCTGTCTGCCTTGTGTTATCTTGGGAATCTGCAGCTAGCATTCCTGAGCGAGAGGGGCTATCATCACTCTCCCTGTGGAAAGAAAGCCTGCCCCCCTTCTCCCTCTGAGGTTTCGCTGGCACTTGGAGAATGCATGCTGGCACTTGGAGAAGGCAAGTTCCTGAAAATTATGGTACAAGATTAGTCTTGGTTGTATTTCTTTTTTTTTTGTTTTCAATATTAAATTACTTGACATCCATACTGCATCTATTCTCCCTGATGATTGTTTTGTATCTGAGAAGTGCATGAATTCTTTCTCATTTGGGTGTTTAAATCTTACCCCATTAAAGTCGCCTAATAGTACTATCTTTTCATTGCTATAGTTCAGCATTCTTTCCTTCAATATTTTATAAAATTCTGCCTTTCTTTCATTTGGAGCGTAGATTCCTATTATAATCATTTTCTCTCTTTCATATGTGATCTCAACCTTTTTTATTCGACCGTCAGTCAGAAAAAAGTACATTTGTCAATACACAGTTAAAACATCCAGGAAGATTTTAGAACTTAGCCAACACTAAAATGGGCTAAACAGATAGCCCCATATCAATACAGTCAATTATAGTCTTGCGATGCTTAAAAGCTAAAAAAAGAAATTTGGCCACCAAGGAAGGTATAGCTCTAGTGACATTATTCAGCAAGTGTAAAACCT
The DNA here is from genome assembly GCF_027172205.1 of Podarcis raffonei. NCBI lineage: Eukaryota > Metazoa > Chordata > Lepidosauria > Squamata > Lacertidae > Podarcis > Podarcis raffonei. Next base: position 14,598,192 of record NC_070620.1, on the reverse strand, counting down.
GGTTTTCTCCGGGTAGGAAGCTAAATTGACATAGGAGTGGGTCTATAAAATTTTGTCTAAGCTCTGCATAAGGGCAAGTCAAGAGAATGTGTTCGGTGGACTCAACCACACCCATGGCACAATGACAGGTTCTCTGGGCATATGGTACTCCCCTGTACCTTCCCCACAATATCGCAGAGTCAAGGACATTTAATCTAGCCGCTGTAAGAAGTCTGCGGTATTCCACATAGTGGATTTCTGCAAGGTAGGGGGCTGGTATGGTCCGATAAATCTGGTCCCCTAGGAACATCCCTGGTTTTACCTGGGCTATGTCCTCTTGTCTGGCAATGTCACTCAGTCTCCGGGAGATCACAGCTCTAGCTTGATTGTACGTCATAGACTCAAAGTAAAGGTGAGACAATCCGCAGGATTGAACCTCGTTAATGACCTCCCTTTCCCACAATGATTGGAAATCGTCCCTCAATATCAAGGGGGCAATACCCACTGGTTTAAAACAAAGCTTGAGCCATAGCCAGAGCTTCGTCTTCAAGGCCACATACCGTAGAGCTTGCCAGCCGACCTCTAATCTCATAACCGCACCCGCTACTGAGGGGGGAATCCTAAGGATGGCTCTAAGGAATCGCGTTTGGATAGAATCCAGTTTCAAAAAATCCCTACGGGAGCCTAAAGAGATGCCCACCAAAAGAAGGGGGAGGGCTTTCATTTGAAAGAGTCTCAAAGCTATCTTCACTGATTGAGCCTGATTCTTAGCATATAAAGTTCTAATCTGGATGGCTGCTTTAGATGCATTAGTTGTTATATAGTCTCTATGGGCCAGAAAAGACCTATTTGACCATATGTTATCTGAACTCCTATAATTCTACTTTCTTCATCCTTAAATAATAATTTCGGATCTAATTTTGGATCGGCATAGCTTACCATTCCTCTTTTTTTGGATATGTCTGACGAGATAAAGTTTGCACCTAATTTTTTATTGATCAGAACCCTTTTATGTTTCCTGGCAACATGAGTTTCTTCTAAACAGGTAATGTTCCATTTCTTTTTCTTTGAAGTCTCTCAGCCCCACTCACCTCACAGAGTGTTTGTTGTGGGGGAGGAAGGTAAAGGAGAATGTTAGCTGCTTTGAGACTCCTTAGGGTAGTGATAAAAGTGGGATATCAAATCCAAACTCTTCTTCTTCTTCTTTTCCCTTAGTATGTACTCTATTCTATTTCTTTTTGACTTATTATTCAAACCATTTACATTCCATGAAATGTTTTAAATCCATAATTATTTTTTCTATAAACTCTTCATATACACAACAATGTAAATATGCCAATAAACAAATCTCTTTCTATTCTACTTCTATATTTCTCCTTTCTATTTCTTCCTAATCCCTTCTAGGATCTTCTTTTTATTTCTCTATTTCCTGCACACTTTCCCCTCCCAGCGCCTTCCAGTACTTCCTCCAGAACTTATTCGCCTCCTCCACTGACCTAAATTGCTTTCTTCTCTCCTTAAATGTGAATGATATCCCCTCAGGGAATTATATATTAATAATAATAATAATAATAATAATAATAATAATAATAATAATAATTTATTTATACCCCACCCATCTGGCTGGGTTTCCCCAGCCACTCTGGGCAGCTTCCAACAAAATATTAAAATACAGGAGTCTATCAAACATTAAAAGCTTCCATAAACAGGGCTGCCTTCAGAGGTCTTCTAAAAGTCTGGTAGTTGTTGTTCTCTTTGACATCTGGTGGGAGGGCATTCCACAGGGCGGGTGCCACTACTGATAAGGCCCTCTGCCTGGTTCCCTGTAACTTGGCTTCTCGCAGTGAGGGAACCGCCAGAAGGCCCTCGGCGTTGGACCCGTGTCTGGACAGAACGATGGAAGTGGAGACACTCCTTCAGGTATACTGGATCAAGGCCGTTTAGGGCTTTAAAGGTCAGCACTAACACTTTGAATTGTGCTCAGAAACATACTGGGAGCCAGCCGAAATATTGGGAAATCTTGGAGCAAGAAGGAGACAAATTGAAATTGCAGAGTTTTGAGAAATTAAAAGACAAAGTGCGAGACTGGCTTCATTACTATCAAATAAGAGAGGTTTATAATTTGGACAAAAAAATTGGCTTCCAGGTGGAAAAATCAAAATTGGAAACAGAACTGTTAGGTCCCAAAATAAAGATACTTTCAAGAATGTATAACTTGCTGTTAAAATGGAACACTCAGGATGAAACGGTTAAATCTGCTATGATTAAATGGGCACAAGATGTTGGACATAACATTATGTTTGCTGCCGCATTCTGGATTAGTTGTAGTTTCCAGGTCACCTTCAAAGTTAGCCCCACATAGAGTGCATTGCAGTAGTCAAAGCGAGAGATAACCAGAGCATGCACTACTCTGGTGGGCAGAGAGGGTCTCAGCCTGCGTACCAGATGGTGCTGGTAAACAGCTGTCCTGGACACTGAATTGACCTGCTCCACCATGGAAAGCTGTGAGTCCAGAATGACTCCCAGGCTGCACATCTGGTCCTTCAGGGGTACAGTTACCCCATTCAGGACCAGGGAGTCCTCCACACCTGCCCGCCTCCTGTCCCCCAAAAACAGTACTTCTGTCTTGTCAGGATTCAACCTAAATCTGTTAGCCGCCATCCATTCCCATCTATACACAATAGAATTGTTTCTCAGCGCATCTGCTAGTACTTCATAGTTGTTTCTTTACTTCAACAATCTTGCTGGTATTTCTTTCAGTATGATAATATTCTTTTCTTCGATTCTCAGGTTGTTGTTGTTTTTTGCTTTTTTGCAGAATCTTGTCTTTAAATAATCTGGAATTTTAAAATACCAGACAGTCCCCCGGCCACTTATTGGCCTTAGCACGATTTGATTTAACCCTCAATGCTTTGTCTATGTCCAGCGCAATGTCATCTTCTTGAAGCCCTAACCAGTTTGCCAGATCTTTTACAATCTTCTCTTCAATATTTTCCTCCTGGTGTTCTGGTAGACGCCTAAAATGCAATGTCATCTCTCGGTGGTGCATTTCCAAGCTCCTGCACAGATTTGTCCAACTCTTTACTTTTAACAGTCAGGTCTTTAATTTGACCTGAGAGATCTATTAGTAGTTTGGAGTTTTGTTCTATTTTCTTCCCCATTGCGTCTAATTTTTAATCCAGAGCTTTAATGTTGTCGCTTAAGTCTTTTCTCATTCCTAATATCAATTCTTTAATGTCAGCATTTGGGTCTACCTCTGCTATTGATTTTCTTCTAACTTGTGTTCCAGAGGCAGATGTCAGTCCTATTGTGGCTTGTAATTATTATTATTTTGTAGTCATTTTGAGTTCCTTATTGATTCTTTTTATCTTTGCCACATATGTTCAAGCTTTCCAATAACTTATTTTTATACCTTGTTTTTGTCTTTATTGTATTATCTAGAATTTTCCTTCGATTGGTTATTCCCTGAGAGTAATTGGTTTTTTAAATATTTCATACTAATTTTTATCATGCCCCACCTATTTGCTTTCTCATTTCTGTTACTATAATTTCCTTATTTTTCCAAAACCTCCAATTCCTATTCTGTTTTCCTTTACCTTCTTCCTGCTTTCTTTGCTTCAGTTTTTAACCCTAGTACCAAATTTTTAATTTGTGAGCTTCAATTATATTCAATATATTACCCACAATTAACTCTGTCACAAATTAATATTACTTGTCTGTGCACAAAATCAATTCATGAAAGATTTATCAATGTAAGATAGAGGAGTTCTGAAGGTTAAAGTAGGCAGAGAGAGATCTTGTAAAGTGCAGTTTCGCTTATCTCCACCAGATGGCTCTCGATGCAGTTACTCCCCTTTCTTGGCAATCTCAGCCCTCTCCTGTTCAATTCCAGCTCAGTTCTCTTTGTTTCCTCTTCCTGCTTCCTCTGTTGATGTCAGTCAAGAAGCTGACTCATGCCCTGTGGATCTCCATTTTGTCTGTCCTTTCTCTCTTCTTCTCCTCCTTTCCGCTCCCACATTCTCTAAATTCTTAAGTTTCATATTGTTGGCAGCTTGCCAAGAAGAAAAAATTAAAGATATCCTCCTCTTCACACACATTTGTAAAGTTCCCTAGATTTTACTCCCTCACTTACTTATTTGTGCTTTCTAGACCCAAAGCAGTTTTCCTTCTGCAGGCCATAAAGGATGGAGAAGATCTACAGCCCACCCCAATCACATCACTTGACACACAACCCACATGTCCTGCAATGCTGTTGTCATCCAGGGGACACCAAAAACTGCAACAATTTCTTGCCATCAAGAACCGGAGGGGTGGGGAAAGGGAGGAGGCAAATTGTAAGGACATATCCCCCTCTTTTTGACACCACCTGAGACAATAAGACTCAGAAGCTATGAACTATAAACCAGGAGTACAAAGTGCTCCAACAGATGGCTTCAAAATAACTGGATCCCAAATTATTAGTATGGGAAACGCATTAGGACGATTAGAAATATAGACTAGGTTCCTAAAATGTGTTCGAGAGTCCCACAAAAAGAGGTGATCAAATGTCTCTTCATTTTTGTGTAATTATTTGTGTATATATTAGTATATATTGTCTGTATGTTTGTTGTATGGTGAACACCCATATGTGTGTCTTTGGTTTCTGCCTGAGAGCATCCAGTTAACCTTGAAACTTAAGGGGACACTGACTTGTACCCAATTATTCTTGCATACATATGAGGGTGGGATTGAGTTCCACATCCTCTTCATCCCTTCCAAAGGTTTAAACAGGTTCCTTAGTAATTTTATTATTTATTTGTTTTCGCCTGTCACTACACTTGTTATTCTAGTGTGTATGTTCTCTTTTACCCAGAGTAAGCCTCGGGAACACAGCAAAACAGATCAACAGGTATGTATGCTGTGATTGAGCAGGAAATTATCCATGCACATATGTAAGTCTGTATTTGCCCTATATAGTAAAAATAACTAATTTGGACGGTGGCCCATAGTATGATGTTTCAACACTTTGAAACCCATGGGGTCACATAAAATTTCAATTGGATCTCCCCTGTAAATTGGACAATGTTCCCAAGGTGCAACTTAGCCTTTTGCATTCTTTTTGGAGAGCAAGCTAACAACCCACCCTTAAGTGTAAGACCAGAGCCAAGATAATACAAATACAAATAAAATTGCATAGAAAGGCCCAGGTGAAGGCATCTCTCATGACATGTCAACACCTGTGTCAGTTGGAAAAATGCTTATGGTCAATATACTCCTTCCTGCTGAGTGTAAAGCATAAACCTTCAGATTAAGAAATGGAAAAGAAAGATGCCATTAACAACTGATAAATAAAACTACAGTTTTGAAAGAGGGAGCTCATCTATTCCTCCCAGCTAATTTCTATATAATGCCATTGTGTAATGTTAGCTCATGTGCAACAACAAATAGTCTCAGAAGCCTGCAGTTTGAGGCCCTCTTCGTACTCACATGCACACACCAGGACATCACCCCACATGCATAAAGTTACAGCACTTAGGGGAGTATGATGTCACCGAATGGGACATCTAAAAGTTTATTAGTGGTGGGGGCACTGGTTATCCTGTGAAGAACCATGCTCCCAAAGGAGGATTGTTACCAGGGGAATGGCCATTGTGTGTGCTCCCCTCCCCCCAAATTCTAAGGTGTCAGATCATAGGATAAATGCTCAAAATGAACAGGATGGGTACACAGGCACAAACCACATTCTGAAATGGTATAGGTGAGCAATCCTGAAGCCATTTTGACTCTCCCCCAATGACCTCAAATGTTTCTCTTATTAGGAGGAAGTATAGGAGGGGGTACCTTTTACTAAGGTAGTAGGGATGGGGCAGGAGAGTGCTAGAGTTTTGTTTAGTCCAGTTGTATGGGCTCAATTCCAATCTGTTACCTCAGAGAATGCGTCGGCTAACTAAGGCCCATGGGCCAGATCAGGCCCACTTGCCTTCTAGATCTGGCCTGTGGATGGTCTGAGAATCCAGGCAGCCAGCATAGTGTGCACGTGCGATGGTTTTTGTGACTCAGCCAGGCTTGGGGGTCAAAAGTGAGGTGGGTGGCTGCTTGAGACAAGTCCCTTCTCTGTCTGTTGCACGCGCAGCAATATTTTCTTCTGGGGTGGGGAAGAGGGAAAAGGAGCCAGAGTTTGGATTTCCATCATGAAGCTGCTGTTGGGATACTGCCAGGGAGACAAAGTCCATCATGGCCCCCAAGCCGGCTGCCGGACGATCCATTGATCTCCCGTAGACACGCAGTATCAGCAATTAGCGACACGAGCTCCAGAAATAGTCCCACATTCTGGAACTGATGCACACTCTTATCAGCAGATAATGCACAGCAAAAGATGCACGCAGGAGAGCATATTTACAAGTTTATTCAGTGTTGGTCAGAACAAAGAAAAACATGACCGCCTGCTTCAGCGTTCAGGCACGAAGAGTAGAAGAAAACGAAAGCAAAGACACAACAGAAACATCCTGTGCAACAGGAAATACGCAGGCTGTGACACAAACATCCTGCTCCCTTTTAAGGTGGAACGGAAATATCCTAACAGCTGCCGGTGACTGACCTCAGGAAGGGCAGTTGCAGCGGCAGGGGCTTGGAGGTGCCTCGGGAGCGACGCCTGCCCGTGTCTGTATTGGCAGTGCTCCCCTCCAGAGGAAGCGAGGAGTGCCTGGGTGGCTGCACTCCGAAGCAGTTCTGTGCTCTGCTGTGGAGGCCGCTCGTTAGCTACACAGTGCGAGCCATGGAAAGGTAAATAGCCATTGCCACCTCGTCTTCCCTCACGCGAGGAAAAGAACGTTTTTGCTTGAGCGGCGCCTGCCTGACAGTGTGGTCAACGGCTTTTCCCTTCATCCACACATGCACACATGCTCTCTGGGGCTGACAGGAATAGTGCGCTTACCTCAGTCCCCCAACCCCATGTGGACCATTTGGATCCCTTCCAATCACAATTCAGACCCCATTATGGGACTGAAACTGCCTTGGTTGCGCTGGTTGATGATCTCCGGAGGGCTAGGGACAAAGGCCAAAGCTGTTTCCTGGTTCTGCTGGATCTCTCAGCTGCTTTTGATACCATTGACCATGGTATCCTTCTGGTCTGTCTAGAGGAGTTGGGAGCTGGATATACTGTTTGCAGTAGTTCCACTTCTTCCTTCTGGTGTTGGGGGATGAGTGTTCACACCCCTGGGCTCTCACTTGTGGGTGCCTCAGGGCTCCATCCTCTCCCCCATGTTCTTTTACATGAAGCCACTGGTAGAGGTCATCAGGGGGTTTGGGCTGTGTGTTCACCAGTATGCATATGATACCCAGGCTCTACCTCTCCTTTAAATCAGAACCAGTGAAGCCAGTAAATGTTCTGTGCGAGTATCTGGAGGCTGTTGGAGGATGGATGGTGCCACAGACTCATATTTTTGTGGGAAATCGCCTCCTTCTGTGACATACGTATGATGCTTTTTGGGTAGTCTTTGGCTAAGTGGTTGGGCAAAGCCAAAAGTTTTTAAAAGGGTCTACACTCCTTTGTCCTGGGTTCCTGACCTCCTTGCAAATGGGAAGGGGGGGGGGTCTCTGTTGCAACAGGAAATAAAGATATACATATTGGCCCGAATAGAAGATGCACCTGCAAATAAGCTGCACCTTTAAAATTCAAGGTTTATTTGTGGGTGCGGCCCGCCTCTCGACACTACCACCCTGAACGGGGGCAAGGGGTGGCTGGCACTCGGTGCCCCGTTCCCCAAGCCAGCACTTGTTTCAAGTGTGCTGTGTGCCCGCCTCCTGACACTACTGTCTCCCAGTACTCCCTCCCCAAGCTGACACCGGGGGAGGCTGGGGAGCAGCGGGCGGGCGGGCTGCGCACCGTTGCCCCACACTCCCCGGCTGCTTCCGGTGGGGGGGGGGGGGGAGCCGCGTCGCTTTGCCAGAGGCCTCTCCCCCTTCCCCCTTCCTTACGGTAGCTTGGGAGACACAGTCAGGATGGGTGCAGTTGTCTCACACACCCTGAAGGCCCTTGTGGGCAGCTGTTTCAGCAGCGATACCGTAAGGTCACGAATATAAGCCGCACTTTAACTTTTCACAATTGGAATGGGGGTGGTGGTTTATATTCGGGCCAGTGCAATACTGTACCTTGCTTTTGCTGGATCCTGCCTCAGCTCATTATTCTCTGACAGATAACGAACTTGGGGGATGTTAAAAGGCACCCCCCATTTTCTGGTAACATATCTGACTGGGTTGCCCCAGCCATGCTGGACGGCTTCCAACATATATAAAAATATAATAAAACATTAAACATTTAAAAACTTCCCCATATAGCTGGCTTCCCCAAACTCGGTCCTCCAGTTGTTTTGGGACTACAATTCCCATCATCCCTAACCACTGGTCCTGTTAGCAAGGGATGATGGGAGTTGTAGTCCCAAAATAGCTGGAGGGCCGGGTTTGGGGGGTGACTGCCATATAGGGCTGCCTATGCTTGGGGGTTGCATAACTCTATACAGTGGTGCCTCGCAAGACGAAATTAATTCGTTCCGCGAGTTTTTTCGTCTTGCGATTTTTTCGTCTTGCGAAGCACGGTTTCGGAAAAGTTTTGGAAAAGCTTCAAAAATCACCAAAGTCGTCAAAAACCTCAAAAAAGGCTACCACACCGCGTGGTATGAGTTGCTCCTCGAAGTCAAGTCGCAACTGTATTAATGGTTTTAAGAAAAAGGAAACAAACTTGCAAGACGTTTTCGTCTTGCGAAGCAAGCCCATAGGGAAAATCGTCTTGCGAAGCAACTCAAAAAACCAAAAACCCTTTCGTCTTGCGAGTTTTTCGTCTTGCGAGGTACCACTGTACCCTCTAACATTTCTCCAAGGAAAACAGGGACATCCTAAGGAAAAGCCTGACATTCTGGGATCAAATCAGAAACCAGGATGGCTTCTGTAAATCTAGAACTGTCCCTAGGAAATAGGGACACTTGGAGGATCTGAGATACTGGGTCCCTTGATGGGAAGTTGGACTTTAAAAGTCAAGCCCATTTTTTCTTATACCAATGTGAAGGTAAAACGGAGAGGGGAGAGACCCATGTATGCCACCTTGAAAGGTGGGATAGAAATGTAATAAGCAATTTTAGTTTCTGGACTTCATGGTCTTTCCTCCAACCCTTTTAGGTGCCAACTTTACTTCAAAATGTGGCAAGGCAGCTGTGCTGGATTGGGGGGGCCCTCGGGCTCATTCTGCTCAGTGAGTCTCTGGACCTGTGCCCTAGAGTCTTAACTCTTATGGCTGCCACTCAGTATCTGCACTCTTTACACCTTCACATAATCCGAGAGCTCCGCTCCTGGGGCCCTCCACGTCTCGAGGTGTCGCTGTGAGGAGCGAAGCATCCCTTTTAACCCGCTGAACTGCTTTACTACTTATTGGGCCGCCCAGTTGACCCTCTCGCGCGTTTTTTTTGTCTCTCCGGAGATCTCGCGGGCCTTGGACGTTCTATTCCACCCACGTGAGCCGAGTGTAACAAGCGAGGGGGGGTGTGAGACGGGAGTTACATTGTAGCAATGAAAGAAGAGCACTAGGTGCGCGCATACGCGAGAAAGAAACGAGAGAGAGGGGGGGGCTTGAGGGAGAAAAGGAAGCAGTCGCTTGCACGTGTGAACAGATAAATTTGTGCCCTTGTGTAGCTGCTGCCGCTCTTCCTCCTTTCTGGATCCGGATCAAGGGAAATCCGGATCTGGCTGTCAGGCAGCCCCTTCCTGCCTCTACCTACCTACCACGACCCTCCGCTAAGCTTCGGCACTCACACAAGCCGGGTCCGTTTGGCATTACTCCCGACAAGGCCAGCCCATGGCCAGCGGAGGGTGGACGCTACCCGGTGAGGATTTCCCATCCTCGCAGCCGCCGCCTCCTCCTTCCCAAACGAAGCAGCCACCGCCGTCTCAGCCTACTGCCGATGCTGCAGCCGCCGCTGTGGAGCACGATCTAGAGCAGTGGCGCGAGAAGCAGGAGAACGACAGGTACTGGGTTCTGCGCAGGCAGTTCCTCCTCCGCAACCTGCGGGGCTACTCGGACGCTGCCGCCTTCCAGAAGCTTCTGGCACTGTCTCATGCTTGGACCAACCACGTCTTCATGGGATGCAGGTGAGATGAGGAACGTTTTTCGTTTATTATGCACTTCCCCATCCCATCTCTGCACACATGAAGTCCTCAGTCGCGCAAGTAATAACTGTGATATATAGCCAAAGACCCTTGTTAACAAAGAAGAGGCTCAAATTGTTAATAGGGAGGTGGGGTGGGGGTGGGGACACACACACGCATATCTTTCATCCATCCATTCAGTGCATTTCCTGTTGTTTGTTTAGGAACACAGGAAGCTGTCTTATACAGGTCCGTGTAGTTCAATATTGTCTGTGCTGAGGGGTAGGGGCTCGCCAGGATTTTTGACAGGATCTGGAAACCAGACCTTATGATGGATGATTGAGCGAGTTGGGTATATTTAGCCTGGAGAAGAGAAGACTGAGAGGTGATGTGATAGCCATCTTCAAATATCTGAAGGGTTGCCACATGGAAAATGGAGCAAGCTTGTTTTCTCCTGCTCTGGAGTTACAAGAGAGAAGATTCCAACTGAACATTAAGAAGAATTTTAGGATGGTAGGAGCTGTTTGACAGTGGAACAGACTACCACTGGAGGTGGTGGACTCTTCTGCACTGGAGGTTTTTGAACAGAGGTTGGCTGGCCCTCTGTTAGTGATTCTTTAGATGTGATTCCTGCATCACATGGGGTTGGACTAGATGACCCTCAGGCTCCCTTCCAACTTTGGATTTCTAAGGCATCTCCTGGGAGGGCTGGGGAAAAGAGTCAAAGATTGAACCTGGGGTCTCATGTAAACAAGGCAGATGCTTTATCACTGAGCTATATCCCTTTCTGTTCAATAATTTTGACATAGAATGCTGCCTTTTACTGAGTCAGCCATTGTTCTTTCTAGCTCAGTATTGTCTGCAACAGTGGCAGGGAACCTGTGTCCCTCCAATGTTGTTGGAGGCCAAATTCCACCAGCCCCACTCGTCTTGGCCAATATTATTGTTATTGGTCAGGTATGACAGGAGTTGTTGGAGTCCAATTAGGTCTGAAGGGCTACAGGTTTCCCATCCCTGTAGTTCTCAAGGATTTCTGACAGGGATCTCTCCCAGCCTTACCTGGAGGTGCCAAGGATTGAACCTGGGCCCTCCGTACAAAGCAGATGCTCTGCTACTGACCTTAGCTCCCTTTTCCTCCTCTTCTCATTATTCTTTGTTCACAACTCATTTTCCTTTCCATTCAGTGATTTTCAGTGTTAGTATTTAATATTTATATCATGCTGTAGCAATAAATACTAAGAATAGGTTACAGACAGAAAACCAGTAACAATGCAATAAACAAGAGCACCCTGTGATAAAACCATCCACTTGAAGCAAGCAGTCATTTAAAAACATCAAGAGCATAGTAAAGAAAAGCCTTTTGGAAAAACAGTAGCAGAACAAACCGTGAAAAGACTGCTTGAATAAAAACACTTTTGCTTTGGGTTCAAAAGGCAGCAAAGAGGAAGCTGGGCAAAACTCTGCAGGAAGAATATTCCACAGTTTCTATTCTTGTGAGCACCCCATTAGCACCTGCCTGATTGCCATTATAGAGCAGCGACAAAGCCTGATATTCTGCCAGTGAAAGGCAGAATATTAAATGTTCTGTTTACCATCTTCATTGAACCACAAAGCGATTCCAAGTTCCCAACACCTTTGAGACCCTACAGGTCTTCTTCAGGGGAATATTTGCTTATTGGCTTGGTATCACCGTCATTGGTCAAAACCAATCCTTGGATCATCTTCTACTTCACAAGTAATATTTTCCCGACTATGTTAAGGTATTGAATATTTGTGTGGTTCAATAAATCTTGTGGACCTCTTTAATAGTCTGCCATGTCCACTGTTGTGGCATGGATGGGCCTTTGGTTTGCACCCGCAGGCAGCCCACGTTTCCTTAACTTTGCATCATTTGGGGCCCAATTTCTTCTCTCCAGAATAATTCATCCTCCATTATTTACTCCCCGTCCCACAAACAAGGAAGCTAGAAGCCAGTGCTTCCAGGTCAGAGGGCAGGATGAGCAGGTTGTCTTAGAATCATAGAATTGTAGGGTTAGAAGGGACCACAAGGGCCATCTAGTCCAACCCCCTGCAATGCAGGAATCCTTTTGCCCAAATGGGCTCATGACTGAGCTATTTAGAATGGAGCCCCTGGTTTTTATCGGCTACTGGGGCCACATCTGCAGCAAACATTTAAATCATTGTTATACCACTTTAAAAAGTCATTGCTTCAATCCTGTTTAACTCACAGAGCTACAATTCCCAGAGTTCCCTGTGATTATTTAACCACTTTGAGAATAGCAGCTCTGTGAGGCGAATAGGGGTATCATAGTGCTTTAAATGTATATTCTGGATTTGGACATAGTCAGCATAGCATACAGTTGCAATCAAAATTATTCAACCCTCATTGCGAATCAGGTTTATTGTCAAAATTACAGACTTTCAGCTGTTTGCAATAAGCAAATCAAACAAAAGCGATTGAAATAGCTCAACACAATGGATGCTTCAAGTGGTTTTCCCAAATTCAGCTGAAATTGCAACTTATACGGGCTTCCCCAGTCTCACTATTATTCAACCCCTTCATGACAAGAATCTTTAGTACTTAGTAGAGCAGCCTTTTGCTGCTATGATGTGCTGCAAATGAGATGCATAGCCAGACAGCAGCTTCCAGCAGCGTTCCTGAGGAATCTCAGCCCATTCCTCATGGCCTCCAGTTCAGTAATATTCTTGGGTTTGTGTGCTGCAACCGCCTTCTTCAGATCCCACTAGAGATTTTCTATGGGGTTCAAGTTAGGTGACTGTGATGGCCGCTATAGAACCTTCCAGGACTACTTCTGCAACCCACCCTTGGTGAAATTTGAGGTATGCTTGGGATCACTGTCTTGTTGGAAAATCCAAAGATGCCCAAGCTTCAGCTTACTCACAGATGGCATGACATTTCTGTGGGAATGTTGTGGACAGTAGGAGAGGATATATTGATTAATTATTATCCTTCCTCACTCATGCTAGTGAGTGATATAGATATAGATCTCAGAGCTCATTCCCCTTCACACAGCAGAAAGCTAGTTTGCAGATTCATTTGAATATCTTTAGTTAAGCAATCCAATCTGGCATGCCCAGATTGGAGTATATTCCTGCTAAGATCCCTTAAAGACTTGTGTCTTTTATTTCTTTTTTCCTTATAAGTAATGAAGTTTACTCACATTCAGTTCACAGTATGATCCCTGAAGGCAGCCTTTAGCTTGTAGTTACAGATACAGTGTGGCTTACATCCTTGTAAGGATGGGCCGATGTGCTGCTGGCACAGAGCCAGCAGACAGCATCAGGAGCAGTGGCCAAAATGGAAGAGAGTGGCAAAAGAGAGGAGGGATGGCGGCTGGAATAACCCCCCCCCCCGTCTGTGTCCACTCTAGGGAAACAAGGAATGTTGTATTATTATTTTTAAATCATTTTTATTGATTTTCCAATAAAAACAGCCAATTAACATATCCATATCATAAGCCAATTAAAAACAATAAACTAACATAAAAAATGACCAAATTACCATCCGAATTATTAATAATAATTTTTTTTTGGGGGGGCTCCCCATAGTCTGGACCTTTGAAGTGTATCTTCAATATCTTCGATCCTGCCTCTTGTTGTTGTTTTCATGTTTTCCACATCCCGATCTTAACGCTTTAAAGTTCTCCGTCCCTGGTTCTCAGTCATGTCAGAAATCATATATCCTTTCGTCCATGGAATACAGCTTTATTTGTGTATATATATATTTTCAACTGTCTATTTGCCAGCGCAGCTTTCCCTGACTCCATTCCAATCTTCCAATCCGGGCTGTTGTCCAAGTCTATTGTCTGAAGTTTAATGACGCAGCAACTCCCAAATTGTTAAATCATTCCAAGTTGTCCAAACTTTTCGTTTGAGATTTAATAACATAGTAGCTTCCACGTTGTTAAGTTGTTACTGTAAATTGTTGAGCATACTGTTTGCAATATTGCAATGTAAATGAACTGTATTCCACAGATATAAGTCATTTGGCGATCGATCAGCCTCTCGAAGACCACACAATCCCACTCTTCGGGCCCTACAAGGGGGGCTGCTAGACATCCATTCAGCCTTCTCTCTCGCTCATAATGAAAAACTTCTGCAAACAGCTGCACTATATGTTGTCCAAAATTGTTATCTCAAGTCATTACAAAGTCAGCTAGCAAATATGTCCTGCTTCCCTCGAAAAAGGGAGGAATTCTCATTTTTCCGTGCTGCGTCATATTAACAAGCGCCATCTTGTTTCTTCTTTTATCTTTATCAAGTCTTTCAAGTCTGAGTAAAGCTGCACAGTTGAATACTTAATTATAAATAGAAGTCCATTTGTACTCTTTTTTTAAAAAAAAAGTTTCTTGATGAGGCTTGGCATAGAAAACCAATTGTAGATATTAAGAAGAAAAAAAGGACATACCAAACACCTCCGTAATCCAAACGTCATGATGAGAATCTCTTTGAAATCCAAGCTTAAACACCAGGGACTGTACAGTTCTGCAGGTTTTTTCTTAGTCTTCTTCAGTCCAGACTATGTCTGTTTATTCTCCAAATCCAATCATTTTATCAAGCAAATATTTCCGGCTATGAGAATGGCATCGGAGAGTGCCAGCCGTGTTGTGCTCTGGGACCCAGTGTCCTGCCGCTTGCACCTTGATGCAAGCTGACAATCTCAGACAATCTGCGGGTCTACGAGACAGTCCTCCCCCACCCTGGGGAGTCTGCCAGGGCTAATTACCCCCATATCAGCCCTGAGAGCCAGTGTGGTGTAGTGGTTAAGAGCAGTAGTCTCGTAATATGGGGAACCGGGTTTGAGTCTCCGCTCCTCCACATGCAACTGCTGGGTGACCTTGGGCCAGTCACACTTCTTTGAGGTCTCTCAGCCCCACTCACCTCACAGAGTGTTTGTTGTGGGGGAGGAAGGGAAAGGAGAATGTTAGCCGCTTTGAGACTCCTTAAAGGGAGTGAAAGGCGGGATATCAAATCCAAACTCCTCTTCTTCTTCTGAATTACCGGCACAGCTGGGATCCAATCATATGGGAGTCAGCCATTTCTCACCGCTGGAAACAGGAATCCTAAAACTTTTGTGGCTTATGTATATGATTTTGAGCATATTGGAGCCAACTTTTCTTGTGTTTTTGGGTCAGTAGTGGTGTACGTCTTGGAGTTCTGGCATGGAAACCACCTGCATTTACTACGTGCTTTACTTTGCTCACTGAAACCTCAGGGCCTGCTGCCACCAAGTCTTGCTGCAGCTCTTTTGCAGTCACTCAAGGGCTTTTCCCAGCCTGCCTTCTCAGAAATATGGTTGCTGCCGCAGATAGCTTCCTTTTTCTGCCCCATCCAAGTAGTGTGACCACTGTTCCTTTAACTTTGAACTTGCAAACTATGCTTCCAATAGTGTCTCTAGGAACATTCAGTGCCTTCACTATCTTTTTGTATCCTGCTCCTTGTTTGTGAAGGCCAACGATCTCTTACCTTCTTGGACCATTCTCTTGACTTAGCCATATTTCTAACATACAGCCAAATTTGACACTCCGTGACCCCCTAGTCAGCTCAGGTATTTCATGTGTTACAGCTGGTGCACCAGGTGTGCTTGAGACAACACCTGTTGTATTTGTGCTGTTGTGAGGGATTCTATTCAGGGGGTTGAATAATAGTGAGACTGGAAAAACCTGTATAAGTTGCAATTTCAGCTGAATTTGGGGAAACCATTTGAAGCATCCGTTGTGGTTAGTTATTTCATATTTTTTTTAAAAAATAATAATTTTTATTAAAGTTTTCAGATTTTACATTACCACATTAACATCTTTCACTATACCCATACATTCAGCAACTTCCCTCCTTCCCCTTCCAAGGTTCTTTTAATTTACCCATAATTCCTGCATATTCTTGTATATTCATCTATTTCAGTTTTCCCCATTTTACATCCCTTTTAAATATGTTATACGGTTGAATTTACCTTAGTACTGCCTGCTTTTGCAACTGTGTACAATTATTTCCCACATACTCAACAAAAATTTTCCTCTCCTCTTTAAATGCCTGTTCTTCTCTTATTCTACTTGTAAGACCTACTACCTCTGCATATTCTATCACCTTAAGTTGCCAATTCTCCTAACTAGGGACCATCCCTTTTGGTGCTAATAAGATCCAAGTTGCTGTTGTCGCATACATATTTTTTACTGACACCTGGGTACCTCTTTCAGAACCATTCCTAACAGGAATGCCTCTGGCTTTTTTGGGAATGTTGTTTTAAAACATTTTTTTCCATTTCATCATATCATTTCCTAATATTCTTTAACTTTTTTGCATGCCCACCACATATGAATAAAGTTCATTCTGTTTCCTTACATTTCCAACACAAATCAGATTCAGATTTATACATCTTAACTACGTAATCTACTCTGTGTTAAATATTATCTATGAATCATTTTCATATAATTTCCCTTCAAAGTGTACCTTGTGGCATATTTCAAATCTTTCTTCCACAATTTCTCCCAGAGGTCAAATTCTATATTATGCCCTATATCAGTTGCCCAGTGAGTCATTGAAGCTTTTACCAGCTCATCTTTTGTTTCCCACTCCAATAGTAGCTTATACATTTAGACAATAGTTTTTCATTATTTTCTAATAAATCTCTCGTGAGCTTTGGTCCAGAAATCCATTTTTCTTACCTAGTTTAAACATATCATACAATTGATGGTACTGTAAATAGTCTGTTACTTGGCTCCTTATTCCTTCCTTTGGTTTCAATCTGGATTCCCTCCCTGAGAGGTCCAGTAAGTCTGTATAGGTTGTCCGCTGTCTGTCCATGTTGATTCTCTTGATTGCAATAGCTTCCATTGGCGATAACCATAGGGGTGTTTTCCTTTCCAGCAGGTTCTTATATTTCTGTTGATATTTTCACTCAGTTTTATAGCAAGGTGCACAAGACCAAATATTGCTGTAAGTGTAAATCTGCTCAGCAGACATGCAAACCAACCCACAGTTTAAGACTGGAAGGCGCTGAAACGCATAGCGAGATACTTAAAAGGCATTGTGCATTACAGGTTGAAGCTTACTAGCCAAAAATCTGGAGGTCTTGAAATTTATGCCAACACCAGTTTTGGCAGTGATGCAATTGATGGCAAAAGCACTTCAGGTGTGTGCTACTTGTATAATCAATGCCTTTTTGATTGATCTTGTAGGAAGCAGGCGACAGTAAGCATGAGTTCTTGGGAAGCAGAACTTAATGCTTTAACTCTTTCCCTCATGGACATAGAGTGGTTATTACAACTGTATGAGGATGTAAAAGTGAAAGTTACTTGTCCTATTCAGGTCTATCAGGACAATAAAGCTTGTATAGCTTTGCTCCACTCTGAAGGATGCAAACAGAGAACAAAGTATCTACAAATTAAGCTTCAACGAGCTAGAGAATGCATCCAGAAAGGAATTGTGAAAGTGTCCTATATGCCAGGGAAAGAAATACCAGCCGATGCACTAACCAAAGTTGTTAACAGGGAACAACTCGCTGTATGTGTACATAAATTGCAAATGTGTTAGATTCTGCAATGGTTGGTATAAAAAGGGGGAGATTGTTTATATTTTCACCCCCACCCATTGCAAGAATATCCTGATCTGATGTTTTGAGAAAGGAGGGGGCGGAAACTGCTCTTCTCGTCTTCCGCTCCTGACTGACTGCCTGACTCTGTGTGTGGAGAGAGTCTTATCTATGTAGTGACCAGATGGCTGAGTGGGAGATGTAACACTCATGCAAGCCAGTAGTTCTTTAGTTTGCAGTAGCTGTTAGAAATAAAAGGAGCTATGCTTCACAGCTAGCTTCTGCATTATTTATACTCTGCTGAGTCTGGTGCTCACAATGCACAGTTGTGGGTCCAGTGCACTGGGACCTGTTTTCCAGGATTGGAAGGTCTCTGAAAGTGCTCCAGTCGCCTAGCCCAGTTGGGACAGAACCAGTTATTGAGCCCAGTTGCTGACATCGATTGAAAGGCGTACTGACAATTTCTTCCAGACTCTATACAAATTCTTCCTGATAACATGATTCAAAAAACTCATATATTTTAGGTTTCCCATACTAAAGACATGCATGCCAGCCAAATTTAAAATCATGACCTTCCAGATCTAAGATGTGAGTGTTTTGCAATAAAATGTGTTGATCTATTTCAATTGCTTTCCCACCCCCCTTTGCTTTGCAGAAATTCTTTTTCTTTTCTTTTTTAAATATATATTTTATTGATTTTCCATTTTTAACATTCACATAACATCTTATTCCCTTTTACATAACTTTTGGCTCTGCAGAGCCACTTGACTTCCCTCCATCTCGTCATCTGGTTTTCACATGCTTACATCGTATTTCTGCACATTTATATCGTCACAATTCTACATTTATTCCAATATATTTTTAAACTTTAATCAAATGTAAAAAAATTCTTCTAATAAACATTGCAATATTTATTGCAGTCCTGCTAGTGTTTTTATGTATTTGTGATGGGATGATGAGCTGCTTGTGCATAAAGTCCTAGTCCCTCAGAGTTTGGCTAAGTCCACAAACCTCTGTCTGTGA
Organism: Podarcis raffonei; assembly: GCF_027172205.1. Classification (NCBI taxonomy): domain Eukaryota; kingdom Metazoa; phylum Chordata; class Lepidosauria; order Squamata; family Lacertidae; genus Podarcis; species Podarcis raffonei. Next base: position 14,579,528 of record NC_070620.1, on the reverse strand, counting down.
CGGAGCTCCTTAAGCATGGCTCCATCAGTCGCTCGTAGTATCGGACAGTGGGCGTTTACGGAACTTCTTCCAGCATAAAAGTTCCTTAACGGAAACGCGTCTTCTGGACTCTCGGCGTGACAGTTTCCGGCGAGGAGTGGGTGTCCCTATGGGAGGTCCTGAAACCTCCCCGCTATTTTCGCTGGAAGTGTCTCTGAGCCCTCCCTCCGACTCACTTTCCCTTGGAGCTCTTCCTCTCCCCCTGCTGGTCCCCTCCTCAGCGGATAAGTCTCTCTCAGCCTCTGTGAGCCCTTTCACCTCCTGTTTCTCCGATGGCAGTTCCCTGACATCCACCTCCCCTCCAGGGCCCCCTTCACCACCTCCCCTTCCCTCCTCTGCGGGAGGCGAGGGAGCAAAACCCCTGAAAGAACCTCCCTCATCTTCCGAAGTTTCGAACAGTTCCCTCCACCGGTTGCTGTTTCCGGTTTCTAAGTACTCCTCCTCATCGGAGTCTGTACCTTCTTCCAACTCCGATTCCCTGAATCCTTCCAGTTCCTCCTCCTCGTCGGTGGTGCCAAAGTACTCCCTCCGGAACCTCGCTACTGGCTGAGGTTTCCTGGGGAACCTTTGGTGGAAAGTTTCGATCAAGATCTCGTCACTGACCTCCTCTGCCGTCACCCAGGTGTTTTCCGACTCCGGTTCCCCTTCCCACGCGACCAAATACTCCACCTGATTACCCTTCCACCTGGAGTCGATGATCTCCGCCACATGGTTGCTGCTTTCCCTTTCTTCTAAGACTGGCCCCCGTGTGGAGACCCCTTCACATTCCCCCCTATATGGTGACAGTAATGACCTGTGGAATACTGGGTGCAGTTTCATGTGGTTCGGTAACCGGAGTCTGAAAGCCACTGGGTTGACCTGTTGAATGACCTCAAATGGTCCCAATCTTTTGGGTCTCAATTTCTTGCAACCCCCCTTGAACGGCAACCCTTGGGTTGACAGCCAGACCTGACTCCCCACCCTAATGGTTTCACCTTCCCTTCTGCTCTTGTCTGCCTGCCTCTTATATTCTTCTTTGGCCCTTTCTAAGTTGAGTTGGAGTTGACGATGGATCGCTTCCATTTCTTCTACAAAATGTTCGGCGGCCGGGACACTCCATCTCTCCCCTCCTCCCCCTGGAAACGCCCTGGGGTGGCACCCATAATTAGCCAAAAAGGGGCTCATCCCGGTGGACACATTCTCCGCATTATTGTAGGCAAATTCCGCTAGCACCAACTTTTCGACCCAATCGTTCTCTCTGTCATTGACATAACACCTCAGGTATTGTTGGAGGATACCGTTTGCTCTCTCCGCCTGCCCATTGGTCTCAGGGTGCCTGGCAGTCGAAAAATTGACCTCTACGTGCAGTAAGCTCATAAGTTTCCTCCAGAACCTGGACGTGAACTGTTTCCCTCTGTCGGAGACCACCCTCAAGGGGGCGCCATGCAGCCTAAAAATATGTTCTACAAACAATTTCGCTGTCTCTTCCGCCGTGACTGCATGTGAGCAAGCTACAAAGTGGCCCATCTTAGTTAACAGGTCTACTACGACCAGTATGGCGGTTTTCCCCTTGGATTTCGGCAGATCAGTCATAAAATCTATCGATACCGCCTCCCACGGTCGTTCTGGTGTGGGTAACGGTTCTAATAACCCCGCCGGCGCCCGCCTTTCTCCCTTGGCTCTCTGGCATTGGTCACACCCTCTTACATACTCCCGTACATCCTCCCTCACCTTGGGCCACCAAAATTCCCTGGTCACCAACCACATGGTCTTGTGTTGCCCAAAATGCCCCGCTGTGGGGTTGTCGTGCAGCTGTTTGAGTACTCTCCCCCTCAATTCCCCTTCGGGTATATAAAGTGCCCCTTTGTAATACAATACCCCGTTTCTTTCTTCAAAACCTCCGGGCTCTTCTCCCTCTCTCCTTAAACCTCTGAGCTTATTCTGGGCGTATTCATCATTCACCGTTCCCTCTACCAGTTCCCTTTGCCCCACCCAGGCCGCCCCACACACCCAGCGGTCCTCTGGGATGATATGTCTCTCTTCAGGTGCTCCCTCCCCCTCCAAATATTCAGGTTTGCGTGAGAGAGCGTCCGCTCTGACGTTTTCTGGACCTGCCACATAGCAAATTTCAAAATGGAATTTGGAGAACTCTTGGGCCCACCTCACTTGTCGTTGGTTGAGCACTCGTGCCGTTCTCCAATATTCCAAATTCTTGTGGTCCGTGCACACTTGCACCTTATGCTGTGCACCAATTAGTAAATGTCTCCATCTCCGGAACGCTTCGTGAATGGCGAGTAGTTCTCGGTCATATACGGTGTAGTTCCTCTCGGATTTGTTTAGCTTACGCGAAAAGAAGGCACACGGTCTCCACTCCGACTTATTCTTCCCCGGCTGAAGAAGCACCGCCCCCACCGCCCGGTCTGATGCATCAGTTTCCACTCTCATTGGTTTTTGTAAATCCACATGCAGGAGCTGTTCTTCCGAAGCGAATGCCCTTTTCAATTCCTCAAATGCTTGCTCCGCCTCCGCCGTCCAAACAAATTTCTTCTTGCTGCTGAGACAGTCCGTGATGGGAGCCGTTAAGTGGGCAAAGTTCTTGATGAACTTACGGTAAAAGTTCCCAAACCCTAGGAATCTTTGCACATCCTTTTTCGTTTTCGGTGTCTTCCATTCCAGCACCGCCTGGACCTTGCCTGGATCCATGGCTAATCCCTTGTCCGACAAGCGGTACCCCAGGAATTCCACCTCCTTGGTGTGAAACTGACACTTCTCCAATTTCACCCACAGCTGGTTTGCTTGCAGTTGGCTCAGCACTTCCCTGACATCCTTTACATGCTGCTCCTCATTCTCTGAATATATCAACACGTCATCTAGGAAGGCCACGCAATTCTTGTATAGCAGAGGTCCCAGGACGTGGTTCATGAACGATTGAAAACATGCTGAGCCTCCTTGTAATCCGAAGGGCATAACTAAATATTCAAAAGCCCCCAAAGGGGTGAACATGGTGGTTTTCCATTCATCCCCTTTCCTTATCCGTATCAGGTTGTATGCCCCTCTCAGGTCCAGTTTAGTGAATATCTTTCCCTTCCTCACCCTGGTCAAAATGTCATCAATTCTGGGCATGGGGAAAGCCACTGGTTCTGACACTGCATTCAAGGCTCTAAAGTCCACTACAAGTCTGGGTTTATCCGTGTGTTTTTTGTCCACAAAAAACACTGGGCTGCCCCCCACCGCTCTGGACTCTCTGATGAAGCCTCTCTTCAGGTTTTTATCAATAAACTCCCTTAACTCCTGCATTTCCCTGTCTGACATGGCGTACAGCTTGCCCACTAGGAGCTGGGCTCCAGGGACCAGGTTGATTTGGCAGTCAAAGGCTCTATGCGGTGGTAGTTTATCTGCTTCCCTTTCGCTGAAGACCTTGCTCAGGTCAGCGTATTGTTTGGGCACCTTCCCTTTGTCCATTACTTCCGTCCCTGCTAGAAAGGCTTTTGCCCCTTCCGGCGCCTTTCCCTCTTTGCAGTGTTCCAGGCAATGTGCTGACCCAAAGGAGACCACTCTCTGATGCCAGCCCACTAGCGGATCATGCAACGCTAGCCAGCTCATTCCCAAAATAACGGGAGCCCCTCCCAGGGTGGCCACATTGAACGCTATCCTTTCGGTGTGCCTGGCCACCCTCATAACCATTGGGACGGTCTGTAGGCTAACTTCTCCTCCCAACAGCTCCCTCCCATCGATCGTGGTCACCTGCAGGGGGTTACTTAAAGGGAGTATCTGTATCTGGTGTTCAGCTGCAAACTCATTACTCATAAAATTACAGGAGCTGCCTGAGTCCAATAGTGCCTTTGTCTTTAGTGGGTGTCCGTTTGCCAGCTCTAGCAACACCTCTATCACTAGGGCTGGTCTTGGAGGTTCCGGCGTGGGCACTTTTACTGCTCCTTGGCCTGGCTGCTGTGCCCTGACGGTGGCAGCCAGGCGTTGGCTTTTACTTGCTCCTGGACTCCCTCCTCCTTCCCCCCAACAGCTCCCACCATCCCTTGCCATTCCTTTCTTTGCGGGCAGACTCTGGCAAAGTGACCTGGCTGCTGGCAGAGATAACATTTCTTGGTGCTCTTCCCCTCCTTCTTCCGCCCTTCACTGGGATTTGAAACTGCGCGCGCGCGCTGTTCCAATTTCCATCGGCTCTCCTGGCGGGAAATTTGGCTCCGGAATCTCTGGAATGCGGAAATCCCTCCAACGCTCTCCTTTCCCTTCCCGCTTCTCCAAGGCTCTCGCCTCCTGGCGCGCTCCAATGGTCAGCGCTGATTTGGTCAGCTGGTCCATAGACTCCGCCCTGGGCGCCCGGGAAAGTTCGTCTTTCACCGCCGAAGAAAGCCCCTCTTCGAAAAGCATTTGAATGGGTTCCGCCGATAGGTCCCACCCCAATTTATGTATCAGCATGGTAAACTCAGTCCAGTACTCACGAACCGATCGGCTCCCCTGTTTACAAGCCATCAACTGTCTGCGCACCAGTCCCTGCTCAATCTCGCTGGAAAACATCAAATCCATGGCGCGAAAAAACTTCCTCGTGTCCTTCAGCATTTCACTATTCCCTGCCATCGGGGTCTAACCCAGTCTCTCGCCCCCCCTTCGAGATGGCCAACCACAAACGCCACTCGCGATGCCTCGTCGGGAAAGTCGTCAAACTGCAGATTGAGAGCATACTGCATCTCTGTCCTAAAGGCTTGATAGTTCCTGGGGTCCCCCCCAAACTTCTGCACCAATCCTGGCATCTTTCTTGCTAGTGGGGCGCCTTTTGCCTTTTCTGCATCCTGCGCCCTCCTTTCCTCTAGCCTCGCCGTTTGCAGCACTAGCTGGACCTCCAACACCCGGTACCTTTCTTCCAGGCTTGGACCCTCTCCAGCTCCTCCTGCTCCCCCGGTTCCGGCTGGGTTGCTCATGATGCCTCTCTGCACAAGCTGCTTTCAGGGACTGTCCGATTGCTGTGATGGGATGATGAGCTGCTTGTGCATAAAGTCCTAGTCCCTCAGAGTTTGGCTAAGTCCACAAACCTCTGTCTGTGACGGAGCTCCTTAAGCATGGCTCCATCAGTCGCTCGTAGTATCGGACAGTGGGCGTTTACGGAACTTCTTCCAGCATAAAAGTTCCTTAACGGAAACGCGTCTTCTGGACTCTCGGCGTGACAGTTTCCGGCGAGGAGTGGGTGTCCCTATGGGAGGTCCTGAAACCTCCCCGCTATTTTCGCTGGAAGTGTCTCTGAGCCCTCCCTCCGACTCACTTTCCCTTGGAGCTCTTCCTCTCCCCCTGCTGGTCCCCTCCTCAGCGGATAAGTCTCTCTCAGCCTCTGTGAGCCCTTTCACCTCCTGTTTCTCCGATGGCAGTTCCCTGACAGTATTGAATGAATTTACTTCATTCTCTCTGGAACGTTTAGTCGCTCTGGTTTCGGATTTTCCCCTTCAGCTTTGCTAATTCTGCATAGTCCATCATCTTTGTCTGCCATTCCTCTACCGCTGGTAGTTCTTGCTGTTTCCACTTTTGGGCTAATAAAGTTCTGGCTGCCGTAATGTCATACATAAATAGCCTCTGGTCTATTTTTGGTATTTCCCCTCCTATTATACCCAACAAGAACGCTTCTGGGGTTTTTTTTTTGGAAAAGTATACTAAAACATTTTTTAAAACTCATCATAGATGTTTCCCCAAAATAATTTGACTTTATCGCATGTTTACCACATATGATAAAAATCTCCGTCTTAACATTACATTCCCAGCAATTCTTATTTCTCATTCTATACATTTTAGCTAATTTAGTCGGGGTTAGATACCATCTATACATCATTTTCATTATATTTTCTTTCAATGCTGTACATGCAGTAAAGTTATTTCCTTCATTCCATAACTTTGACCAGGATTCAAATTGTATATTATACCCAAAATCTTTTGCCCATTTTATCATTACCTCTTTTACCTCTTCGTCTTTTGTGTGCCATTCTAGTAATAAATTGTACATTTTTGATAATATTTTACTTTTACCTCCCAACAATTTGGTTTCCAGCTTTGATCTTGTAATATCAAAGCCATTTTTCCTTTTTTCTTTGTTGAATACCCCTGTATGTCATCTACCATATTTTTCTCTCTATAAGACGCACCAGGCCATAAGACGCACCTAGTTTTTGGAGGAGGAAAACAAGAAAAAAAAAATTCTGAATCCCAGAAGCCAGAACAGCAAGAGGAATCGCTGCGCACCGAAAGCAGCAATCCCTCTTGCTGTTCTAGCTTCTGGGATATCTGCGCAGTGTGCATTCGCTCCATAATAATAATAATATAATAATAATAATTTATTATTTATACCCCGCCCATCTGGCTGGGCCTCCCCAGCCACTCTGGGCGGCTTCCATAAAAACCAAAAATACAGTAAAATATCACACGTTAAAAACTTCCCTGAACAGGGCTGCCTTAAGATGTCTTCTGAATGTCAGGTAGTTGTTTATCTCTTTGACATCTGCTGGAAGGGCGTTCCACAGGGCGGGCGCCACTACCGAGAAGGCCCTCTGCCTGGTTCCCTGTAGCTTTGCTTCTCGCAATGAGGGAACCGCCAGAAGGCCCTCGGCGCTGGACCTCAGCGTCCGGGCAGAATGATGGGGGTGGAGACGCTCCTTCAGGTATACTGGACCGAGGCCGTTTAGGGCTTTAAAGGTCAGCACCAACACTTTGAATTGTGCTCGGAAACGTACTGGGAGCCAATGTAGGTCTTTCAAGACCGGTGTTATATGGTCTCGGCGGCCGCCCCCAGTCACCAGTCTTGCTGCCGCATTCTGGATTAGTTGTAGTTTCCGAGTCACCTTCAAAGGTATCCCCACGTAGAGCGCATTGCAGTAGTCCAAGCGGGAGATAACCAGAGCATGCACCACTCTGGCGAGACAGTCCGCAGGCAGATAGGGTCTCAGCCTACGTACCAGATGGAGCTGGTAAACAGCTGCCCTGGACACAGATTTGACCTGTGCCTCCATGGACAGCTGTGAGTCCAAAATGACTCCCAGGCTGCGCACCTGGTCCTTCAGGGGCACAGTTACCCCATTCAGGACCAGGGAATCCTCCACACCTGCCCGCCTCCTGTCCCCCAAAAACAGTACTTCTGTCTTGTCAGGATTCAACCTCAATCTGTTAGCCGCCATCCATCCTCCAACCGCCTCCAGACACTCACACAGGACCTTCACCGCCCTCACTGGTTCTGATTTAAAAGAGAGGTAGAGCTGGGTATCATCCGCATACTGATGAACACCCAGCCCAAACCTCCTGATGATCTCTCCCAGCGGCTGCATGTAAATGTTGAAAAGCATGGGGGAGAGGACAGAACCCTGAGGCACCCCACAAGTGAGAGCCCAGGGGTCTGAACACTCATCCCCCACCACCACTTTCTGAACACGGCCCAGGAGGAAGGAGCGGAACCACTGTATGACAGTGCCCCCAGCTCCCAGCCCCTCAAGACGGTCCAGAAGGATGTTATGGTCGATGGTATCAAACGCCGCTGAGAGATCCAGCAGAACTAGGAAACAGCTCTCACCTTTGTCCCTAGCCCGCCGGAGATCATCAACCAGTGCGACCAAGGCAGTTTCAGTCCCATGATGAGGCCTGAATCCTGACTGGAAGGGATCCAAATGGTCCGCTTCTTCCAGGCGTGCCTGGAGTTGTTCGGCAACCGCTCGCTCAATCACCTTGCCCAAGAATGGAAGATTTGAGACTGGGCGATAGTTGGCCATCGTGGCCGCATCTAAAGATGGTTTTTTAAGAAGCGGTTTAATAACCGCCTCTTTCAGCGGGTCTGGGAAGGCTCCCTCACGGAGGGAAGCATTCACCACCCCACGAAGCCCATCGCCCAGTCCTTCCCGGCTAGCTTTTATAAGCCAGGATGGGCAAGGATCCAGGAGACAGGTGGTTGGTTTCACTCGTCCAAGCAGCCTGTCCACATCCTCGGAGGTAACAGATTGGAATTGATCCCACTCAACTTGACTAGACAGAACTCTAGCACTCTCCCGCCCCGGCCCTGCTCCCACGGTGGAGTCTACTTCTTCCCGAATCTGAGCGATTTTATCTGCAAAAAACTGGAGACGCACACACATTTCCCTTTACTTTTTAGGAGGGAAAAAGTGAGTCTTATAGAGCAAAAAATACAGTACTTGATGATATTGTAACCAACCTGTTAAGGCATCACATACTTCATCAAATGGTTTCATTTTAAACTCTTTATCGGTTTCCATCAAAATCTCCCTATAGGTGTGATGGGTCTGGAAGCCTTTCGCAAGAAATACCTCTGCTCACTCAGAGATATATTTACAGTCTTTATTTACATACATATATACAAGGTACAGAACATAGCTTCACGCGTCCGAATCCTTGGTAGCAGATCCAGGAAGTGGGAGCTTTCAGCTCCTCCTCCAGCAGAGGAGCCTGGGAAGCCCCAAATGCCTTCTTTGTTCCCTACGTTTTAACCCCCTCCTGTCCTGTGCTGAAGGAACAGGCATCAAATCTTCCCCTGTCCCTGAACTGTTCGAGTGGTGTTGCTGCTCTCCAGCATCCAGGAGCATCCTCGCCGCTTGAGTTCCTTCCGCTTGCTTGTCCTCCTCTCCCTCTCCTGTCTTTTCTAAAGGCTCCTGTTCTTCCCCCTCCCTCAGCTCTAGGGCATTCCCTGGCAGCCCCGTGACAATAGGTGGCCCATTTTCCTTTCATATTTAATCTTTTAACTGAAATTGCTTCCACTGGAGATAGCAAACAAGGTGTTTTTCGTTCTAATAAATCTTTATATCTTACCCAAACTTCATATATGGATTTCCTTATCGTGTGGTTCAAAAATCCTCTGTGTACTTTGACTTTATCATACCATAAATATGCGTGCCACCCAAATCTATTGCCATAAACCTCTAGATCTAATAGATCCGTATTCTCCAACATCATCCACTCTCTCAACCAGCAGAGGCAGGACACTTCATAGTATAATTTCAAACCTGGCAGGGAAAATCCCCCCCTCTTTTTTATCAGTAAGCAGTTTATACTTTATCCTAGGTTTCTTCCCTTGCCAGATAAATCTTGATAAAACTTTCTTTCACTCTTTGAATTGTCCCACCCCTCTGATCACAGGGATCGTCTGAAATAAAAATAACATTTTAGATATCACATTCATCTTCACAGCTGAAATTCTTCCCCCAAAATACACTTTCAATATTCCCCACACTTCTAAATCTTTTTTAATATCTTTCCATACAGGTAAAAAAATTGTCTTTAAATAAATTTATATATTTTTTATGTTAACCATATTCCTAAATATTTAAGTTTTTTAACCACCATAATTCCTGTTTTAAATTGCATTTCGTCAATTTCTTTCTCAGTCATATTTTTAACCATAATTTTTGTATAAGCCTTATTAAGCTTAAATCCTGCTAGTTTCCCAAATTCTTCAGTTTTTCCCAGTGCTTCACTTAGACTGGACTGTGGTTCTTCTAAAGGTAAAACCAAGTCATCAGCAAAGGCTTTTAATTTATATTCCTTTACACCAATCTTTATACCTTTCACAGTTTGTGTTTCTCTTAGCAATCTTGTCAGGACCTCTAGGACCGTTATAAACAATAACTGTGATAAGGGACATCCCTGTCTCATCCCTTTTGAAATTTCAAAATTTTGTCAACACATTATTAACTATCAATCTTGCCTTTTGTTCTGAATATACAGCTTCTATACCTTTGAGGAATAGATCCCCTACACCCATCAGTTCCAATTTTTTCCTCATAAAATACCAAGATATATTATCAAAAGCTTTTTCAGCATCAATAAACATCAAAGCTGCTTGCTTATTGTTCCTAGTCTCCAAATATTCTATTATGTCAATTATATTTCTCACATTGTCTTTCAATTGTCGACCAGGAAGAAAGCCAGCTTGGTCTTGATGGATTTGTTCCTTCAAGGTTTCCTTCAATCTGTTTGCTAATATATTAGCAAAAAGCTTATGTTGTTGTTTAGTTGTTTAGTCGTGTCTGACTCTTCGTGACCCCATGGACCAGAGCACGCCAGGCACTGTCTTCCACTGCCTCCTGCAGTTTGGTCAAACTCATGCTGGTAGCTTCGAGAACAGTATCCAACCATCTCGTCATCTGTCATCCCCTTCTCCTTGTGCCCTCTATCTTTCCCAACATCAGGGTCTTTTCCAGGGAGTCTTCTCTTCTCATGAGGTGGCCAAAGTATTGGAGTCTCAGCTTCAGGATCTGTCCTTCCAGTGAGCACTCAATGCTGATTTCCTTAAGAATGGAGAGGTTTGATCTTCTTGCAGTCCATGGGACTCTCAAGAGTCTCCTCCAGCACCATAATTCACCATAACTCTCATAGTGGAGAGTTTTGACCAAACGTGATCCACCTGGAGCAGGAACCGGCAAGCCACTCCAGTATCCCTGCCAAGAAAACTCCATGGACAAAGACAAAAAGCTTATAGTCATTATTTAATAAAGAGATAGGTCTGTACGTTCAATAAATCTGTATCTTGTTTAGGAATCAAAGTGATATAAGGCCTCTCTCCATGTCTTTGGGATCAAACCATTTGTCAAAATATTATTCATAACATTTTTAAACTGGTATGTCAGTTGCTCACTCAGTATCTTATAGTATTTAGCTGTAAGTCCATCAGGTCCTGGTGCCTTGCCTGACTTCAACTGTTTTATTGCAGTTTGTATTTCAGTTATCGTTATTAACGAGCTCAGTTAATTTTGTTTTTCCATTGGAATCTTCTGTAATTTGTGATTCTCCAAGAAGCTCTCTATTCTTCCTTTGTTCTCCTTCTCCACTTTATATAATTCTCTATAACATTTATGAAAGCTTTTTTAAATTTCCTTCGGGTTCTCTATCATCTTGTCCTCCACTCTTATTTTATTTATGGTATTTTGACCCTGTTTCTTTTTCAATTGGCAGGCTAAAAGTTTCCCAGATTTATTAGCAAATTCAAAATTCCTTTGCCTTAACATTTTTATTTTCCATTCCACTTCCTGATTTATAATAATTGAAAACTGTGTTTGCAGCATCTTAGTATTTTGTTTTATTTGAATATTTCCTGCTGAGCTATTTCAATTGCTTTTGTTTGATTTGCTGATAGCAAACAGCTGAAAGTTTGTAAATTTTGATAATAAACCTGATTTGCAATGGGGGTTGAATAATTTTGATTGCAACTGTACAACCCATTGAACACAGCCCTTCAAGTATTAAGTGTAAATGTCCCTGGTTTTGCTACCAGCCATAAACTGTGCCCCACCCCACTCAAAAAAAAAAAAAAGAGTGCTGAAAGGGAAGAGGTTGCATTTGCTAAGAATAAAGCTAGTCATAACCATTGCTTGTCTGGCTCCATTCACTTTGCTGGGTCAGAAGTTATCCAGGCTTAGGAACATAGGAAATAGTCTTATGCCTTGCAAATTTGGCCATCTAACTCAATGTTGTTTACTTTGACTCACAAGGATTCAGGCAGAAAAGGGTATTGTCTCATTACCTGCTGCTGCTGAAGACACCAGAGATTGCACTGAGGCCATTTTGTATGCAAAGCAGTTGTTTTCCTTGGAAGCTTGGAACATTCTCCTCTTTAAATTCTCAAAGCTCTTAACCTAGCTCAAGGTTGTCATCTGAACTAACAGAGAATCAATCACAGTCAATCCATCATTTGAAAAATAAAACTTTAGATCTGTCTTACAAAAAAATGGCAACTAGGTATTCCGCTTTGGCAACTATAACCTTGGTTTAAGGGGCAATTTGGCATCCAGCTTATATATTTGAGTTTCTAACACTGATTTTAGACATTTTGAGCTGGCAATACATCATGATGGCTGGGGAACCTCAATGTATCCCCAGCTCAAATTGCCTGCAGATGGCAGAGGCACAGGCAGGCAGACAGAGCCTGAGAAGGTTCCGTCTGCCTGCCTGCCTGAGCCTTTGAGGAAGACCCTGTCCCCGCTCCTCCAGCTCACACCAGCTGGTGCAGTATGAGGGCTGGCTCAGCTGAGGGGTGGGGGTGGGGAGGCTTCCCTCCCCCCAACAAAGCAGTTTAAGGAAGCCCCCATTCCCCTCCAGCTTTCATTTGCCAGAGTGGTATGGGGGCTTGCTCATTAGGGCTGGGTGATGGTGTTATGTTGAAGCAGGACCCTAGAGGATTATTATCCTTAGGCTTTTCATATAATCAGTTATTCATATAATCAGTTATCAGTTATCAATATATTCACATATGCTCACACATAACCAGGGCTTTACAGTGATTTTTATAATCCATTTGAATCATAAAAAAGCTTTCTGCCTAGTCTGACAGCAAGCAGCTCGACCTTTCCCCCAGTGCTTTCTTGCACCCTAGAGAAAGGGGAAGCTGTAAATCAGAAGATGCTAGTAGATCTCTCCCCCCTCTGGTCCAGACTAATTCTGGACACGAAACAGGGAGAGCTAACCACAATACCCCTACATGAACAGATGCACGGGGGAGTTATCGTCAGGAGATCCCCTCCTAGCTGAAGTTTCAATTCCCCGTTCCATCAACTAGGGAAAAGGTCAGACTGTACTTTGACTGTACAGACAAAGAAAGCAGAAGTTGGGAGTTGTACTCTGCGCACGCTCAGGAGCCGACAGAATGTGTTTATTGGTTAATTTTTGCTGGCATTCGTGATTGTCTCATGATTGTCTCATGATCTGTGATGCTGCACGCAGGTATTTAACCTCAGAACTTGAATGCTTTGGGGTCCCAGTCTTTTGGAAAGGATTCCAACTGGGTCCATTATTGCTCAGCAATAAACTTCACCTTTTTTTCCTCCAAATTGCTGTGTCTGTCAATCCTTTGTCTCCACATAAGTGGGTACCACTGCCTAAAATTTGCAACAATGTATTCAGTGGTCTGTGTTTGCCTGAGCTTGAGTCTGGACTAAGGATTCTGAGCTCTTGTGTTCTGATTCAATACTTGATATCCAATCACAGAACATTTCAGGACTTGGACCTCTGTCATTGGACCTTAAACTCTGTGTTATGATTTGCATCTTGGAAGTTTAGACAGCCAATCATGTTGGGAGTGGGAGTGGCCCAGGCCTTCAGAAATGTATATAAGTAGTTGCTTTGCTCCTGTTGTCCAGTTCTGTTAGTTCATTGAAGATTATTGCTGTTATCATGGTGTCTTGCCTCGTGGGAACCCACCTACACTTCAAATGTATCTCAGCTGCTTCTTCCTCCCCTAAGGTGGGGAGGAAGAAGCAGCAGCCGAGATACATTCCAGACATCATGATATATCAGCATATTGCGGTATTTAGCTGCTGATACATCATGATGTTGAAAACCAGATAGTACCCAGCCCTAGTGTGGGGAGCCTTTGACCTTCCAGATGTCACTGAAATATAGCTTCTGCCAGCCCATTGGCCATGCTTCCTGGGGCTGATGGGAGTTGTAGTTCAGTAACATCTGTAGGATCAAAGTTCTCCCCCGCCACACACACACACACACACACACACACACACACTTGAGCTACACACTGCAGTTGGAGTGTGTGAGTCATCTCAGCAAAGAGGCTCTTTTCAGAGGGTCTCTAGGTGATAAAAGCAATGGACACACCAGACCTCTGAAAAATCAGTGATGAAGAAGAGGGGTGTCCTTGTGATCAAGAGCTATGCTGAAGCTTACATAGGAAGCCTATGGAGATCAGATTGGGGTCTCAGTTGCCTATCCCTAGCCCAAGAATTCCATTTGTCTTAAACATCAGCCATAGTCTCTGGCCTCAGTTTCTATGACTGTGAAAAAACTAAATATGGATAATAACTGGACAACTTATAAACAACTGCTACGGGGCGATCAAGGACAACTGAGGCTAAAACCATACGAAGGGATCAAACAATATCTATCCAGCTGGCTACAATACCACCAGTTAAAGAGTGTCTTTAATCAGGATCTAAAAAAAGGATTTGGTGAAGAAGAATCACAATTACAAAGGGTGTTATTAAATAACAAAAGGAAGCTATTATCCAAAATTTATGATGTACTATTAGAATGGGATTTGAAAGATGAACAAGTGAAGGAAACCATGGTCAGATGGGCCCAGGATATCGGGCATACAATATACTTGGAACAGTGGGAAAGACTCTGGCATGTGGACATAAAGTTCACCGCCTGTTACACAATTAGAGAGAACTTGATGAAAATGCTCTTTAGATGATACTTGACACCGTCTAAACTGGCCAAAATTTATAAACTCAAATCCAACTTATGTTGGAAGTGTGAAAAAATGGAAGGGACAATGTTTCACATTTGGTGGAGCTGCAAAAAGGTAAAAAGCTTTTGGGACATTATACATGAGGAAATAAAAAAGATACTCAGAACACTTATAGAAAAGAAACCTGAGGCCTATCTACTGGGTCTACTGGGGAAAGATATCCCCCAAGACAAGAAAGTAATTTTTTTATATGCCACGGCAGCAGCTAGAACAGTATTAGCTAGCAAATGGAAAAGTGAAACAATCCCTTCCAAAGAAGATTGGATATGTAAAATGAGTGATTATATACAGTAGAAATCGGGATGGGGTGGAGGGGAGTCATGGGTGGGTGAAGGGTGTTATGTATGTAATGTTAAGTTCTGGTTTATATATGTTTCTATTTTGTTGTATTTTCTTTCTTTGTACTCTTGTGTTTTTGTATATTATTATTATTATTATTATTATTAATATAATGCATATATGAGCTCATTGCTTCAACAACTACCAATTAATTGTGGGGTTATCTTGACCAGTGTTCAAAACTCCCATTGTTCTAGGTGCATTTTCTGACAGGGAATTTCATTAGGGTGAGCAGTTTCTGAGCTCTGGGCGCAGTACTGTGCCTAAGATTTCAGATAAAAACTGCAGAGGTTAAAAACTTGCAGCTTCTGGGAAACCTAGCCAGATGGGCGGGGTATAAATAATAAATTGTTGTTGTTGTTGCTGTTGTTATTCTGTGACATATATGAAAACAGATGAATAAAGGAATAAGTAGAGATAACTGGGATATGCAAGGAAATATGTAAATAAATTTAAGGAACCATATAAAGAGAGGGAGGGAAGTCGAGGTTTGAAATGTGATAATTATAGTTGAAATGTTTATTTGTTATAAATGAAAATTATAAATATTTCTTTAAAAAACAAACAAAAAACCCTGCAGAGTCAAAGGAAAGGAGGACTTTTTCTGTCTCCCCACTTCCAGCTACTCTCTGAAGACTGGAGAAGAGACCCTCTTTAGAATATTAGGGCAGTGGGCAGGGGAAGGACTAGACCATATGAAAAATGAGCATGATATTTTAGTTCATTCATTTTCAGCTTTGTATTCTTGTTATAAAAAAGCATGCCTAGACATTCCGTTGTACCCATAACCTAGGTTTTAGGTGCCATTTAGCTCCTAGCTTTCATAACTCAGTTTCTAACTCTGATCTTGACTACCAAGATGGCATTAGCAAAGCTTCTGAAACAGTTCAACTTTGGTTCAACACACTCTACCACCAACACAGCTTAGGACCAGGACACCTGAAAGATTGTCTCACCCCCATCAATTACGGTGGTTTGAAGGTGAGGGCCTCCTGCAGATACCATCTTAAAGAGCTGGTCTGTTTCACACAATACAAGAATTAGGACTTTTGAACTTTTAAATCTTAGACAGATGCTCTCTCTGTTATCTTTTTGGTACCTACAGAAGACCTATCACTTCCAGCAAGCCTTTTGAATTGAGATCTTTCACAGCTTGCATCTGTATTGGGATTGTTTTTAAGATTTTTGTTTTTATTGTTTTGTTTCTTCTTGTTTGCCGTCCTGAGCTCTTTTGGGAGGAAGGGTGGGATATAAATTCAATAAAACAAACAAACAAATGCTGCCACATCCCCACCTGCTGTCCAGGTGTTAAACTAGCATATGAACGATATTAAGAAAATTGGATGACATGAGGTAAAAAAGTTGAATCACTTGATGTGGAATGACCCAGGTAGGTCCCCAAAAAGAAGCATTCTGGGGGTGTGGTGGGGGCAGGATGGTTCAGGAGACTTGCCCCTATTCCAAATCCCATTCAGCTCAGTTATGTGACCTCACAACCCAGTGGTACTTACACTAGCAAAAAGGGTAGTGTTGAATCAAACTTCCCTGGGGATCCTGGAGGGCAGTCACTTAGACTTGGATTGTCCCTCCCACTGGCTGGTCAAGGAAGGTCCAAATCACAGATCCTCCCTAGGAAAGGGGCCACCCCACTCTTTCCAGACTGACCCTGCCTCGTGACAGGGAGATTTGGGTCCTAGGGAACTCTGAGCAAGTTTTCCCCTTCAATCAAATTATTTTAAAGGGTCATTTGCCCGCTGCCAGACTTGAGTGAGCTCAGCTGGCAGTAGCCCTGCTTCTGTATGGAGTTTGGATTTACACTAAAATTTGCACCAGCATAATTTACTCTGGTTGGCTTCCTGTAGTTTGGATTGTTCTGTAAAGTATTAATGACAGTGCAGACACATGTTTCTTCGGCACACATGTGCACCAAAGGCAGGACCTATGCCAGCATATCTGGATATTCTGGATGTTGTTTGCATTTTAACTGGAAGCAGGTGCCAGTGTTATATAATAGTGTAAGGTTCCCCTTCTTAGTGCAATGGCTCCCCTTCTTTTGCCAAGGGCAGACTTTCCCAGCCGGTCAACCTTCAGATGTTGCAGGACTACAATTCCCAGGAGTCCCAGCCAGCTGGAGTCCAACAGCATCTGGAGGGCACCACATTGACTATCCCAAGTATGGACAGTACTGAGCTAGGTGGACCTGTGGGCTGACTCTGAATAAGGCAGTTTCCTGTGTTTTTGGATTTCACATTATATTTCATTCCAACTGGGAAAAGGTGTGGGAAGGTGTTGTACCCACACAACTCTTGGTATGACAGGGCACCCACTTAAGTAGCCAGAGGTCGGAGTAGAGCAGTAAGGAGAGTTTTGTAATGATGATTATTACTCGATTATTACTCGAACCTTCCTTCACTTAAATGCAGGTATGGCCCCAAAGTTATGGAGAAAATTCTCCATATGGCCGAAGGGATTGACATTGGCAAGATGCCATCATTTGAATTAGTGCCTGATGCCAAGGCTACCAAAAGGCCATATTCCCTGCTGGACAACTCTCCATCTTGCAGTGAGTACTTCCATTTCCCCTCATTTGCAGCAGAGTTGGTTCTTTGATTATTGTATGTCACAGTAATAGGCAATGTCATGTATGAAAATATAAAGGGTTGTATCTAATGTTCTGCATCCTCTTGTGCTAGCAGACAGGTGAGTTTTAATGCTATGCAACATAGGAATCCAATGCAACAGTTGCACTAGCACAGTGATCTTCAACCAGTCCAGACCCAAGACCCACCTCTGACTCCCAACCAGGAACCTGGGACCCACTCTCAGATTTTCACTTTGATTTATACGTAATCATGCTAGCATCTCACCACGCAACGCACACTGAGGTATAGGCATACTATTCTTTTTAATACACATTGGTCAAACTTTTGAACCTTATATCCTCTCTCTGATTTCTGGCTTTTCTCTCTTCAGTGAAGCCTGTGGTTGATACTGACCAAGACAGCAAGTCTTCATCACCAATTATGTTTGTACTTTGTTACCAAAAAAGACTTTGCCACTTTCTTGTTTTCCATAATTTTTACCACATCCTTCCTTTCTCTGTCACCTGCTGGTGCCTTTTTCTATGTCTACCTTCTCGCACTTTTTGTCCTCCATCACCTGTCTTGCAGTTGTAGTAGTAGTTGTTGTTAATTAAATTTCTATACTGCCCTTCATCAGAGATTCACAGGGTGGTTTGCAATATGCAGTAGTTGTAGTTCCAAAACAAAAAGTGCTATTTTTTTATTTTCGTTTACAAAGTCTTGCCACGTTACAAATCTTTTAAAAAAGAAACTAAATAAAACTGATTTTCATTCCAAATCAACACATAAATGTTAAAGTTGCAGTCCTG
Source organism: Podarcis raffonei (assembly GCF_027172205.1). Classification (NCBI taxonomy): domain Eukaryota; kingdom Metazoa; phylum Chordata; class Lepidosauria; order Squamata; family Lacertidae; genus Podarcis; species Podarcis raffonei. The sequence goes on along the minus strand of NC_070620.1, from coordinate 14,561,529 downwards.
TGTGTGCTTACGTGAGTGTAAGTCCCATTAAAATAAATGGACCTTCTGAGTAGTCATCCATAGGATCTGAGTATTCATTTAATTGAGATTAACTAAGGGTCTCCATCGCTGGGAAGCTAAGTCTACTCTCCCTTTCCTAGTTGTTTTCCTTTTCCTGCCCTCTCATTGTGTTAACTTACTTGAAATCAAATGTACAGGAGGGGACTTCCGCTTTTACCACAGCTGCAACAGTGTGAGCTCTGACTGCAGTAAGCAGGTCGGAGCATACACCGGTACTGTGAGGGGCAACGTTTGGCTAAACGACCCCTGAAAAGGCTTGGAAGGAAGCTCAAGTCAAAGGAACTTCGGCAGTGTCTCTTTGGAGTCCCGGCACCCCTCGGCTGAAGAAAAAATGGCTGAGGTGGGGGGGGGGGAATCCAGGCACAGAGAAGAACGTCAAACAGACCAGTGAAAAGCCTCACATCACTGAAGCAGCGACAAAATGGTAAAATCTCTATTTCTATATTAAAATAAACGTAAAGTGGCAGCAGCAGTAACAAAACCTAAAAGGAAATAAGACAAGGAGGGAAAAGGGAACTCAGGGGGGGAAATCCCTCACGGAGTGAGTAAACCCAAAACAACCCAAAACAAGATAAAGAGTAAAAATAGCGGAGGAGAAGTAATGCTACCACAAAAGTAAAGGGAAGACAGAAGAACGGGAACAAATATGGAGAGAGTGTAAAGAAATCACTCAGATTGCAATTAAACTATTTGAAAAGCACACTATCTGAAACGGACTTACTACAAAGTGCAAAGCGGTGCAGGCTGCCTGTTGGAGCTGGGTGGAGTAGAGCAGCTGCTTTGAAACTGAATGTCCTTGAAGGAAAGATAAGGACAAAGGAATAAGGAACGCTGTGGGGGAAAGGAGGGGAATTTCACAGATAAGATAAGATGGCGACGCTGAGTAATCATCAAGAAGGAGGAAGAAGGAGGAAGTGACGAAGACAAAATAGTGAAAGAGAGGATTTAAAGGAGGGCAGAAGCTGGCAAGTTGAGTAAATAAGAACACAGTGACACCCAGTGGACAAAGTAGGAAAAGCAGTAATAAAGGAAAATTGGAGCAATAGAAGGACATCTGGTGGTTGAAAATGAACGCAAAATGTCTCATGCAATTAAAAAACAGACTGGAACTGGAAGTCAACAGCAACAATTAAGAAGAAACTCAGGCCTTGAAGAAATGGATTTGAGGGAGCTTATTATTAGTTTGAAATTGGACATGGGAGGATTGAGAAAAGAGCTGGAAGAAAAAATCAATACAATTGATGGGAAATTAGAAAAATTAGAAAACACAATGAAAAAAATGAAAAAGAAAATGAAGAAATAAAGGAAAAATTAACAGAAGTCTTAGAAGGAATGAAGGAGACAGATAAGAAAGTACAAGAAATTATGAATAAGAATCAACAAATGGATGAGATGGTGAAGAAAATTAGCAAAGAACAAAGGGAACAAAGAAGAGAAATGGACAAATTGAAAAAGGGAGATGGAGGAACAAAAAGCAGTCCAGGAAGCTACTGGTGATGCGCTAGCAATGATACAGATGCAGATTAAAGAGAAGACCTTGAGATTCAGAAATGTTCCAGAAGAGGAGAAGGAGGATATTTGGAAGAAGATGACTGAAACTTTTAGCAAAGTGGCTACATCTACAGGAAAAAGACATAATAGAACAGACAGAGAAAATCTTCAGAGTGAACTCAAGAAAAGCAAAAATGAACAAATGGCCGGCAGACTGCATCATTGTATTCACATCGAATGGGATGAAAGATAAGATCCTCCAAACAAAGAGTAAGAACAAGTTAACCATAGATGGAAAGGAAATAGTAATTTTACGAGAAGTCCCACCTAGGCTGTTAAAAAAGAGACAGCAATTCCAATTTCTAACAAAAGCACTAAGGGCCAAATCAATATCCTTCAGATGGGAATACCCAGTGGGGATTTCCTTCAACTTCAAAGGAAAAAGAAGACGATTTGAGACATTTGAGGAAGCAGATATGTTTTGGAGGAAGTATCGAGGAGAATTAGGAGGCGGGAAAAGCGAAGGAAGAAATGAGGAAGTAAGAAAGGGAGAGCTATCGGATGAGGCGGAAGAAGAAGAGCTCAGCAAAGGGTGGAAGGATAAAGAACTACGCCAGTGGTAAAGAATCAGACCAATAACTATTACAAAACCCTTCTCCTTTACCACTGCAGATAATTTAAACTCTTTCCACTAACTTTATAATTTTTTAACTAATATAGCATGAAATTTAAATTGTTATCTTGGAACGTAAATGGTTTAAATAATAGGAGGAAGAGGCAGAAAATAGAACGTATCTTAGAGAGGCAGAAGTGGGACCTTGTTTGTTTACAAGAAACCCACATCAATACTAAGCATAAAAGATTATTGGTAAAACCAAAGTTAGGGGAAGAATTCATCGCATCTGATGTAAGAAAAAAGAGGGGGGTTGGAATGTATGTTAAAAGCAAATATGAACCAGAATTGTTATATGAAGATAAAGAGGGTAGGATTGTAATAGTCAAAATATCACTAGAGGAGGAACCAATTGTGGTAGCAGGAATCTATGGATCAAATAAAAGAAAATCAGAATTCTATGTTAAAGTAAGATCATTATTAATGGAATATATAGACATGAGAATTATTGTGTTAGGGGATTTAAATGGAGTAATGGAACCAGAATTGGATAGATCGCAGAAGAAGAGGGGGGGAAATGAAGGGAAGTTGCCAAAAAGCTTTATGGAAATGGTAAAGATTTTTGATTTAGTGGATATATGGATATAAATATCCTGTCGAAAAGGAGTTCACATATTTCTCAGAACCAAAAAATTTGTATAGTCGAATCGACAGTATACGGATTACTAAGGATATGACAATTGAAGCAGAGAATGCCAGAATATTACCAAAAACACTTACAGATCACAATCCAGTATCATTAACTCTTAAAGGAAAAGAGGGGAAAGGGGGAAAAGGTGGAGAATGAATGTTTTCTTATTAAAAAATGAAAAAGTAATACAAGGAGCCAGAAAGTTGATGAAGGAATATTTTGAAAACAATTGGAGGAAAGGGACAGATGTTAAAACAGTGTGGGATGCTGGGAAGGCAGTTGTTAGGGGATATTTCATACAACAAAACTCAATAGCATATAAGAATAAAGAAAAAAAGAAAAGGGAGCTTTTAGAAGAAATTAAAAGGAAGGAAAAATTGGCCTATGCAAGCAAAAATAAAGAGATTAAATCAAGAAATTAAATTACTGAGAGTAGAATATAATAATATTATAGAACAGGAGGTAGAACAACAAATCAAATTTTGGAAATATAAAAATTTTGAATGGGCAAATAAACCAGGCAAGATCCTTGCCTGGCAATTAAAGAAACAAAGAAATGAAAAATTAATAAATAAAATAAAAGTAGAAGAGAGGACAATAAGGGATATGACAGAAATTAAAAAAGAATTTGAAAAAAAGATGAAGTGCAAATAGAGGAATATATAAAGAAAAATAAATGAATAGAGATAGCAGAAGACCATAAATTATTAAATGAACCAATATCAACCGTAGAAATTAAGGAATCAATTCAAAAATTAAAAATAGGGAAATCCCCAGGTCCAGATGGCATACCAGCAGAATACTACAAAGAAATGTTAAATGAATTAATCGACCCACTAAAAGAAGTAATAGAGGAAGCAGTAGAGAAGGGGAATATTCCAGACTCTTGGACTCAAGCGTATATAACGCTCCTGCCAAAACAAGGTACGGATTTGGAATCTGTCTCAAATTATAGACCCATTTCATTGTTAAATTCGGATTATAAAATTTATGCAGGATTATTGGCTAACAGGTTGAAAAAAATTATAGGAAAAATAGTACATAAAAATCAGGCTGGATTTGTGGAAGGTAGACAGATAAAGGATAATATTAGAAATATAATAGACATAATGGAATATCTACAAGTAAGAAGAGATAAACAAGCAGCCCTGATTTCAATCGATGCGGAGAAGGCTTTCGATAAAATCTCATGGGAATTTATGAAAAAACTATTAAAAGAATTGTGTCTAGGTGAAAAAATCCAAAAAGGTATAAATGCAATATATGACCAACAGAAAGCAAAAATTATAATTAATGGAGAGTTTGGAGAAGAAATCAACATCTTTAAAGGTACAAGACAAGGATGCCCCCTATCCCCAATGTTATTTATAATAGTATTAGAGGTTCTATTAAAGAAAATAAGGCAGGACAACCAAATAAGAGGAATAGCAGTTGGTGAAAAAAGATACAAGTTAAGAGCCTTTGCAGATGATGTTATGATCACAACAGAAAATCCCCTACAATGTACACTTAGAATATTGGAATGCATAAACGAATATGGCAGATTAGCAGGATTCAAATTAAACTATGGGAAAACCAAAATACTAGTGAAAAATATGGAAGAAAAAGATAAAGTGAAATTACAAGAAATTACAGGATTGGAAATTAAAAAGAAAATAAGGTATCTTGGAATAAATTTAACAACAAACACTATAGATTTAAGTAATGAGAACTATGGGAAAACATGGAATGAAATAAAAAATGACTTGCAAGTATGGGGGAAATTAAATCTTTCCTTACTAGGGAAAATATCGGTAATAAAGATGAACATATTACCAAGGATGATGTTTTTATTTCAAAGTATCCCAATACTAGGAGGAGATAAATGTTTTAATAACTGGAAAAGAGATTTGGCTAAATTCGTATGGTCAGGGAAAAAGCCAAGAATAAAACACAAAATAATGATAGATAAGGAGAGAGGAGGATTTGGTCTCCCAGACATGGAGTTATATCATGATGCGGTGGGTCTGACCTGGCTAAAAGAATGGATCAAATTAGATGACTCGGATGTATTGGATTTAGAGGGAGTAGAGACGAGATTTGGATGCAATGCCTATCTAATAGATGAAAAAGTCAAAGTACATAAAGGCTTCCTAGGGCATATAGTCAGAAAGTCTATATATAAAATATGGGAGAAACATAAAAGACTCCTAGAACCGAAAACTCCCTGGTGGGCATCGCCAGCAGAAATTGTTGCAGTGAAAAAATTAAATATGAAAGAAAATTGGGTTACCTATAAAACTGTATTAAAGGAAGAAAACGAAGAATTGGAATTAAAGGATTATACAGAAATTAAAGCTCATATTAGTGATTGGTTCCAATATATTCAAATTAAGTATAGATTAGCGAAAGACAAAAAGTTAGGATTTGAAAAAGAAATATCAAAATTCGATAAATATTTAATACAAGAAAAATAAAAAATATATCTAAATTGTATAATCTGATCTCAGAGTGGGAAACAAAGGATGAATTGGTTAAAGCATCAATGATTAAATGGGCGCAAGATATTGGGAAAAATATTATGTTTGAACAATGGGGAAAATTGTGGAAAGAAGATATGAAATTCACCATGTGTTATATACTGAAAGAAAATTACCTCAAAATACAACATAGATAGTATTTAACACCTGAAAGAATAACAAAAATGAATAAAAATTGTAGCGATGTCTGCTGGCGATGCAACACTGGAAAAGGTACTATGATACATATATGGTGGAATTGTTTAAACATCAAACAATTTTGGGAAATAATATATAACAAAATGAAAAAAATGTTTAGATATTCATTTAGGAAAACACCAGAAGGTTTTCTATTGGGAATAGTACCAGGAAGCCTAAAGGAAGAAGACAAGACCTTATATTTATACGCAACAGTAGCTGCAAGGCTATTGATTGTGAAAAACTGGAAAAGTGGTATTGTACCGACAAAAATAGAGTGGCTTGCCAAATTATTGGAGTACTACAATATATCCAAAACAATGGGAGAAATTGGAAGGATCTCAAAAGAGAAGATAGATAGGGACTGGAAGGTGTTTAAAAGATACTTGCAAAACCATATCGAAAAATCAGAACTCCTATTAGAATAAACAAGTTCTGTTAGAAATACTGAATAAGATGGATAACAATGTGTAATAGAAAAAGAAGTATGAAATTAGGCTAAAGGTGTGTGAAAGAAAGTAATAGAAGTGGAAAGAAATTGCAATTGAGTAGATTGGAAGTCTAACACAAAGGTGGGGTGAGGGGTAAGAGATGGTGGTGGGAAAAGGAATTATTGGTGGGATTGAGTGTAAGTATGTTTGAACACTTTTAAGGATTGTATGAAATGTATGTTTGTATGCTTGTATATCTGTAATATATGTGTATTAATGATAAACTATTTTAACAATAAAAAATAATTTTTAAAAAAAGAAATCAAATGTACAGAAAATAAATCTGAAAACGTTTTACTACCTTCAGAACTCAATATAGGCAGCAATTGTTTGCTGCTGTCCTAAGCCCACTTAATTTGGAGTAAGTCCTATTCACATTAATGGATCTTACTTCTCAGTAAGTGTTATGGGCAGGCAGCAAGCAGCCCTGAGCAAACAGAATGGCTGCCTGGCTGCCTAGCCAGTGTGTAACCAAGCATTACACTGCAGTCAAACCCATTTAAAGTGCTGGTTTTGACTTATAAAGTCTTAAAAGGCTCAGGACGTCAATATCTCAAGGACTGCCTCTCCCCATATGAACCTACCCGGACCCTGCAATCTGAGGCTTTTCTTCGTGTGCCTTCTCCACAATGGGTGGGAACATACATATACATTGCAGCATATATAAAAACATACTAAAACATCAAACATTAAAAACTTCCTAATACAGGGCTGCCTTCAGATGTCTTCTAAAAGTTAATGTAGTTATTTATTTGACATCTGAAGAGAGGGTGTTCCACAGGGAGGGTACCACTATCGAGAAGGCCCTCTGCCTGGTTCCCTGTTATTTTGCTTCTTGCAGTGAGGGAACCAGCAGAAGACCCTTGGAGGAGCACCTCAGTGTCCAGGCTGAACAATGGGGGTGGAGGCACTCCTTCAGGTATACTGGGCCAAGGCTGTTTACTGTAAATGAGTTTAGTATCTCATTTACACTTCTGCAAATTTTTGTTCAATTTTATGAAAAAGTTTTCTATCTGCAGTCATGCTTGTAATGGATGTGACATGATTTGCACTTAGGTGTTTTGTTGATGCTTTATTAAAAATCTCAGGTAAGTACAGGTAAGTGTATTTTTTTCATACAGCAGGATTGATAAAATTTTCAATGTGAACTGTTTGCAAAGGAAATGATTTCTAATAATTTAAAAAATGCTTGTGTTTTCTATAACAGATGTGCAACTGTTACGTAACGGATATGACAAGCAATATACCAGTTTTCACCTTTTATTATTACTCAAGCAATCAATATTCATTGTAAAACAAGAGATAAGTTATCATTAAACAAAAACTGAGTAAAAGTTGCATTAAACACTGACAAAAATATGAACCATATTGTCTGATGTAAGCTAACGAGTGAGGAAATTTTTTATTATTTCAAAATCATTTATCTTAAACATGTAATTACATTTATTTTAAACTTAGTGTGAATGGAAGCAGTTCTGGTGGCCTTGGATCATCATTTGATGAACTACCATCTTCAGAAGGGTCACTGTACATATGTTCATTAGTCCTAGATGTCTCGTTAAGTGTGATGCTAACTTGTGGCACTTCAGCATTTGCTGTTTTGCTAACCAGTATATGATTTTCATCGTAGGGTTGAAAGTGGTGGGATGTTTGGATGCCAGTCACGTTGGTGACATTATTCCACCTCTCATCAATAAATGGTGTGTCTGCCTTCACTTTCTTTTGAGTAACAAACAAGATGTGCTTCTGTTAACTTTAAATTGTAGAAGTATTATTAAGGGGGAAACGAACATTGGGGGGGGGGAACAAAGTTACAAGTCCTCATACCTGCAGAGAAAAGCTATATTTCACCAATGTTTTTAATTTTTTTCTATTAAAAATTATCTTTTAACTTCTTGCATTGCATAGGTGTTGAACCTCTGAGAAAGCAGCCTCCGAAATTCTGGGTCAGGCCTCGTTTTGAACCCATACACTTTGTAGCTAGCAACACTCAAGATGGAGGAATGGAGCCACCTTCAGAGAACCAAGTGCAGGTGGCCAGTGAAAACATCACAACCCAGCAAATACAAAACTATGCCGATCGGGTTTTCAGCAGCTTCAACATGCTGGATGGGGGCACTCATTGTTCCAGTTCAATGGGTTTAGGTTATGGAAGTAGCCAGGCTAGCCAGACACAAGCCAAAGTAGTTTCTAAAAGCAAAGACTCTTCTGGTAGTGGTGTTGCAGCGGTTTCGGTGGGGGCTTCTCTTCTCCAGGCCACCTCTGAAATGTTTCCCAAGTCAGTTCTAACAGCCAAGCAGTGTTTCATTAACAAACTTGTAATGGCAGTCCATAAGAGTCTTGCTAGCTTTGATGTTAGCAGTGGGACAGACAAAATTAACTACACTTACCTCTTGACACGGTCCATACAGGCTTGCAAGACAAACCCTGAGTATACTTATTCTCCCTTGAAAGATCTTTCCCCTGGGGATTTTCCCAAAAACAAGAAGCTCCTAAAAGATGGCTTTGCTTGTGAGGTGAGGTGCCAGAATGTGTATCTGACCACAGGGTATGCTGGCAGCAAAAACGGATCCAGGGACCGAGCAACGGAACTAGCAGTGATGCTGCTGCAAAAGCCCGTGGAGGTTAAAGTTGCCCAGCGGAAGTTCAAGAACACCACCCAGGAGGATTTAGTGCTGTGTGAGAGTGGCACATCTCCCCTTGAATTCCCGCCAGCTCTCAAGCAGCTAGATGACTTTATTGCTGCCATGAAAGAATGCACACCTGGGCAGCCAACCACCAACACACAGCAGGGTCCCAGTTCAACCAAACATTGGACTAACTTTGTTCTCACAGAAAATGCCAGTGATGCCATTGGGATTCTGAACAATTCAGCTTCCTTTAACAAAATGACCATTGAATACAAATATGTCCTGATGCCAAACCGCTTGTGGCACTGCAGTGTCTATCTACAGGACCACTTTTTAGCTGAAGGGTATGGCACAAAGAAAACCAGCAAGCATGCTGCGGCAGACGAGGCACTGAAAATTCTCCAGAAGACCCAGTCCAATGCTGGGGTCACCAAAGCAGTCCATGTTCAGAAAGTTGGTGAGGCTGCCCGAGATTCTGCCAAGAAGAAGGATCTGAAGGACCTTGTTGTATATGAGAACTCCATGAACCCTGTGTGCACGCTGAATGACACAGCTCAGTTCAACAAGATGACTGTGGAGTACGTCTTTGAAAGGATGACAGGGATGCGGTGGAAGTGCAAGGTATTGCTGGAAAATGAATTAATAGCTGAATCAATTGGAGTCAAGAAAACTGTCAAGCATGTTGCAGCTGAAGAGGCTGTCAAAATCCTGAAGAAAACCCAGCCAACAGTTGTCAACAACCTGAAAAAAGGCACTATTGAAGATGTAATCTCAAGGAATGAGATCTGTGGGCGATCAGCAGAAGAAGCGTTGAAGCAGCAGATCAAGGAAGATAACATTGGGAATCAGATTTTAAGGAAAATGGGCTGGACGGGTGGCGGCTTGGGCAAAAGTGGAGAAGGGATCCGGGAGCCGATTGCTGTGAAGGAACAGTTCAAAAGGGAAGGGCTTGGGCTGGACATTGAAAGGGAGTTGAAAATCACAAAGAAAGATATTGAACAGATCATCCAGAATTATGCCTTCTCAGACAGTAAAATTGATCTGACTTTCTCGACAGAATTGACCAATGATGAACGCAAACAGATCCATCAGATAGCCCAAAAATATGGTCTTAAGAGCAAATCCCATGGCCAGGGTCGTGATAGATACCTGGTGGTTAGCCGAAAGAGGCGCAAAGAAGAATTGCTAGACCAGCTAAAGCAAGATGGCCAAGTCGGACATTATGAACTCATTATGCCACAGGAGAAATAAGCCCTGAGGGCCATCCGTTTCTTCTGAGGATGTCCAAACTGAGGCTGAATTCTCCATTAAACACAGCAAAGGCTGCATATTATGTGAAAAATGATTATAAACTATTTTACTTGCTCATTTAGTTTTTAAGCTTTATTTTGAACACTAACTTTTAAAATCATAGTTCTTTCCAAATATATGTAGTGCAATCTGGATAACTTTTGTACAGTTTACCTGTTTTATGCAATTTATTGGAAATGGCTTGTGGTAATGGCAGAAAATCAAGTCAGAAGGAAAGTTCATACACCATTTAAAAACAAAAGCATGAGGACTTCCGGTTGATCGCTACTCACGAACAGACGCATCTCCTCCACTCTTCCGCACTGGGGGAGAACACATTTGGTAGCGGAGCTAAGAAGGGGGGGACCAAGGCTACGGGAACCCCAAAGTCTTGGGAGGGGATCCCGAGATGAAATGGAATTGCTGTGGTGCAGAGAAGAGGACCCTTGAACGGCAGGGAGAGGGAGAACTTCTCGGGCACTAGATCCAGTGATCCTCTGCTGCCGAGAAGCCCAAGTACGCGGGTATGTAAGAGGCTTTACTTCCAACAGACTGAAGCACACCTAACTGATTAGCCTACACAATCAATGAATTTGCTACCTAGTGATTAATAAATGAATTTATGCAGTACAATGTGCTTAGAAGAAATGAAGGCTTTCCGGAATTTTTTTTTTATTTGACAATATGCTACAACGGAATGATTTGAGATGAAGGACATCTACTCCATTAAAAAACCCAAATTATTTGTGCCTTATTATACTGATGCTATGAACACTTTATGAATTTATATAAATATTAGCGGTGCGACAGAGATGCAGAGAGGAACAAACAGACAAAAAGAGATAAAGAAAGAGACATTCCCAACAAGGGGAAAAAAGAGACCAGCAAGAAGCAGAGAGACTCCGCAGAACATACATAATTTCATTTCATTTTTATATATCCTCGGTAGCTGACTAGGAAAAAAGGGGACAAAGCAACTAAGAAGAGGTAGTAAGGTCAGGATTCTATCCACCAGGCAACAAAAAATAAGAAGCCGTTTGCAGCCTGTGGTGGTTGCACAAAGATACACTGACGGCTGAGTGGTGGAGCGGCTTATAAAGCCGGAATTTGCCAAACATCTATCCACCCTCTCAAGAGTTACTGTGCAAGGCAGTCCCTATTCCCAGTTTCCTCTTGTTGGTCACTGTGAAGTTTAGGCTGGACTGATTGTGTATTTGCTGACTTGCAGTCCGACATCTTTTTTGCATCACGAAACGGAAATGAACTGGATCAAGAGACACTGAAAGCTTAAATTGAAAACGTAGACAAGTGATTTTCCAAGGGCGACATCTATCGAACAAAAATCTGCACCTCACCGACATCTAAGACTGAACTTATTGGAAGAGTGACACCCAGTGGCTGCTCAAGAGTACTACACTGTGCTTTTTCAAACTGAACGTGCTCCTCTGCTGTCTCTCTATTACTCTATTACCCTTACATACTCCTCACTCTCAACCACATTCCCCACTTGCCTCCATTACCTCTTTCTCAGCTTATTCTATTTATTATAATTCTCCTCTTCCTTCTCTTCTCTTCCTTCCCTTCCTTCCTCCCTTTCTTTCCTTTCTTTCTTTCTTTCTTTCTTTCTTTTTCTTTCTTTCTTCTATTCGTGTGTGTGTGTGTGTGTGTGTGTGTGTGTGTGTGTGAGAGAGAGAGAGAGAGAGAGAGAGAGAGAGAGAGAGAGGTGTTCCCTACTGAGTGCGTGTTATTCTATATATTTGAATGAAAGTCATCTTATGGAGTTACTAACATGTATTTAGTCGAAGCCTAGAATTGATACTAATGTTTAAATTAAGACAGAATCAGTGATTGTAAGATTGGTATTAATTTGAATTATTAGAGAGGGTTGATGGTGTGTTTTTTATTGAAAAATGGTGGAAATCAATTGAAACCCAGGGTGTAATCAATTTTTAAGGTTAATTAGTGAATCGGGGTAATCTATTTTGAATCATTAGGGAAAATAGTAATGAATAATAAAAAGCCTTCACATCCTGGCCCTTCAGTAGTTTCAGCATCTCAAATTAGGAGACGTTCTGCCAATGATCTGGACTCGACGCTAGATATTAGAATTAATTTTAGGCTTAAGATATTCAAGATTTAAAAAATGGTGGTTTTTTCAAATTTTCAAATTAATTTTCCAAATTTTTGACATATACAACATAACACAAAAGGGCAAAACATATAGAAAACAAACAAACATAGAAAATGTCTTCCAGTCCAAATCTAACCTAATATCCATTGTTAGGTGACTTCCTCAGAGCCTTCCTGACTGATTTTCATTAAGACTCATTTTAGCAATTTGCCAATATACATTTTCTAATATAATTAACTACTTCAGATTACTAACTTCCTTACTTTTCATCATGTTCTCAAACCATGTTTAGTCGTTTAGTTGTGTCCGACTCTTCGTGACCCCATGGACCAGAGCACGCCAGGCACTGTCTTCCACTGCCTCCCGCAGTTTGGTCAGACTCATGTTTGTAGCTTCGAAGACACTATCCAACCATCTCGTCCTCTGTCGTCCCCTTCTCCTTGTGCCCTCCATCTTTCCCAACATCAGGGTCTTTTCCAGGGAGTCTTCTCTTCTCATGAGGTGGCCAAAGTACTGGAGCCTCAGCTTCACGATCTGTCCTTCCAGTGAGCACTCAGGGCTGATTTCCTTCAGAATGGATAGGTTTGATCTTCTTGCAGTCCATGGGACTCTCAAGAGTCTCCTCCAGCACCATAATTCAAAAGCATCAATTCTTCGGCGATCAGCCTTCTTTATGGTCCAGCTCTCACTTCCGTACATCACTCAAACCATAATATTATACAATTCCATATCTCTTAATCCTAAGCCAATTTAATACTTGCAAATATGTCTACTTATAAAATATTATATTTAGCTAAATAATCCTTAAATTTCTTCCAATCTTCTTGATATTTCTCCTCCCTCTGATCGCAGATTCTTCCAGTAAGGTCTGCCAGTGTTGGGATACTGCCAGGGAGATAAAGTCCATCATAGCCCCCAAGCCGGCTGCCGGACGATCCATCGATATCCCATAGACACGCAGTATCTGCATTTAGCGACACGAAGCCTCAGAAGTAGAATTCCACATTCTTAGGCTGGTGCACACTCTATCAGCAGAATTCACACAGCGAGAGATGCACAGCAGGAGAGCATATTTACAGTTTATTTAGCGTTGGTCAGAACAAAGAAAAACATGACCGCCTGCATCGGTATGCTTAGGCAAGAAGGAAGAAAACGAAAGCAACGACACAACAGAAACATCCTGTGAGACAGGAAATATGCAGGCTGTGACACAAACATCCTGCTCCCTTTTAAGGTGGAACGGAAATATCCTAACAGCCAGCTCCAGAAAGTCCAACATTTTCATCTGCCAATCTTCCACCGTAGGTATTTCTTGTGATTTCCAGTTTTCGGCTACTAAAATTCTCGCTGCAGTTGTGGCATAGAAAAACAATCTAACATCTTTTTTTGGCAAGTCCATTCCTATTATCCCAAGTAGAAAGGCTTCTGGTTTCTTAATAAATGTATATTTCAACATTTTTTTCAATTCATTATATATCTTTCCCCAGAAGTCTTTCACCTTTGGGCACGTCCACCACATATGGTAAAAGGTACCTTCTTTTTCTTTACATTTCCAACATAGATTATCACTCATTTGATAAATCTTTGCTAATTTTCCTGGGGTTAAGTACCATCTATACATCATAATGTTTTCCTTGAACACGGTACATGCAGTGAACTTGACCCCTTTCTTCCACAACTTTTCCTAATCTTCCATCATTATATTATGGCCAAGAACCCTTGCCGAATCTATCATCACCGATTTCACTTGTTCATCCTTTGTATGCCACTCCAACAATAAATTATACATTTTAGACAGATTTTTAACATTAGTATCTAACAACTGCGTTTCCAGTTTGTTTTTTTCCTTTGCAAAACCATTTATCTTGTCCAACTTAAATAGTTCATTGATCTGGTAATATTGAAGCCAAGATTTAAAAAACAATGTAAATGAGAATGCAAAAATGACAGAAGAAACCTTGTCTCGATGGGGGGTCAAAATTGATGAAAATCACAAAACTATCAACCCAGGTGAAAAATTTGATTCAAAAAAACTCTGAATTAACCAAAACAGTGCAGGACCTTAAGGGGAAAACACAAAATTTAGATGAAGCTCACAAAAAAAAATACAGAATGAAAACAGAGATAAAAAGGGAATGTGATAAAATAAAGAACCAGCAGACTTGAGGGCAATCCAGGAAACAACTTTGGATTCCATAGCAATGCTGCAGATGCAGAGGAGAGAGAATACACTGAGATTTAGAGGCGTACCGGAGAATGAAGAGGAAATAATTGAACAAAAATTTCCTAAAGAACTAGCAGCATGGTTAGAACTGGAGGAATCAGAAGTAATACCAAAAATAGAAAAAGCCTTTAGAGTCAAGTGTAGCCAAAGTGAACAACTGGCCAGCAGATTATTTAGTTTCCTTTAATTCTATGGACTTTAGAAATAAAGTTCTTCAAACTAGTAACAAGATGAAACGAAATATTGAAGGAAACAACATTATTATTCACAAAATTATCCCAAATTGATTGATAAAAAGAGACAATTATAAACCTCTAGCTGAGGCCTTGAAAGCAAAGGCAGTGGACTATAGATGGTAGTACCCCGAAGGCATCTCCTTTTTCTTCAAAGGTAAACGAAGAAAGTGCCTGTCGGCACTAGAAGAGAGAGCTTGGAGGAAAGAGACAACTCGGGGGGGGGGTTTGGTTGCGTTGATATTTTCTTTTTAAATTGCTGTATGATTGGTTGGAAATAAAGTATGGATCTTAAAATTATTGCTTGGAACGTGAATGTCCTAAATGAAAAATCAAACAGGAATAAGGTAGAACATATTTTGGTAAAGCAAACATATGATTTTATTTGCCTCCAAGAGACTCATGTTGCGAAAAAACATAAAAGTATTAATCAATAAAAGATTAGGACTAGATTTTATTTCATCAAATAAGGAAGAGAGGGGTGGTGATCTATGTAAGACCGCAGTTGGAACCTAAACTGCTTTATTACGATGAAGGTAGAATAGTGATTGTTGAGGTAAAGATCAAAACTGAAAAAATAACTGTTATTGGAATATATGCACCAAACGAAAGGAAAGCGGAATTTGATCACTCTCTGGAAGAAAAAGCAGTATACCTTGGGGACAAAATCATTTTTACTAGGTGACTTCAATGGAGTAGTCAATCTGGGCATGGACAGAACAGCAAAGGAAAAAACCATTGAGACAAGATAAACTCCGAGCCTCCTTCTTTCATTTAATAGACCTCCTGAATTTGAATGATACCTGGAGGTATCCAATAGAGAAAGAGTTTGATTTCTGGGAATCCGAGTAATGAGTAGACAGAAGAATAAACGCAATCTGGGCTTCTAAAGAATTATTGTGTAATATTATAAAAGTTGAAATCCACCCAAGAACAATCTCAGATCACAACCCAGTATGGGCTAAGTTTAAAGAAGAGGAGGAAAGAACTAAAAGATGGTGACTTAATGAGAGCATGCTGAACGATGAAAAGATAGTACAGAAGGCCAAGCAAACTTTAGAAGAATATTTTAAATTTAGAAGATTATTTTAAATTTAATTTAAATCAAGGAACGGATATAAAAACAGTTAGGGATGTGAGTAAAGTGGTCTTAAGAGGTTATTTTTTATCCAACAAAGTGCTTAAAGGTAAAGGTAGCCCTGACCATTAGGTCCAGTCGTATTAGCAGTTTGAAAGCATGTCCAAGTGCAAGTAGATAAATAGGTACCGCTCCAGCGGGAAAGTAAACAGCGTTTCTGTGCGCTGCTCTGGTTCGCCAGAAGCGGCTTAGTCATGCTGGCCACATGACCCGGAAGCTGTATGCTGGCTTCCTCGGCCAATAAAGCAAGATGAGCGCCGAAACCCCAGAGTCGGTCACGACTGGACCTAATGGTCAGGGGTCCCTTTACCTTTTTATTGCAGAATTAAAAGGACAAGTAAATGAAGTGAGGACCAAGACAGTGTCTTTGGATGACTCAGTTTTAAAAGTTCAGAAAGAAATCAAGGAGACAAGGAGAGATAGGGACAAAACCAAACAAGAAGTAGCAGAGTTGACAAAACTGCATGAAGAGACCTTGGACACTCTTGCTATGCTTGAAATGAAGCAAAAGGAATTGAATTTGAGATTCAGAGGCGTGCCGGAAAAGGAGGGGGAAGATAGTAAAAGCAGATTAATCATTGAAATTGCAAAATGGTAAAAAATGAAATGAAAATGTGGCATTTACAATTGATAAAATATTTAGAATTAAAATGAAATCGACTAAAGGGGGGGGGAAATCTCAGGAGACTGTCTATTTTTTTCCAGTTCTAGAGAAATGGAAGATTTAATTCTAAGGACAAATCAAGAGAAAAAACTCTGCATAGATGAAAAGATTATCATAATTTATAAAGAAGTCCCCCAAAGATTTAGGAATAAACACCAAGCTTACAAGGACTTGGTTGATGTTCTAAGGAAGAACAAAATTATGTATAAGTGGGAGTTCCCGGAGGGGATCTCCTTTTATAAAGACAAGAAATTCAAAATGAAAAACCCACAGGACATTGCAAAATTTTGGAGGAAGTTTGCAAAGGAGCTTGGGGAAAAGCAGAACGAAACACTAGCACTGGGAGAAGAAGAAAAAGATTTGGATGAAGAAAAAGAAGAATCATAAAAATTAAAAATTATTTTAAATTTAAGCAACATCACAATGGGGCTGAAAATTTTAACATGGAATGTGAATGGACTAAATAATAAAGTGAAAAGAAATAAAACTGAACATGTATTAAAAAAGCAAAATTTAGATATAATTTGTTTACAGGAAACTCATGTTGCAAGGAAACATAGAAGAATTCTGACAAATAAGAGATTGGGTAAAGAATTTATTTCATCAGATGTTAATAAAAGTAGAGGTGTAGTTTTGTATATAAGGGAGAATTATGATCCGCAGCAAATCTTCAAGAATGAGGACGGGAGGATAATTGCGGTATAGGTCACATTGCAGCATGAGAAGTTGATTGTAGTAGGAATCTATGCACCTAATGAAGGGAAATCAGAATTTTATAAATCATTAGAGGAGAATTTATTTGAACATATGGACCAAAAAATTTTATTGATGGGTGATTTTAATGGGGTGGTCTCAATGGAAATGGACAGGACGGAAATGAAAAGGGATACAAATCAAGGGAGATTACCCAACTCATTCTTTATGTTAGCAGAAAATTATGATTTGATTGATATATGGAGGTTAAAGCACCCATTAGAAAAGCAATTCACTCACTTTACAGAACCAAATTAAAGTTCAGGAAGAATTGATTATATGTGGACTTCCAAGGACTTGACACCAAGAGTTATGAAAGTTGAAGTTCTTCCAAGAACTCTCTCAGCTCATAATTCAATAATTTGGGAGTTGAAAGGTATTGAGGAAACTTCCTTCAGGTGCAGAATGAATGACGGCTTCCTAGATGATCAGGAGGTTACAAAGAAGGCCCTGAAAGCACTTGCAGATTACTTTGAGATAAATTTAAGTAAAGGTACGGACTTGAATACTGTGTAAAGTGGCTATGAGAAGCTTCCTAATACGACAAAATGTTTTTAAAAGGAATATAAGAGAGAGAAGAAGAAAGGAGATTTTAAAACAAATTATGGAAAGTGGAAAGTAGTTAGCAAAAAAGAACTGGGAATAAAGTTAAGCAGAATATAAAAATGTTGCAAGCCCAATTTTCAATAATGATAAGAAGTTGAATGGAAGATAAAATTTCTAAAACAAAGGAATTTTGAATTTGCCAATAAACCTGGTAAACTACTAGCGTGGCAATTAAAAAAAGAGCAAAGCAAAATACAATAACTAAATTGAGGAGAAATTAATAGAAAATCAGAGATCAGGAAGAATTTCCAAAAAAATATAAAAATTTATATAAAGCAGAGAAATTTAGTAAAGAGAAAATAGAGTACCTTGGGAGAAATGGACTGCAGAAGATTCTGAAAGAAAAGAAAGAACAGTTGAATTGCTTGGTAACCAATGCAGAAGTACAGATGGCTATAAAGCAACTGAAAATTGGAAAAGCTCTGGGACCTGACAGATTTACAGCAAAATATTATAAAGCTTTAACAGAACAACTGACAACCCCTTTAAAGGAAGTAATGAATAATATATTGATAAATGGTAAAGTTCCTGAATCCTGGAAGGAGGCATATATCATACTGATTCCAAAACAAGACACAGATCATTGACAAGTCAAAAATTACAGACCTATATCCTTATTAAACAATGATTACTAACTTTTTACTAGTAACCTTGCAAATAGATTAAAAGATATTTTGATGGATGTGATTTATGAAGACCAGGCTGGTTTTCTTCCTGGCCGGCAGGTGAAGGACAATGTAAGAAATATAATAGATATTCTGGAATATCTTGAGGCCAGGAATGATGAACAAGCTGGGTTAGTATTTATTGATGCAGAAAAAAGCATTTGATAATATTTCTTGGATATTTATGATAAAAAATTTGGAATCGATGAATATGGGCGACTCCTTCCTTAAAGGCATACAAGCTATTTACACTGAGCAAAGAGCAAGACTAATAGTGAATAATGTCTTGACAGATAATATTTACACAACCAATGGAACTAGGCAGGGGTGTCCGTTGTCACCTTTATTGTTTACTACAGTCCTAGAGATCCTAACAAAGAGGATAAAAATGTGTGGAAAAATAACAGGTATAAGAGTTGGAACTAAGGAATACAAACTTAAAGCCTTTGCAGATGACTTGGTACTGACAGTAGAGGAACCACTAGAAGTTTTAGAAATGATTGATGAATTTGGACAGTTAGCAGGCTTCAAATTGAATAAAGCCAAAACGAAAATGATAGTTAAGAATTTGGATAAAGACTGTAGAACTGCAAAGACAGACAGGAATAACAATTGTAAAGAAGGTGAAGTATTTAGGAATTTGGATGTCAGCAGAAGCTATTAATTTATATAAGGATAATTACATACCGACATGGAATGAGATTAAAAGAGACTTAGAGGTGTGGGCAAGGATGAAACTGTCCCTTTGGGGCAGAATATCCGCAATCAAGATGAA
The DNA here is from genome assembly GCF_027172205.1 of Podarcis raffonei. Taxonomy (NCBI): domain Eukaryota; kingdom Metazoa; phylum Chordata; class Lepidosauria; order Squamata; family Lacertidae; genus Podarcis; species Podarcis raffonei. Next base: position 14,542,378 of record NC_070620.1, on the reverse strand, counting down.
TGTTGTACCCAAGATGCTATTTTTGTTTCAAACAATCCCAGTGACTAGCGGACTGAGACAATTTAAAGATTGACAGAAAGTGCTTTCAAAGTTTATCTGGCAAGGGAAAAAGCCTAGAATTAAATATAAATTACTTACAGATCTTAAGGAGAGAGGTGGATTTTCACTGCCAGATTTAAAAATATATTATGAAGCAGCATGCCTTCGTTGGTTACGGGATTGGATTTTGTTAAAAAATACAGATCTTCTAGATTTAGAAGGTCACAGCAATAGATTTGGTTGGCACACATATTTGTGGTATGATAAAGTCAAAGTTCATAGAGGTTTTTTAAGCCACGTAATAAGAAAGTCTATCTATGAGGTATGGAACAGATATAAGAGTTTGCTGGAAAGAAAACCATGGTGGCTTTCACCATTAGAAGCGATAGCACTTAAGTAAATATGAAAGGAGACTGGGCAACATACAGAGATCTATTGATGGAAATAGATAATAAATCAAAGCTAAGACCTTATGAGGAGGTTAAAGGTCTGATGATAGACTGGTTGCAACACCACCAGGTAAATAAAGTATTCAGTGAGGACAATATAGGTAATGGCTTTGAAAAGATGAGATCAAAGCTAGAGACAGAATTGTTGGATGATAAGAAGAAATTATCAAAAATGTATAAATTACTATTAGAATGGCACACCAAAGATGATGAAGTTAAAGTGGTTATGATTAAATGGGCAAAAGATTTTGGCTATAATATTCATCTAGAAGACTGGGAAAATTTATGGAAAGAGGGACTTAAGCTTTACAGCGTGTACTGCATTGAAAGAAAATGTGATGAAAATGATGTATAGATGGTATATAACACCAACTAAGTTATCTAAAATGCAAAAATGTAAAAATAAGGAATGCTGGAAATGCAAAGTCAAGGAAGGCAACTTTTTCCACATGTGGTGGACTTATAATAAAGTCAAAATCTTTTGGGCTATGATATATAATGAACTGAAGAAAATGTTAAAGGTTACCTTTGTAAGGAAACCAGAAGCATTTTTATTAGGAATAATAGGTGAGGAAATACCCAAGAAAGACCAAAAACTGTTTAGGTATGCAACTGTTGCAGCAAGCGTTTTAATAGCGCACAGATGGAAACAACAGGACTTACCAACGATCCAGGACTGGTAGACAAAGATGTTGGAATATGCTGAGTTGGCGAAATTGACTGGGAAAATCCGAAACCAGTGGGACAAAACATTTCACAAAGACTGCAATAAGTTCGTAGAGTATCTGAAAGATAATTGTGAACATCTAACAACACTGATAGGACTATAGTTTATAGAAAGCACCGATTTACAATAAACATTTTGTGATTATCAGAATTGAATAGAGAGTAAAGAGGGGAAATATGAAAAGCAATTGTGCTGCCAAATGCGGCAGTTCTTTCCAAGAATATCAGGACAAAAGGAATGAGGAGGTGGAAGGGGAACCAAAACAGTTTTATTAACAAACAAACAAACAAACATACAAAGCATAACATAAAACATACCCGACAGGGGCCACCCAATCTCCTCTTCAGCTGCCCGGAGCCCCCAGGTAGAGCAGCAGGAGAAAGACCCCGACCGTAGGTCTCCCAGCATCAGGTCCTTTGATCTGGGCAGAAGCTCCCCCCCCCCACCTATGGCTTTTATAGCCTGCCTTGATGTAATCAAGTGCACCTGGCATTACTCATGATTAATACAGAGCGGCTGAGAGTCTCCCACTACCTGCAGCCGGCATCCAGCCAGCACTTGCAACACAGAAGAACCCAATAAACTCCTGACAGGTGTGCGAAACACAAGAATCCAACTGGGGATGTTAAAGGGAAAGGGACATGCCATCTAACCCCTCAAAATACAGTTGTCTTCTGCATTTCCACTACATTCCACCCCGTGGCATGTTCCATTTCCTTTACATCCTTGGTTTCATTTGGGTGACGGTGTTCCACATCTTCTGGACATCGTTCTTATCCCTTGCCCCGTTCTGTTCATGCGCTTGTCCTGGGTGCCTGGGAGCCATCGTCTTTGGGAGAAGATAGGTTGTTCCTCATTAAAGGAAGGCTTGTGCATGTTCTTGTGGGATACTTAAGAGATCCTAAATGAAAGAAACAAAATTAATACCAACTAATAAACATTTAAGGTAACTCTGAAAATGCGTTTTATCATTCTCTTTGCTTCAGTTTAGCATAATCCAAACAAATTGGAGCGCTGGCTTGGGATAGCAGCACCCAATAGGTGGCCCTCAGGCCCCTACCAATTATTTCCCCTGGTTGGTCAGACCGGTTGGGATACACCACCCATACTTTTTGTCATGCCATGAAATCTGAATCTATTGATTCAGACTCTTTGCTACCTTTGTTTGTAGGCTGGTTTGGACCGGCTACTCCCTGGATAGTTGGTATCCTTATTTTTCACAGATAAGTTGAGCTATTCGCTGTCCTGTGGGGAGAATCACATCTTGCACACCAATATTATGCAGTAGTACTTTTATTTCATCTTGGTAACCAGTATCCACCACCCCTCCTAGTATCTGGATGCCCTTGAGGGCCAGCTCCAACCACGGTGCAATTCGCCCATACGTACCAGGAGGCACTGCAATCCCTATGCCTAAGGATACTGTTACCTGCCCTCCAGCTGGTACCACTACTTCCTCAGGCGTGATGAGATCTGCTCCTGCACTATCAGGCATTGCCCGGAGGGGTAGCTTACCGTATGGCTGAACCTTCCATACCTTGAGGTGGGTTACTGGTAAGAATATTCCTTGTGAGCTCATTCGCTGCAAAGTCCAGCATACAGAGGACGACTGTTCAAATTCAGCTTGCTCAAATACCTTCCCCCACCCCTTTAACGTGTGGGTAGGTGTTAGCTGCTTAATTTTTATGGGGGCGCCTCCATCGCTGGGGATTGTTTTAGGATTGATGGCTGCAGCGCACCACACTCTCTCATTTCCTTGGTATCCAGCCGACCCATCTGTGAAATGGACTTTATCCAGTTTGACCACAGAATTCTCTTGCACCTCCTCCCCTGTAGGTGTCAGTGCTAGCACCTGCTCCTGCAGTGCACTGACTCCCTGAGGCCCTACCCTTGCTCTGTCGGCAATGTACCACTTCCACTTAACAATTGAGGACTGCTGAGCCCGTCCTACTCTCGGACTAACAGATTCATCCTGAACCCATGCCATGATTGGAATGGCAGGTCTTAACATTACTGGGTCTTGCCCAGTTAAGCACTCAGTGTCTACCAAGGCCCAGTAACAGGCAAGAAGCTGTTTTTCAAATGGAGTGTATGATGCAGTGGGCAATTTCCTTGACCAGAACCCTAGAGGAATCTGCTTCCCTTTCTGGCCCCCTTTGCCATAAACTCCAGACAGCAATTTCCTTATCTGTTGACACTTGCAATTCAAAAGGTTGCCCTTTTTCATAGGGTCCGAATGGCATGGCAGTCGCTACTGCAGCTTTGGCTTCAGCTAAGGCTTTCCCTTGCAGCTCCCCCCATTCAAATTGGGCCTTTTTCCTTGTCACGTTGTAAATTGGCCCCAATATCTGTGCCAAATGGGGAATATGCTGCCTCCAAAAACCCCACCAGCTATTGAGCCTCCTCTTTGGAGCGTGGAGCCTGCAAAGTGGCAATTACATTGAGGGTTTTCTCAGGAATATGCCGCATAGGTCCTGCCCAGATCACTCCTATGAACTGCACCTGTCGTGCTGGTCCCTGGATCTTTCCGGGATTAATTTCCCACCCTCGGGCTTTCATGTGGTCACTTAAAATGGCTAGGCCCTGCTGAACCTCCTCTTCTGTAGGTCCTGATAGCATAATATCATCAATGTAATGGGCCATAAACAAGGTAGAGTTCAGTATAACTTCCTTTAAGTCTCTAGCCACCACCCCATGGCATAGCGTGGGACTGTGCACGTACCCTTGTGGTAAAACCTGGAAGGTGTACTGCCTGCCTTCCCAGGTGAATGCAAATTGATCCTGGGACTCAGGGGCAATTGCTATTGAGAAGAATGCATTAGCCAGATCAATTACGGCATGCCAGGTGCCAGCATTTTTCTATCTTAAATAATTTTTATTAACAGGCCAATCAAATCACATTATTTCCAAATCACATTAATTCCAAATTATACAGCCAGATTTTTAAATTTTGTTGGGGGTACCCATACTTCAAGCTCCGAACGGGTCCAAGCATCTCGTATATTGCTGCTTTAATTAGACAGTTCTGTCCAGATAGTCTCTTTATTACTTTCTTCATCTTCTTGTTGTTATCATATATTCCTTTCTTTGCAATCTCTGATAATCTTCACAAGCAGGTTGGAAACAAACATCCTCTGTGTGGGCTTTACATTTCCAAAAATCATATCACATAGGGACAGACGCCATTCCACACTTCCGTAAAGAATTTATCCTCGGTCTGTCCTTTAATTTTCCCAGGCTTGCTAAATATATCACAGAGGGCTCTGCCAGGTTAGATCACATTCCAATCATCATTCGCATTCCGATGATCCTGGTCCTCCTCCCCCCATCTTTCTTAGACAAGCCTGTTTTAGCGAGACGCCATTTAGAGCTGCGTCATAAAATTTTCCTCCGTACTCCGAAGTTTATCGATCCTCTCTTTTAATCAATAATTCACTCCACACAGTTCTTAAATTCCTGCTTGTGATTAATAACATGCAACGATCTTCTTTCTGGGGTGGAGGGTTATTAATACTCACATAAGGCAAAGAAAATAAAAGTTTTTTCCTCCACCCCCCTCCGTTTCACTCCAAACATACCAATCTCTTAATGGTGGTTCATCACTTGATTTATTTGTCCCGTCCGTCGCTCCGATCACAAAGATCCATTAATCAGCAGTCTTATCTCCCGAACTTTGCTTGATGTATGTGCTTTAGCTTCTTTCCAATTATATGTTTCCAATTATATTTCCGAGCTAAAGCGAACCAGCACGCGCTAATTGGAGACAGCGTCAGGAAGAGCCGACTTCACCGAAGGCTCATGCCAAGTGTCCGGCACCCCCTTCTTTTGATTCCGGGGGTGCATTATGGACACCGCTGGCAAGGCAGTCCCCCCCCCCATCTCCTTGGGGGGTTGGGAAGACTGCATACTTCCCATAGCAGCCTCTTAATTACCTCGTGTGGGTCGGAGAGATGTTATTGTCGGCCATCTTCCAATGCGCCACTTGGTGGCCCCCTGGCTCAAAGCACCAGCATTTTTCTCTTATTTGTTCCAATAAGGTCACTATGTCTGGCACAGCTACAGCCAGTGGCAGGGCATGCTTATTCAATTGCCGATAATCAACTGTCATTCTCCACGTGCCGTCTGGCTTCTTCAGTGGCCATACTGGAGAATTAAAAGGGGAGACCACTGGTCTTAGAACTCCCACTTCCAGCAATCCCTGAATGGTTTGCGATATCTCTTTATGCCCCGCCCCGACAGTCAATATTGCTTTACATATACCACTTTGCAAGGTGGTGGTACTTTTAATGGGGTCCACTTTGCCCTTCCCAGCATTATGGCCCGAATCCCAAAAGAGAACTGACCCCATGGTGTTTGAAATTCTCTCCCTTTCAATAAATCTATTCCAATGATATATTCAGGTACATGAGAGACTAACACATTTGCCCAAAAGGGTCTAGACTTTCCCAAAGCTAGACATACTGCCACCTGAGTGGTACGCTCTTCCCCATCCCCATAAGCATTGATATAAACTGTGGCCCCCTGATGCTTATCGGGGTTGCCATGTATCAGGGTTACCTCGGCCCCAGTATCCATGAGGGCCATTACATGCTGCACATTTGTTCAAGACCAATATATGGTCAGAGGTATATGAGGGCGCTGATCTCCAGGGATGGCTGTCTTTATTAGCCTTACCTCCGGAGTTTTGCCACCCCCCTAATCCATGGGCTGTGGTATCTCCCACCCCTGGGCCTCCTTCCAAGAGGGATAAAATGCCTCCTCTGGTGGGGCGGCTCCCCTTACTTGAGGATTGCTGTCTATCTCCCTGTGATCATCAGCACACCTCTGTTTCCACATCTTATATATCTTCATTGTTGCAATACCATCAATGTCTACTTTAGGCACCCCTGCCTTGAGAAGCTCCATGAACATTTGCCCCCATGTTATCTTACTAGCTGGCTTCTTGGCTTGCCTACTCTTGACTTGTTGAAACTTCTCCCCCTCTCTTGCCGCATGTGCCTGGGGCTTGGTGACACTTTCCCTGTGGATCTCTCCTAGTTGACTTAACAACACAACTACCTCCCCCACTGCTACCCCCTGTGCCGGTCCAAGCAGTGCTAACAGGACCTCGCATGTGGGGAGGGGCACCTTTCATTACACGTGCTCTCATTCCTGCGGTAAAACGCTGAACATCCGGCCCTGCAAACCCTTGCAAGTAAAGTCCAGTCTGCATAACCATCCCTCACAACTGCTCTACTGCTTCATCAATTGTTTGCCATGGGGGCATCTGTTCCTCCCAGTCCATTGCAGCAGGGTATCTAGTCCAGACTGCATGTGTTAAAGGGAAAGGGACATGCCACCTAACTCCTCAAAATACAATTGTTTTCCACTTTTCCACTACAGCAATTAAAAAAGATAATTTAAGGTAATCATGGACTGGGAGGGAGGGGAGTCGTGTGTTAGTGAGAGCGGAATATAACGTGAAAAATTTGAGTATGTTCATCCTCGTCGTTTAGTCGTGTCTGACTCTTCATGACCCCATGGACCAGAGCACGCCAGGCACTCCTGTCTTTCGCTGCCTCCCACAGTTTGGTCAAACTCATGCTGGCAGCTTCGAGAACAGTGTCCAACCATCTCGTCCTCTGATGTCCCCTTCTCCTTGTGCCCTCCATCTTTCCCAACATCAGGGTCTTTTCCAGGGAGTCTTCTCTTCTCATGAGGTGGCCAAAGTATTGGAGCCTCAGCTTCATGATCTGTCCTTCCAGTGAGCACTCAGGGCTGATTTCCTTCAGAATGGATAGGTTTGAGTATGTTATATTTATATAAAATGGAAACTTAATAAAAATGATTAAAAGAAATTTCGAATTTGCGAATAATTCAGGCAGACTTCTGGCCTGGCAATTAAAAAAGAAACAGGATGAAATAATTATTAATAAAATTAAAATTGATGAGATGTGGATTCAAGACCCGAAGGAAATTAGTAGGCACTTTGCCAATTTTTATAAAAAAGTTATATAAAGAAGGACCGGAGAAAATTGAAAAAATGACCTATTATTTGAATAAAAGCAAATTACCCATAATCCCCAAGGAGAAAATCTCTACATTGAATTCCCCAATAATTGCTCTGGAGGTGCAGCAAGCAATCCAAAGATCAACTATCTATTATTAAAAAAATTAGAGGAATCACTATTCTTACCTATGAAAGACATAATGAATGATATTTTCATAAACGGAATGCTACCGAACTTGTGGAAAGAAAGTTTTATCATCCTCATCCACAAACAAGGAACTGATCCCTCAAATTATAGACCTAATGCCTTGTTAAATAATGATTATAAGATTTTTGCTGACATCATTGCAAACAGGCTAAAAACAGTTCTGAAAGAAATAATCCACAAAGATCAAACTGGGTTCCTCCCAGGACGTTATATGCAAACCAATCTCAGATGTGTGATCAATGCTTTAGAATACAGTACCTTGTTTATAAAATTGATAAACCTGCTGCTATTATGCTGGTTGATGCCAAAAAGGCATTTGAGCATGTTTCTTGGAAGTTTATGAAAAATTTAATACAAGAAATCGAACTTGGCAAACGAACTTGGCAAAAATCTTTGCAAAGGAATAGATGTCATTTATAAATGTCATTTATTCGGAATCATTGGCTAAAATAATGATCAATGGTAAAATCACAGACGAGTGTAAAATAAGTAAGGGAACTCGGCAAGGATGTCCATTGTCACCACTGATATTTATCCTAGTGGTGGAGGTTCTGAATATTCCGATACGAGAAGAGCAGCTTGTTAAAGGTATTACACTGGGGAATAAAGCATACAAACTAAAGGCTTTTGCCGACAACCTACTTATTATGACTGAAAATCCTAAATAAAGCTTGACAAGAGTGTTAGAACTGATTAAGAATTTCAGACAAGTGGCAGGATTTAAACTGAATACCATTAAAACAAAACTGCTGGTTAAAAATGTACAAACACAGGAAAAGGAAGACTTAGAAAAAACATTGGGCCTGAAGATATGCAATAAAGCAAAGTATTTAGGTATTTGGATTGCCCCCCAAAATATAAATTTATTCCAGGACAATTATATGAAAACTTGGTCAGAGATCAAAAGGTATCTTAAGATTTGGAGCAGGTTGAAACTTTCATTTCTGGGTAGGATTTCCGTTATAAAGATGAATGTGCACCCCAAACTAATATTTTTATTCCAAATGATTCTGATACTGGGTGGAGCAGACTGTCTCAAGAATTGGCAAAAACAGATTTCTAAATTTTTATGGCAAGGGAAAAGACCCAGAATTAAACATTTAATTCTAATTGATATAAAAGACAGAGGAGGCTTCTCCCTGCTCGACCTGAAATTATATTATGTAGCAGCCTGCTTTACCTGGTTAAAGGAGTGGTGTACATTGCAAGACCTGGACCTCTTACACCTGGAGGGTTTTGATAATTGATGGGGATGGCATACTTGGCGTATGGGAAAGCTAAAGTTCGTTTTTTTTTAAATCGAATCATATTGACAGGAAATCGTTATTTACTGTCTGGGAGAAATATAAGAACTTGTTAGAGCCCAAAGTCCCCTGGTGGATCTCACTAATAGAGGTGTGTGCAGTGAAGAGAAAAAATACCCAGGGAGCTTGGCCAACATATAAAGTACTCATAAAGGAAGAAGATAACCAATTGAAGCTAAAAAATTTCGAGGAAATAAGGGAATACATATCTGATTGGTTTCAATACCACCAATTATTTGAGACATTTAAAACCGGTAAACTGAAGGGTTTTGCCACAGAGATTTCCAGATTTGAATCTGATTTGGTGAATTCCAAAATTAAAACACTTTTGAAAGTATACCAACTCCTCCTTGACTGGGAAGTCGAGGAGGAGGTCACAGTGGCTATGGTTATCGCAAGACTTTGGGTACACAATAATCCGACCCAATGGGAAAAATTGTGGAAAACAAATTGGAAATTCACAGCTTACTACTCTTTGAGAGAGAATTTCCTAAAAATGAAACACCGATGGTATTTAACTCCTTGGAAACATTCCAAGATGTATAAAAGTGTCCCAAGCAACTGCTGGAGGTGTAAAGAAAAGCCAGGTACTCTGTTTCATATGTGGTGGCAGTGCAAGGAAATTAGGGTGTTTTGGGAGGATAACCATTTAGAATTGGAAAAAAATGTTTAAAATATCCTTTAATAAAAAATCCAGAAGCCAGCCTTTTGGGAATTACAGATTTGGACATTCCCAAAAAGGTAAGAGGGCTTTTCTATATGCCATGGTCACAGCAAGAGTTCTTATTGCGGCAAACTGGAAGAGTGATAAATTTCCTTCAAGGTTTGAATGGATTTAGAAACTGGCTGAATTTGTGGAATTAGATAGCTTGTTTGATAAAATATAAACCAAACCAAACAAGGTATTTGTTTCAAAATAGGAAGTCTTTAAAATCTATTTGAAAAATAATTATTGTAGTTTAAACTCTGTCACAGCATTTGAATAATATCAGTAGCAGTTTTAAGTATGATGTATGACCTAAGATAGATTAAAATTTAATAAATTTTAATAATATCTTGTTCTGTTTCGGCAGCAAGCCAATGGTGAGTAACTGAAGTAAGGAGTGGACTGTAGAAAAAGACCATTTTTATTTTACTGTTTTGAGATTATTATTTTATATATATATATATATATATTTCTTTTTCTTTTTGCTTTGTGTTGATGTATATGGATATTTGTCTTTTTGTTGGTGTGTTAAAGTGAATAAAAAACAAAAAAAGCATGAGTCCCCTCTTTATTTTGCCTTAAAAAAAATAAAGTTGAAAAACTGAAAGGTGGCAGTATGAAGAAACCTATATGTAAAGTTGCTATTAATAATACATTTATTTATTTGTGGACATGTACAGAATGGCATGTTTTGTATTTAAAATGTTGGGTTATATTGTGGAAAGAACAGGGTGGGGGACCTTTTCAGATAATTGTCAAAGTAACTAGTGTTTGGTGATTGGTTTACCCAAGGTTGTGTGTTCTGCATTTGTGCCCTAAAAGCCAGAGATGAGGAAGCTGTGATCCTCCAGATGTAGTCCCCTGGCCATTGGTCATATTGGGCTGATGGGAATTGGGAGTCCATCATCATTTGGAGGCCCACAGGTTCTCCATCCCTGATATAAGCCCTGAAGAAGCTGGAATGGGAGGTGAAATCAGCAAAGCCAGAGTCAGATTTTTCTTTAAAAAAAATATTCAAAGGCATAATCCAAAGTTCTCCACTTGGGCAGGGGTGGAGGAGTGTGCCAGAGTCCTATTACAGTGGCGGATTAGCGCTATTAGCGGCTTAGCGGGCTTAGCGGATCAGCTGATAAGCGGCTTAGCAGATCAGCTGTTTAGCGGCTTAGCAGATCAGCTGATAAGCGGCTTAGCGGCTTGGGAAAAAGGGGGGGGAGGGAAAAAACCCTGCAGGAACTCGCAAGACATTTTCGTCTTGCGAAGCAAGCCCATAGGAAATTCGTTTTGCGACGCACCTCCAAAACGGAAAACCCTTTCGTCTAGCGGGTTTTCCATCTTGCGAGGCATTCGTCTTGCGGGGCACCACTGTAATTTTAAAAGAGCTATAGCACTAACATAATGCTCCCACTGAAATCAGTGGGCCTTAAATATGCTCAACTGTGCCACAACAGCTGTGATTTTTAACCTACAAGTCTATAAAGATAGCTCTGATGCCATTTTTGTGGGAGGGGGTTGAGGGAGTATGTCACACCTCTGTATTATCAGGATTATGCAAAGATAGACCAGCTTGTTTTAATTTTTGTATTTCATATTATAGAGGACAGGAAGCCCAGTGTCCTCCAGATGTTGTTGAACTTCAGTTCCCATGAGTTCTAGCCAGCATGTTTAACAGGTGATGAGAGTTGTAGACCTGCAACATCAGGTGCAAAGCCACAGGTTCTCTACCCTGTCATAAGAAGATCTAGGATCTGTAATTCTTTGGCATGGAATTTATTTTTTAGTGTGTGTGTTGCAGAACTTGCAGGATTTTGGGTTTTACCTTGAAGTGGTTAGGCTTCTGCTTTCCAAAACTGATGAAGTCATTGAATAAATTAAGGCATTATCCATCACCTTTTGACACTAACATGAAATCCGGAGGAGTGGTTTTCTTCTACTGCTATTGATCAGTGAAGTACTAAAAAAACACACCTCTGGGGGCTGATTCGCTTGTTTCTATATGTAGCCTCCCAATACTCATTTTCTTCTTCTGCATCTTTTGTGTACATGTGCTTGTATATCATGTGGACAGCAACAAGTAAAAGGTTCTGCCTTGCTACAGTAGCATGTGGTGTGTATGTGCGTGTGAGAAATTTTAATTTCCCTTTTTTCTCACTCCAAAACTAGGCTTTGTGGAAAAGGCCCTTCCCTTCCAGCAGCACGAGCCCTTAAGGAACATGTAGGCTTGTTAAGGATCTAAGAAACTACTACCTCTTCCAACCCTCTATCCCAGGGTTTCCCAAACTTGGGTCTCCAGCTGCTTTTGGACTACAATTCCTGTCATCCCAGACTACTGGTCCTACTAACTTCCATAGCCAGGAACAATAAGCTGGTTTACTAATAAGCCTGCATAACTTTTGTATATGCATAAAAATAATTTTAGCTTAAGCACAAAGATCATTGCAGGTGCTATCCAAGAAGAGGCATCCATCCCACCCCCAATGATAGTTGAGGGAAAGTGGAACGCCTTTTCTGATATTTGTACCAAGAGATTAAATCTACTGCCCAATTTAGTCAGAAGAACCATTTCAATCATAGAATTGTAGAGTTCGAAGGGACCCCCTGGGTCATCTAGTCCAAAATCTAGTTCCCGCTGCACACATGCATACACAGTTTTGCTTGTCAGTTGCCAATGTAAAAAGTTACTGCAGCATTTATAGAGGAAGCTGGGAAATGTACAGCCCTAAGGAACTGCTGAAGGTGGCATAGAATGTGTTCAGCAATTAAGAACCAGATGCATGGAAGGAGTACTCCAGTGACCATTAATGAACTGCAACAGGGGACAACCACCCTACTTAACCTTGTATCTGGTTAAGAAGCAAGAGACACTTACTAAAGCCTTATAGAGCTCATTGGATTTTTCACTTTTGTTTGCTCAGTAGCATGCAGGGCACCACTTGTGAGAGGAGTGTCATGAATTTCGCTCGTAAGATACCATGTAAGGCAGAGATCCTGTTGGACTCTAATATTCTTGGGTTTGTGTGCTGCAACCGCCTTCTTCAGATCCCACTAGAGATTTTCTATGGGGTTCAAGTTAGGTGACTGTGATGGCCGCTATAGAACCTTCCAGGACTACTTCTGCAACCCACCCTTGATGAAATTTGAGGTATGCTTGGGATCACTGTCTTGTTGGAAAATCCAAAGATGCCTAAACTTCAGCAGATGGCATGACGTTTCTGTGGGAATGTTGTGGACAGTAGGAGGGGATATATTGATTAAATATTATCCTTCCTCACTCATGCTAGTGAGTGAGATAGATAGATATCTCAGAGCTCATTCGCCTTCACACGGCAGAAAGCTAGTTTGCAGATTCATTTGAATCTAGTTAAGCAATCCAATTTGGCATGCCCAGATTGGAGTATATTCCTGGTAAGACCCCTTTGTTCCCTCTTAAAAAGAAATAAAAGACACAAATCTTTTCCTTATGAGTAATGAAGTTTACTCACGTTCAGTTCACAGTATGATCCCTGAAGGCAGCGTTTAGCTTGTAGTTACAGATACAGTGTGGCTTACATCCTTGTAAGGATGGGCCGATGTGCTGCTGGCACAGAGCCAGCAGACAGCATCAGGAGCAGTGGCCAAAATGGAAGAGAGTGGCAATAGAGAGGAGGGATGGCTGCATGACTGGCCCCTTTGTAGAGTCTGCAAGGGTCACGTCCACCTACCTGGTCACATGCAGGTGGAAGGATATTCCAGACCAGGTTTAACAAGAAATTCTACCTTGGCTGGAATAACACCCCGTCTGTGTCCACTCTAGGGAAACAAGGAATGTTGTATTTGACTGCTCCAATGGATCACACACACCCCAGTTTCCTCCTAGGCTATTCTGATACTTCAGTGAATCCATCCTGTCTTCCACACGCTGCAAGTTTCCAGTGCCAGAGGATGGAAAGCAGCCCCAGAGCATCATCGAGTCACCACCATGCTTCACTGTAAGCAGAGTGTTCTTTTCAGCGTATGCTTCATTCCTCTTCCTCCAGACATAGTGCTGATCCATGGGGCCAAAAAGTTCCAATTTTGTTTCATTGCTCCACAGAACAGAATCCTAAAACTTTTGTGGCTTATGTATATGATTTTGAACATATTGGAGCCAACCTTTCTTGTGCTTTTGGGTCAGTATTGTGTACATCTTGGGAGTTCTGGCATGGAAACCCCCTGCATTTACTATGAGCTTTACTGTGCTCACTGAAACCTCAGTGCCTGCTGCCACCAAGTCTTGCTGCAGCTCTTTTGCAGTCGCTGAGGGTTTTTCCCAGCCTACCATCTCAGAAATCTGGTTGCTGTCGCAGATAGCTTCCTTTTTCTGCCTCATCTAAGTAGTGTGACCACTGTTCCTTTAACTTTGAACCTCCAAACTATGCTTCCAACAGTCTCTCTAGGAACATTCAGCACCTTCACTATCGTTTTGTATCCTGCTCTTTGTTTGTGAAGGCCAATGATCTCTTCTCTGACCTTCTTGGACCATTCTCTTGACTTAACCATATTCATAGCTGGCAACGTTTCCCTTTTTTAAAGGGAAATTCCCTTATTCTGAATAGAATTCCTCACAAGAAAAGGGAAAAGTTGACAGCTATGGCCATATTTCTAACTTGCAGCCAAATTTGACACTCCACAAGCCCCTAGCCAGCTCTGGTATTTCATGTGTTGCAGCTCAAGCACACCTGGTGCAACTAATAAAGCCCTTAATTAGTTGCATCAGGTGTGCTTGAGACAACACCTGTTGTATTCGTGCTGTTGTGAGGGATTCTATTTAGGGGATTCAATAATAGTGAGGCTGGAGAAGCCCATATAACAGGCATAGGCAAACTCGGCCCTCCAGATGTTTTGGGACTACAATTCTCATCATCCCTGACCACTGGTCCTGTTAGCTAGGGATGATGGGAGTTGTAGTCCCAAAACATCTGGAGGGCCGAGTTTGCCTATGCCTGCCATATAAGTTGCAATTTCAGCTGAATTTGGGGAAACCACTTGAAGCATCCGTTGTGTTGAGCTACTTCAATTGCTTTTGTTTGATTTGCTCATATCAAAATTTACAGACTTTCAGCTGTTTTCAAATAAACCTGATTTGCAATGGGGGTTGAATAATTTCAATTGCATATGGAAGGTAAGCTGCTTCAGACTGTTTCTATAATATAAGCTCCCCAAGCAGGTGAAGCCAGCTTGAAGAAGGGCAACTAGCAGCAGCATTATTTTTTCCAGAACATTTACCAGAATAAAAATAGTGATAGGTATTTTGCCGCCTTCAACAATAAGCACTTTAAGATTATACATTTATTTACAAGTAACTGTAAAATGTTTTGTACGTGGGTTAATTGTGTGAAGTTGAATTAATATATACACAGAAGACACTGGAAGAGCAAACACATTGATCAGTCTCCTCCGACACTGCTGCTTAAAGTATCTAAAATGTAGAAACTGAGCTTACAAAACTGCTTTTCCAAAGGTTGAACAACTTGATAAGGGAGGTGAGAGATTGAAAAATGCAGTAATAGCACTTGTGACCTCCTTACTGTTTTTTTTAAAAACAGAAAGCAAAGCAGTAGCATCTTATTTTCTCTAGTAAGAGACAGAAGGATTAGTTATACAGGTGAAACTCGGAAAATTAGAATATCGTGGAAAAGTTCTTTTATTTCAGTGATTCAACTTAAAAGGTCAAACTAATATATGAGATAGACTCATGACATGCAAAGTGAGATATGTCAAGCCTTTATTTGTTATAATTGTGACATTATGGCGTACAGCTGATGAAAACCTCAAATTAACCATCTCAGAAAATTAGATTATTAAATGAAATCAGCAAAACAAGGATTGCAAATAGAGCAATATTGGACGTCTGAGAAGTAGAAGCATGCATATGTACTCAGTACTTGGTTTGGGCCCCTTTTGCATCAATTACTGCCTCAATGCGGCGTGGCATGGATGCTTCAATAGCAGCCTTCAGCTCTTCTGCATTGCTAGGTCTCATGTCTCTCATCTTTCTCTGTGGTACCTCTGGTTACATACGTAATACTGGTTACATACTTAATTCATTCCGGAGGTCTGTTCTTAACCTGAAACTGTTCTTAACCTGAAGCATCACTTTAGCTAATGGGGCCTCCCACTGCTGCCATGCTGCCGTCGCACGATTTCTGTTCTCATCCTGAAGCAAAGTTCTTAACCTGAGGTACTATTTCAGTGTTAGCGGAGTCTGTAACCTGAAGCGTATGTAACCCGAGGTACCACTGTATTAGTTTCACCTTCTAAGTTGAATTACTGAAATAAATGAACTTTTCCACGATATTATAATTTTCCGAGTTTCACCTGTAGAAAGGGAAACAAGCACTTTGATTTTTCTCTCATTCTTTGCGCGCCACAAAGTTATTGTCAACCCCTGTCCCATAGCAATCTTCAAAAAGCCTTGAAAACTACTAAGCAGTTCGGATATTCTTAAAAGAAAGGATACCTAGCACTTCCTTAGATATGTTACCACACTACAATGATAAATCACTTTGCACATGACCCACAGAACAAACTGTAACCTCCTTCCCTCACCTCTGATGAGCTTAAAATAATAGCCCATTTTGCAATTTGAAATGCTTTCATCACATTGCTGAACAGAAAAAAGGAAGAATGAGAAAACAGCAGGGAAAAGTTAGTTCTTCACACAGTACTTACAGATGCATTGAAGTTGATACAAGCAGTTAAATGACCAGCCTAGACAGATCAGCACTTGAGTCACAGTTAAAAATGTATATTGTAGATAAACATTCTTTTTAAAAAAATCTAGCTACATTGTGTATAACACAATTACAATTAAAATATTAGTGTAGAATAGAGCAGGCATGTCCAACAGGTAGATTGTGGGGTGTTCCTGGCAGATCTCTGGCCCCTCAGCGATCTCCTTAAAAAGAAGCAAAAAAAGCAAAAAAACAACAACCCCAACCACAACTTTGGCTTCCTGAAAAAAGTTCAACAATTATGGGTAGATAACTGCTAGTCTTTTTACGACAATGAGTAGATCACTGACAGATTTTTTATAATGTGAGCAGATTGCAGTCTATTGGGAGTTGGATGTCCCTGCACTAGAGAAATGCACAATACTGCCCTAATATGAGGTGGTAGATCACAGAAAGTGGAATTCAGCCTTATTAAGTCTTTTACAAGTAACCCAAGTACAGTACATTTGACCTCATGGGGGAGGGGTTGCTTTCTGTTGTCCAAGGAGAAAGAAGCTTCAGTAAGGTTGAGTGGCAACAGCACAACAGCTATTTTGCTTTTTAAAGTAAATGCAGTGATGCTAGGAGAACAACTCAGACGCATCATCCAGGGTCAACAGTCACGCCAACTCTGCTCTACTATTGCAGAAACCCGTTTTTCATATTCCCGCTTATTCTCTTGGTATAGCTGAGCTGCCTGGCTGTTTGCAGGACTGTTTGGATTAGGCTCATCCAGTAAAGACTGTTTTGAGAAGAAAAAGATGGATCAGGCTTCATAATGAGGTTTCAAACAAAGCAAGCAAAATGGTTAATTCAACATATCAAAACTTGACAGATGTACCATGTATATTAGGAACGTTTCTTGGATATTTCAGGTCCCCTGCTTAGCCTGCACCTATCCCATTGTTTTTAACACAATGACATGCACTCTCCACATGTACAAGTTACACAATTAACAATTATCTTTGTTCCAACAGCAAAGCTTAATGTGTGCAATGAGCCACTCCTTTAAGCCTACATAACTATGCTCTGAATCAGTTCTGATGGGAGAACAGTCCATTAGAGAACCGTCCAAGGCTTTTGGCCTTGTGAACACCCTACCAGCAGACATCTTGCATGGGCTTCAAGCGACAGTTTGAAGGTGGATGACTTCTGAACATTTTCAAAAGTGCAAAAAGGAAGGGGAGGAGAAAGCACACTCTCAAGACTGTAAGAATATGCTTCTGCTACACCAAATACGCAAAAGGTAATCATCACCACTAGAAAAAAGTAGTGATGCAGTGCTTCTGAAATGTATAGCTGCTTCAGTTTGTGAAGCCATTTTGTTAATCTTTTTGGGCAAGTCACAGAGTGGGGATGCAATGTATCACTAATTAAATTGGGGGGGGGGGTGTTCTTTGAAGTGCTTTTAACACTTTAGGCCCTTCCCAGTTGTTTAGTCAGTAGTGTTTCAGTTATTTTGTATTTTACCCACATGGTATGTACATTTATAGAATCACAATCATAGAATTGTAGAGTTGGAAGGGACCATGAGGATCATCTAGTCCAACCCCCTGTAGTTATACTATTGCATTTTATAATTAAGAGAAATAAAAGGATGGGTCTTAAATAATGATGATGGAATCACATGGCAGATAGTTCACCAGATAGTTGTGTTTCTGCTTTCATGGTTATTACAGAAACTAAATCCCTGATGTTACCTGTATGGATGTTAAGATGGATGATACATCATAGGTAGGACTCCAACGGTTCTGAAGAATATCCAGACATATACTACCATCTGCATAGACTACAAAAGGAAATTAATGGGTTTCATAACAAGAGCCAGTGCCCTGCAAGTTTCTCTTGCCAGGTTGCCACTCACAGCTCATTGTCAGCATTTATTGAATAACTAACTAAAGTCATGCACAGAGTAAGTGTCTGAAGCTTGTTCCTCATCTGATTTCCACAAGTTATGAAACAGGCCCCTGGTGAACTGAATCTGTAAACTGCACCTTGCTCCACCAACACATCCTCCTTTCTGACCTCACAACTATGTTTATGAAGATGTTCACAGCATGGTATTTCAAGCAAGGATTAAGCACCAGGAACACATTTCCTTTCTAAGATCTATGCAAGTCTAATGCAAGTCTAATGTGAACTTTGCAATATAGGCTTTAGAATTCTTCATAAAGTGGGGAGAGGAGAGGATATAAATGTAGGATGAGAAAATCCACTGAAAATAAAGCTATTAAAAACTCATATACAAAAGCATTAGCATCTATAGGAGTGCTAGAAATCTAATTGGTTACACTTGGCTAGTGACAAGAAAAGTTTGTTTACTATAGGGTTCCATCAGAAGTCATACAACCAAAATATCAGAAGCAGACAAGATCTAGGATTATAAGAACCCAAACAACGAACTAGTACTGCTACTAAGTAGATTTGGTTTCATTTAGAAGTTTTCCTCTTGCCTTTAAAATTAAAGGATTCTACACCTCAGTGATCAGGGGAGTCACTCGGGAAATCACCCTATTCTGCTAGAAATTTAAAAGGCCATGTAGAATGGATTCTCAGCAACATTTAGCATATATTTATATGACTGCAATTCCCTTAAATCATCAGTATCCAGTCCATTTCCATGACTATTGCTGTAGTTAAAGACACAAACCACTCCATTTTAGATGGTACATACCATTTGGATGAAACATCTTAGAAACAAATCTAACAGTAGGTGGCTTGTTTGGATATTCTTCTGTGAATTCTATGGTAAGCTTGAAAGTTCCTGCAATTGAAAGAGGAAAGGCCTAATTATCTTGTTCACAGATTGAAACTTCCCCTGTACCTGTTGTGCAGATGCTCCAGCAGTTTCACGGAATTCCCTAGGTATAGGAGATTCAATTATTACGTAGTCTGCTATTCCACTGACAACAGTGGGCCAGCCAGATGCCTCTAGGAAGCTCACAGGCCGCTGCCACTGCCACCACAATTACAAGGCCTCGCAGGCCGTCGTTGCTTTTGCCACTGCCGCAAGGCCTTGCAGGCCACCACAAGGCCTCGCAGGCTTCTGCTACCACTGCCCACTGCCGTGGCAAGGCTTCATAGGCTGCTGATTGTGCCACTGCTGCCAGGCGGCTGCCGCTTCTGCTGCCTAGCAGGCCTGCTGGCAGTCCCAGATTATTTGTATTCACTATGACTCATCACCGTACTTTGGATTGTCCTGAATACCACCATTTGGTAGTGAAGCCCAAACCCAAGTGTCTCATTTGGATGCATTTTGGCTTGCCTGCTGCTGAAAGTGACCATTAGGTGATTGATAATATCATCATTTATCCATTTCAGAACCTTAAGTAGTAGCAGTTGCCAGTGATATACCGCAATATTGAAAACTAGTTATCACCCAGTCCTACACCTGACCTTCCTGCTGCTTGGCAGGAAGCAGCCAGCCCATCTCACTTGGGGGAGGCAAAACAGTATTTGGAAAGCAGCAACCAGTAATCACCATACACAGGGACAGGACTTCTCAAATTGCTTGCAATTGTACTGCTACCTGGAGTTTTGAAGGCTGTTCGCAATATATTGCTGGGTCAAATATAATGAAACTGTTATTGCGATGTGGGCTTCAAACTGGTTTTGAACAATGTAGATAGACCACATGATCAGAACAACCAGGGAGGTGAATGAAGTTGACAGCAAAGTGCTAGAAAGGGGATTGAGGAGAAGACTACAATTGTCAAAATGGGAGGGAATGAACCAGTATTTTTATCCAGAGGAAAGAGAAAAGGGACCATGTATTTGAAACACTCTCTATTTATGGAGATAGCCATCCTTGATAACCGTTGATCAAAGATATATTGCCTCTGAACACGTATGATACACTGTTACCTTAAGCAGACTTCGTTTATAAGAAAAAATTCAAATAAGTCCTTAAGTAAAGGGCACTATTTACACAGTAAGCCTAGTCACCACTTACAAGGCAAAATGCTTAATTGCAGCTGGCTGTGTTTTAGCCGAGAGAGAGCAAGGACAGCTGATCCATGAAATCCTGGGAGTCGTTAATATATTGATTACATCCACCTTCTGTTCACTGAAAACATTTTTTAGTTTTGTTTTAATACTTACCATCTTCAAATGGGGTTCCCTCAGGCCTGAAAGAGGAGAAAGCATATCAGCACCTCACATGTTGTTTGCCAAACTTAGTTTACTGTTGAACTGGCAGTCAGCCTTTACAGAATGACATACAGTGGTACCTCAGTTGCCGAACGTAATTGTCAGTGCTGCCCAAGGTCCCAGCTCACACAAGACCAACGCTGCTTCTTGCTCAAGTTTAAAAGTCTTTATTGAAGTTCAGTTTCATTTCCAGACGCGCAGCGCGCAACGCTACGTCTATCCATCAGACCGTAGAAGTCCCATCTGAATCTCCTCCCCCCTGACACCAGCTTAAGATTCTAGCCTTACTCCACCTCTTCCTCTGTTCCTTCTTTCTCTGGGTCCTTCTGCTAGTCGGAGTCTCAGCCCTCCTAGATTCCTCTGACGCTGATTCTGCTGACTCTTCTCCCCCCCTCCTTCTGGCTTTAGGACCTGGCTCCCAATCCGGGTTTTCTGCTGTCCCGCGCTCCTCCACATTTGAACTTGGCGCGCGCGCGCAGCCTCCCACTTTCCTTCTGACCGTTACACTTGTGTCACTGCTCCCCCTTTCGGGGAGGCTAGCTGGACCTGGCCTTCCCTCCGTCT